>NC_085845.1:94891651-95265401 GCF_035594765.1 Anolis carolinensis | reverse complement strand
CCTAAAGGAATGTAAAGCTATTTAGAAAGCAAATAAAGTGAAAGAGAGGGAGAATGTACTCACAATCAAGCAGTACACTTTCATTTTTCTCATGTGCTTTTGTTATTTACAGTGTTCTGCAATCCATTGCTCACAGCTGAGAAAGAAAGCTGTTCTTTCTGCCTCCTCACAACACATTTGCAAATGTTTGGGGTGTGATCCCACACAATCCAGTCAAATGATAGTGAGTGAGTCAAGGGTGACTGGAAAAATATAATTACCTTCCAAGAAGTACAGCATGATTCTGTTGTATATTTCTTTGCTATTTAATAATGTCCTTAAAGTAAATTAATCTTAACCCCACAAGCTTGAAAGAATGGCTGTCTAAATTGTTATTGAAAATATAATGTGTTTGTGCCTTCAACCAGGTTATTTTATTCTTAAATAGGGTAAATTTAATCCTGTCAAGTTCAGAGCTGACACCAAAAAGAGGCGGCCTGCTTGCTTGCTTTGATTTATAAAATATACCCCAGTTTATATAGCAGAAACATTCCCTGGCATTATTTCTTTGAAAGATAATTTGGTACAAGTTGAATATATGTTATCTGAAATGCTTACAACTAGAACTGTTTTGCATTTCAGACTTTTTGAGATTCTGGAATATTTGCAAATACACAATGAGAGATCGGGGAGATGTGATTGAAGTCTAAACATGGAGTTTATCTATGTGTCATATACCTTATATGCATAGCCTTTATATAAAATATTGTAAATAATTTTGTGCATTAAACAAAGTTGGTGTTCATTGAACCATCAGACAGAAAGCAAAGATGTCAGTTATCTCAGCCACCTCTCTGTATCATTTTGAATCATAGAGCAATTCAAATTTCAGAATTCTGCATAAAGGATATTCAATCTGTAACAGTGTAAGAAATAACATTGTGCTTTGATTGTGTATGCTTGCATAGCAAGGGTTGGACTTTTTATGGCTGTTATGGTCTCTTTCATATCTATGTTTTAATGAAATAATAGAGATAGGCTTCTACACTACAAAAGAGAAGAGCAATTCAACATGTTTCAGCAAAGATTTTATGCAAAACGAATAATATGCACATGTGAAATGAATGAACAAGTCCACAAGTTAAACAAAATATTTTGAATCTCCAGATGATCACTTGAAAGTTTTGTCTAAAATTATTCAGGAATTCTTTTGTAAGTTTCCACTTTTCTGACAACTGTTATTTTGATGACTAAATTTCTAGAAAAAATATTTTTAACATGTAGGGAATAACTAGTGAGGAAACTTTATCTGCTTCCCGCAATTCACTCATTAATGCCACTCATTAATGTTCAGTAAAAGCTTTTGGAGAAATATGCTGTTCACCTTGCCTCTAGTAGGCATTCATAACTATAATAGAATCAGTGTCACACCTCAGACCTGAAGCCACTTATGACCAGTGCATCACATAGGAGACCAGAGTAAAGGCAAACAGTTTATTGTAAAAAAAAAACAACACAAAAAGATATAGTAAAAATCAGGAATAAAGAAAGAAAGCATTAAATCCAAAAAGCCAGCAATCAAATGTCTCCTGCAAGTCCAAAAGCAAGACAGTTCAAGAATAGTCCAAAATCCAAAAGCAATTTGAGTTCATAGGCAAAACTTGAACAAGGATAAACATGAACATGGTCAAACTCCCAGAATACTTGAATCCCAAAACCAAGACAAGAACTAGAGAACCCAGGCCTGACTGTAACGTAAAAGCCACGTTGCTTGAACTGAAGAGCCACAGAGGCCATAGCTTCTAATATACAGACATGAAAACATTACAACTCCCCTGTAGCTTTCACTTCCCACGGAGGTGTGATGAGAGGCGTGATGACCTACAAAGCTGACTATCTGCTCGAATTTGCAGGCCAGCCTCCTGGCTTAGGACAATGTCACCAGGAATGTTCCCATGAGAATTTCTCATCAATTCGTCTTGGCTAGACTCCTTATTTGGAGAACATGATTCCAACTCCTGGGAATGACCTTGAAGGTCTGGAGGATCAGAGGCAATTAGATACTCAGGCCCATCTGTGTTTAGTTTCACTTTCTCCACTTTCTGGCTCTTCATGAGCATGGCCTTCTGGATGAGACTGAATCCCAGGGCCTGCATCGGAATGAATCCCAGGAAAGCCCACAATCCCATCTAACTCAAAATCATCAGTGAACCACTCAGCTAGCTTTGACTGCTGCTGAGCTACAACAATCATATTTTTTTCTAACTCAAGTTTCTGTTACTGAGGTCTACCTGTATTCAACCTTTCTTCCAATATGTGATTCAAAGTGGCTTATATTAAAATCAAAATTGCTAAAGCAGCATGTGGTGCAAGCCTTAAGCAATCATTAATTTTAAAAAAAAATAGATAAAACTCATATTACATATTTTAAAAGAAACCCTGCAGAATCAATTACATTTCATGATCATTGTCTTCTATTAAAACTCAAGGGATTGTAATTAGATGTGCCATGTTTTGAAATATTTTTGTAACTTCAGGCTGTCCTGCTTCATTATGCCAAAGTCTTCACATACCCTGCTTTATTCCCACTCCCATCTTCACATGCTTCAGAAAGATCTCTGAGTATTTATTTGTTCACCTGCTACATAGCTCCCTTCCTTCCTTCTTACTGGATGCCCCTAGATTTTGGAACTCCCTCCCACAAGAGGTTTTGCTTGCTTCCCATCTGCTCTCTTTCCTCCAGCAGGCAAAGACTGTGTTCTTCAGCCAGACCTTTGTCTCTTGGCTTATTCAAGCATTTTAATGGAGTGTGCTATGCTTTTCTTTCTACATAATATTTTAAATGTGCTTTAAACTTTATTAACTTCTTAGAATTGTCATGTATTAATTTTTTTTTGAAAAATGACTTTGTAAAAAGTTTTTTTTCAGTTGTAAGCCAACTTTAATTCTGTGTTGGGAGGAAAGTAAGATATAAATTAAACCAACCAACCAAATGGTGGATGGATGAACAGTGAGCATACATCTTAGATATGCCTAGTAGGGTTGTCCAAAAAATGGTTTTAATTCTTATATTGGAATTATTTCGGATTGTTCTCGCTTTTTGAATCGCATTCCGAGACATTGTCCCTGGGCGCAACCGGCAATGTAATTTGAACCATCGTTGGCCCATTCTCTAAATGTGTCTTAATGTTTCTTTAAATTTTCCCCCAATTTTTTTTAATATATCTAAAAATATTTTTTAATATTTTTTTGTTTCTGCAACCTACCTTGAATGGGAGCCTAATGCAGCCTAAAATGGCTGCCGCTCCTGGGCCAATCAGATGCTTCTATGATGGACGCAAAGGTGGGGGCTAGGGTCCTTTGCGTCCACGTGGAAGATCGCCATAAAAGCCCCCTGCGTAGCCCTGGCGAGCCATTCTGGGGTGGATTTCTGAGCGGAGAGGGTGGTGCGCTGTGCATAGCAAGCGGAAAGCAAACAAGCTGCCTGTATTGAGGGAGAGACGGTGAAGTTCTGGCTGTAGAGACAGAGGGGTTTGGGTCTGGTAAGGGATAGCAAGGCATTAGGCAATTTATAGTTTCCAAAGGACGTTGGCACTCCTGCCAAGGCATTGCTTTCCTTACGCTCCGTTTCTAATCCAAAGCCCTCAGGCTGAGTTTTATTTTTGCAATCACAAGGTCAGCCATTGATTCAATAGAGGGTCCAAGGCAATTTATAGTTTCCAAAGGACGTGGGCATTCCTGCCAAGGCATTGCTTTCCTTATGCTCCGTTTCTAATCCAAAGCCCTCGGGCTGAGTTTTATTTTTGCAATCACAAGGTCAGCCATTGGCTCAATAGAGGGTCCAAGGAAATTTATAGTTTCCAAAGGACATTGCCAATCCTGCCAAGGCATTGCTTGCCTTCTGCTTGGGCGTTTCTAATCGAAAGTCCTCGGCCAGAGTTTTATTTTTGCCATCACAAGGTCAGCCAGGGGCACCATCGATCAATAAGGTCCAAGGCAATTTATAGTTTCCAAAGGACATTGCCAATCCTGTCAAGGCATTACTTGGCGTGTGCTGCATTTCTAATCCAAAGTCCTTGGCCAGAGTTTCATTTTTGCAATCACAAGGTCAGCCAGGGGCACCACTGATCAAAAGGTTCAAAGGCAATTTATAGTTTCCAAAGGACAGTGGCACTCCTGCCAAGGCATTGCTTGGCGTGTGCTGCGTTTCTAATCCAAAGTCTACACAAGTAGAAGAGGGACTTTCACAGTGATAAGAACCCAATTGAACAGGAAATAAGACTTTCAAACCAGGAATAGGTTTCTTCAAATATTGAAAAATAGTGTATTATAAAAAGTTATGAAAATTCGCCAAAAATCATATGAGACAGGAGACATTCTGCAATTTGTTGAGCAAAGAGTGTTGAATGTGATCTCCCACTGTACCAAATTTGATGAGGATAGCTCAAGAAATGAGGGTGGGAGAGCCCTGTAAAAGTCCCCCCCCAGTTTCCTTTTTTTTGGGGGGCGATTGCGCATACGCGTCTGCCATTTTAGAAACATTTAGAATCATTATGAATTTTCGGAAATATCCGAAATTTTTGGGTGAAAAATTCAGAAATACTTTCTATATCGAAGCGCCGGCACCCCCTACTTTAGAAACGAGAATTGAAACATTTTTTCCATCGATCGGACATGCCTAATGCCTAGACTTCTCATCTACTGAGATACAGTGACCTGTGATTTTTTTGCACACAGTTTTGAGATTACATACATTAAATAAAAATTTCAAGTAAAAAAAATTCAAAGCCATAGAAATAGTGAAATGATTACAGCATGTTTCTGTTGCTGGTTATTATTTATTCCATTGCTTAAAGACATGATATTTTTTGCTTCTTCATTTGGCTTATAACCTATCACTGTAGTAGTAGTAATTGTTAAATATGGAATACACGCTTTAACAGGGCTTTGGGGAATATTTCGATCCAAGCTATGCTGCAAGATTCACTGGAAGATTCATATACTATCCCTCAAGCAAAGATAGGTCATAAGATGTTATAAAATGTTCATTAAGGTGTCTCACTGCTGAGTTTCATTTTCAGATACTAAATACTTGGAAAACATTTGAAATGCTTCCTTATGGGCTACATTCTAATTATGGGATTACTATTTATCTAGAAACGGACAGAGTCCATCATGTGTAATGGGGTGAATAAAAACACTTTTTGAAAAAAAAATCAGAAAGTCACAAAACGCTACTATAAGAAGACAATTCTCTCTGCTTTCTGCCTGAAATGGGATGAGGTCCTAGGTAAGTAAACACAATAAATGCCACATTAATTTTTTCTCCAAAATCAAGTTCTTTCTTCCTGTTTGTAAAAAAAGGACAGCTCTGCTATCTGGGGAAGTCATTGTTATCTAATCCAATTTACTTCTTGAATATTACTATTTCCCCATCATTAAAGAAGTAAATAGGGATAAAAAATCACATTTAATTGATTAAATGGTTTTATCAGAAGTGTTAATTATATTTCTATTTTACAGGGTCCTAAGCTTCTTGTAGCAGTTGAAATTCATAATGTCCCTATAATTTTTAAATATATATATATCAGATGTACAAAAGAAGGACAAGACTGTCAACTTAGTATTGGAATTGCTGTAAATACAGATGTCAATTAGGCTGCAGAGGAAGAGTCAAGCCAGGCTTGCCACAGAAAAAAACCCAATGGCAACAACTGCTATCTCAGTGCATATTTACATGTGGCAGATGTTTTGCAAATTGCAATTCAGTTATCACAGAAGCTGTCTTCAGTCTAATAAGAATAATAATATAAAGGTTTTGTATAAGGTAGGTAGTAAATGTCAAAAGAACAGATCTGGAGAAGGAACAGGCTATTGTCAATGAGTGGGAAGAAGCCATGGAACAAATATACTTGTGGGGGAAAGGAGCAAATGAAAGCTGATGAGCTAGTTTGCAAGACTCCTATACAGCAGCAGGGTTGAATTACTGAGCTTATTCAGGACTCCTTTTCACCCTATTATTTTTTTGACCTGACAATTAATGTTCATGGAAATCTTCCTCCAAGTATAGGGACTTTCCTTTAGTTAATATCCGTAACTTGTTCTAGCAGATTTTTGTTAACAGTAATTTGAGGATTCATGTGCAGGAGCTGGAGCAAAACTTGAACCCTATACCATTGGAGCTTTTAAAAGTAGTTTTTAAATTTGTACCAACCGACTTCTCAGCCGAAATTAATGTTACCTTCCAAACAAACATAAGATATGGTACCAACTATAACCATAGTGTTGTCGAAGGCTTTTCTCACTAAGAAATGTCAACAAATGCTACATTCAGCAAAGCATAAGAGGGATCCTCTAACCCTGGGGTCTTTAAACTAAGGCCCATGGGTCGGATGCGGCCCTCCAAAGTCATTTACCTGGCCCCTGTCCTAAACTTTAGACTTAGGGTTGATCTAAGTCTGAAACAACTTGAAGGCACACAACAACAACAATCCTAATTTTGGACTATTTCATCATAGTCTAGCCCCAAACAGTCTGAAGGACTGTGAACCAGCCCTCCACTTAACAAATATGAGGACTACTGCTCTAACCACTGCAGAGGTCTACTGTGTAGGATGATGTCAGCTATAGATACAGGTGAAACATCAGCAGAAAATGCTGCTAAAACATGGCCATACAATCTGGAAACCACACAACACCTCAGTGATTCTGGCTGTGAAATCCTTGACAATACAATATCATAAACTCTTTGCAGATTGTACTTCACCTTACCACATTGCGGAAACTGCTTCTAAAACTCTTTGAACACATATTCAGAAGCTGAAAGATGGTGAAAGTCAGGGTGAAGTGCATTTTTATTAACTACAACTTTATTATGCCCAGAAGATGGGTTTATGATGATGTTATGTGGTGATAAGATTTTATATTTGTGTCCAGGAAGCCTCCAACATGCCCTGCAGCTTCATATGATAACCTCTGACATTTCTCATCTTGGTGTACAGAGAAGTAATAATTTGTGATGAATCTGTTAGGACATTTGATGAGATTTGTTCCTGAAATGGATTAAAAAAAAAAAGACAGTCTGAAAAGCCCAAGGAACAACTGAGGGCAAATGTAAGCTTCTAGATTGTATGTTTATATAGCAGCAAGCATTTCCCCCATTTAGCATTTTATAGTAAACAGGATAATACATTTAAACACAAGTGCTTGTTTTCTATTAATAGCTAGACTTACACAAATTAGTACTTGTTTTTCAATAACTTCATCTCAAATCAAATAGAGGACTTATGAGTTCATTACTAATACTACCACAATGGGAATGCCTCACCTGCACTTTCAAGTTCACCTGTCACTCACCATGCTCTACCCACAAGCTTGCCTTATAGTAGCTTAGACCAATAATTGGACCAATAATTTTTTTGGGAAGAAATAAGATTGATATGAAAAGACTTATCAGCAGGAATGAAAGAAATACACAATTGGCAAGGCTGACAGGAGTGCCAATTTAGGCAAACCCAAAATTGGTATTCAGGATTCAGAAGTAGGCAGAAATATTAGAGAAAGCTCTTCTACATAAGACTTTAGAAAGGAATTGAAAAGATTTTTAACAGATTAAGATCTTTTAAAAATATTTAACTCAATTGTAATAATAATAATAATAATAATAATAATAATAATAATAATAATAATAATAATATGCCTCAAGTACCACCTTCCAGCAGCAAAGAACTGGTGGGATCACAAACCTGCAAAAGTATTGGAAAATGAACATGCAAAGATACTGTGGGACTTCCGAATCCAGACTGACAAAGTTCTGGAACACAACACACCAGACATCACAGTTGTGGAAAAGAAAAAGGGTTGGATCATTGATGTTGCCATCCCAGGTGACAATCGCATTGATGAAAAACAACAGGAAAAACTCAGCCGCTATCAGGACCTCAAGATTGAACTTCAAAGACTCTGGCAGAAACCAGTGCAGGTGGTCCCGGTGGTGATTGGCACACTGGGTGCCGTGCCAAAAGATCTCAGCCGGCATTTGGAAACAATAGACATTGACAAAATTACGATCTGCCAACTGCAAAAGGCCACCCTGCTGGGATCTGCGCGCATCATCCAAAAATACATCACACAGTCCTAGACACTTGGGAAGTGTTCGACTTGTGATTTTGTGATACGAAATCCAGCATATCTATCTTGTTTGCTGTGTCATAATAAAATAATAATAATAATTTTATTTCTTACCCGCCTCTCCTTGTGGCTCGAGGTGGGTCACAGTACAGTTAAAAAAACAAAATTTGCAAAAATTCTATAAACACACATACAGTAGAGTCTCACTTATCCAACATAAACGGGCCAGCAGAACGTTGCATAAGCGAATATGTTGGATAATAAGGAGGGATTAAGGAAAAGCCTATTAAACATCAAATTAGGTTATGATTTTACAAATTAAGCACCAAAACATCATGTTATACAACAACTTTGACAGAAAAAGTAGTTTAATACGCAGTGATGCTATGTAGTAATTACTGTATTTACGAATTTAGCACCAAAATATCACGATGTATTGTAAACATTGACTACAAAAATGCGGATAATCCAGAACGTTGAATAAGCGAGTGTTGGATAAGTGAGACTCTACTGTATTAAAATGTAGTTCTGTAAAGTATACATATTTAAAAGTATTTCTATAAAATACATATTAAATATACAGGACAGAGATTAAAATTGTTACTACAATTTTCTATGTACAGTATAAGGAAATCCTAAAGTAAGCCATTTTTGGAATGCAATGGCTGGTTCAAAATATTGTGCTGAACAGGTGAAAAGAGGAAGATTTCTACCAGGACATGTTATCTATACAGCCTATGGTCAGGCAATTGCCAGGGATGAGGGAGGGATTGCATTGCCACCTACAGGACCTTGGAGAGTCACTGTCATGCATGCCCACGTTGCATACCTCTCATGATTTTACATGTCCTAGATGTTTTCAGATTGTTTTACACCAAAGATACCCACCACCCAAGTCAAATCTTAGGTTAAATAATGGTTTCATACAGATTGGAACAGTCAATTAAAACATGTCAGCATTGACCACCATACACTATAGTGATTATGTTGGTGTCTTATTAGGTTCCCTCAAAATTAGAATTAGGTTGATCATCATGCATTTCTTACCTCTGATTTAGCTCACCACTATCTACCTTGACCAGCAGTGTTCCTCCAGAATCTCTAGCAGAAGTCTTCCCATCACTTTCCACTGTTCCTTTTAACTGGAGGTAACAGGAATAGTACCGGGTTCCTTCTGAATTCAGCATGCATACGAAGACAGAAGACATTCCTCTTGGAAGAGAATATATATTCTAATATCCACAGAGCTTAAAAGCTTTTTGTTAATAAACCATTACGCTGGACGACTGGAATGGCATTAGTCGAAACTTTAAATAAGTAAATATTAAATATGTAAATATGTAAATATTAAAATGTAGGCGTGGGTAGCCACTGGTGTTTGGAAGCAGTCAAATTTACCTCTCAGGAGACCTTGGAAGATTAATCCCTCTCCCCAAACCCACATGTACCTAAAATGCTTCCAAGAGTTCTGAAGCATATTCACCATATTTTGAACTTTAGCTAGGTTGTTTCAAATCAATAAAGGTTCCAGAAGAGTATAGTGGGGTTGAGTGTCAAAAAATGTTTCTGAAAAGGCACTTTCCCATTCCTGCTTTTAAACAGATGGATGTTTTCCTGACTTAGAAATGCTATGATGGGAGAAAACATTTCCTTGTGGAATGATTTGCCTCACGTGTAGTTGCCCAAAAAACAGGATCTTTGCCAGCAAAAAAGGGTAGCCCTAACTGCAGGTGTATAAGAAATGCTAATGAAGTTGCTCCCATTTATCGTGTATTTTGCAAGCTCTGTTTTATACTCCATGCATCCTGCTTTTAACTGTGGAATTTTACAGTGTTTTTATAGATGCTTGGTTGATATTGTTACTTATGTTTTTTAAATGACTGATTTTATATTTTGGCATTTTACTGGTAATTGTGCAGTTCCCAGCACATGTTGCACATGTGCTGCTGCACCTTACAATGTATATTTTGCATGCTCTGTTTTATCCTGCTTGCAACCTACTTTTAACTGTTGGATTTTACAGTGTTTTTTATAGATGTTTGTTTGATGTTGTTTCTGTAAATGCATATGACCATTGGTTGGAGCATTAATAAATTGGATTGATTGATTGATTTATTTATCTTGTAAGCACATCTGGGTTGCCACTGAGTGAATCAGCAAACCAAATGGAATATTCTAAGGCAGTGGTTCTCAACCTATGGGTCCCCAGGTGTTTTGGCCTACAACTCCCAGAAATCCCAGCCAGTTTACCAGCTGTTGGGATTTCTTGGGGTTGAAGGCCAGAACATCCGGGGACTCAAAGGTTGAGAACCACTGTTCTAAGGCTTCAACAGCTATCCAAGCACAGAAATTCTGATACAAGAAACTGATTGAATCATTTCAAGTGTCGCAGAGGCATGATTTTTCAGATTGCACTTCATTTCCAACATATATTGCTTCTTTTTCCACAGAGTCCAACAAAAATGTCTCCTAGCCTGTATCTCTCTAGAGTACAGGATGGGAGATGAAATTTTGCCTCTGTTTTCTGAGGCAACTCTCAGTAGTTGGAGAGGTTTGTGTGGGTTGAGGCAACCCTAAAGGCAAGCTGGTCCAAACAGGAATGTACGGAACACACAATTTTTGTCATACCTCAAGGAGAAAAAAACAGTTAAGTGCCACAAATGTTGTTACCAATGTGTAGACATCGTAAGACCAGACTTATTATTCAATACCAGCATCCATAGAAATAAAGTAAAACACATATTATGGGCAAAACCTGGCATTTCTTTTGCACAAAAGGACTTTTATGACAATTTTGCAAAAATGTTTCTGAATTTTATTTTTATTTAAGATTATAGAAAGGTAGTAATTTTTTGCTTCCCTACTCTACCCTTCCACAATCCTCACAAACAACTTTTTATACATTCAAAATAAGTTCATTACTGCTAGGGTAATTCTTGTACTTTTGCCATTTTCAAAGCTATTAATAAGTGAGTGGCCATTGCCAATTCATATTACAATTGAATAGAATGGGAAGAGATTCTAATGTGATTCTAGATCTCATTCTTTCTTCAGTCTTATGTAATAACTGGAGATTTCCTTAGAATCTCTAAAAATAGTGTATGGCAGCTTTCATGTGTTTTAATTAACTGAAAAATTATCTTAGTAACTTACATATGTTCGGAATGCAGCAATATAATTAACTGAAAATGCAGCTGCTTCAGTATATAAATATTATTTAATCGATTGACAGGCCTAGCAAAAATAGCATAAAATAATAAAGTGATTTTATTTTGCATTACCCATTTCAAGTGAGCAGAAAATGATACATAACCAAACCTCTTACAGTTGTCAAGGGGGAAAGTGTTATTTATGAATAAGAAATAAAGAAATAGTTTCAGCCAGGGATTTAGGAATGGAGTGAAATATTTTGTAGTGTGACACTAGCTTTAAAGAAGAATCCTAATACTCTGTAATATCCACATCTTACAGGCATTTTTATTCATGAATTCTGTGCTTTGCCAACTATTTCCTTAACACTATAAAATGTGGGAATTGCCACACAAAGCCCATTCCAATTGCTTTTAGCTTCACTTTATGAAATCTGTTTATGGTAGTAGTGTGTGTGTGTGTGTGTGTGTGTGTGTGTATATATATATATATATATATATATATATATATATATATATATATCAGGTTTGTGCATGTAAGCATTCTGTCCTCCTTGTCTGGTTCACTGAAAATGGAAGCCTAATATACACAGAGGTAGCTTGGCTGTCTTCCAACTATAAGTATAGTTATCAGGATTCTTTCAATTTGTCCTATAATTAATCAGTTCATTGGTTTATTCTTTTGATGATATATTAGACTCCAAAATATTAAAACAAGCCTGAGGGCTGTAATGATCTACTTGGTAATGTTTTCCATCTAGACATCAAATTTCGAATGGGTGCAATCTTACTTGCCCCATGCATAGAATAGTTAAGTAGAACCAATACACTGAATACTTTTACCCCATCATATTGTCTTAGGGTGCATCCAGACAACCCCTTTAAAGTGGGAGTTCCCGCACTTTAAAGTGGGCCATCCAGATGACGTACTGCAGAAAAATTAATTCATTTGCCACAAACCAGAAATACCCTTGTTTGTAGCGAATTAATTTGATAGTGCATTAGACATGCGCCTTTATGAAAGGTCCGAGTCTAATGGGCTATGGCCCTGTGTGGACAGGCTCATGGGGTGTCCTGGGACTTCCCTGTGGCCTGTTCAAACACCCATTCTGCACCTTCTGGGCTCCTGGAGCCCAGGTGTGATATTTCCCCTATCCCCTCCCAAAACCCTTTAAAATGGGGGGGGGGGGGAGAGTAAAAATAACTTACCGGCCTCCAATTAGGCCTCACAGCACAGTCCCTGGGATGTACCATTACATGCAAAAAGCCAAGGGCGGGGGGGGGAAGGAGCGATTTTTGCGCATAATAGCACAGTCCAGGGACTGTGCTGTGCGGTCTAATGGAGGCTGGTATCATATATACTCGAGTATATGCTGACCCGAATATAAGCCGAGGCACCTAATTTTATCACAAAAAACTGGGATAACTTATTGACTCGGGTATAAGCCGAGGGTGGGAAATGCAGCAGTTACGGGTAAATTTCAAAATAAAAATAGATACCAATAAAATTTCATTAATCGAGGCATCAGTAGATTAAATGTTTTTTGAATATTTACCGTATTTCAAAGAAAAGCAATAAACTAGATCTATAAGTAGAAAAGTAGGAGCAACAAAAACAATATGGTATCAACAATAACCTAATAATAATAATAACAACAACAACAACAACAACAACAACAACAACAACAACAACAAATGGGACACTGAAGAAGGAGACAGAAGGCCTGATCCTTGCAGCCCAGGAGCAAGCCATCAGAACAAATGCAATTAAGGCCAAGATCGAAAAATCAGCTGATGACCCAAAATGCAGACTGTGCAAAGAAACCGATGAAACCTTTGATCATATCCTCAGCTGCTGTAAGAAAATCGCACAGAGACTACAAACAGAGGCACAACCTTGTGGCCCAAATGATCCATTGGAACTTATGCCTCAAGTACCACCTCCCAGCAGTAAAGAACTGGTGGCTCACAAACCTGAAAAAGTATTGGAAAATGAGCATGCAAAGAAACTGTGGGGCTTCCGAATCCAGACTGACAAAGTTCTGGAACACAATACACCAGACATCACAGTTGTGGAAAAGAAAAAGGTTTGGATCATTGATGTCGCCATACCAGGTGACAGTCGCATTGACGAAAAACAACAAGAAAAACTCAGGACCTCAAGATTGAACTTCAAAGACTCTGGCAGATACCAGTGCAGGTGGTCCCGGTGGTGATGGGCACACTGGGTGCCATGCCAAAAGATCTCAGCCGGCATTTGGAAACAATAGACATTGACAAAATCACGATCTGCCAACTGCAAAAGGCCACTCTGCTGGGATCTGCGCACATCATCCGAAAATACATTACACAGTCCTAGACACTTGGGAAGTGTTCGACTTGTGATTTTGTGATATGAAATCCAGCATATCTATCTTGTTTGCTGTGTCATAATAAAATAATAATAATAATAATAACAACAACTTTATTTATAGACCACTCTCTTTCCCTGAGTGGACTTTCATTGCCATAGAAAATAGCATCAGTATACTTATAGCAAAGAGAAAATAGAATTAAAATTAGGATAAAAAAGAGGATATTTAAATAAAACATAATTACATTGCAAAAACATATGTTACACTAAAAACATGTTCCCCATCAATTAACAACTAGAATATATAAAAAATGCCTAACATCAGTTGTGATTTAAAATAGACCATAGCAGCCATAGAATGTGAATAGATTAGTCAGCGTTCCAGTGAGATTGGTTTAAGATGTACTAGTCCTCTTCCTATCAATACGCTAAAGTGTATCAATGCATTTTCAGGAGTTCTTTAAAGGAGAAGAGGGAAGGGGCCATTTTTATTTCTTTGGGAAGGGAATTCCAGAGGAGGGGAATGATCACGGAGAAGGCCCTCCACTTAATGAGTGAACTTAGCAGACAGATTCTAAATATAATGTGCCTTGATAAATTCTAATTACCATTGAAACAGCTGGGCACTACCATGAGAACAGGTGGGGAAAACTGGTCGGTCTGCTACATATTATCAACTGCAAATGGAACAGTTGAAAAAGCAATTATGTTTCCTGAATCCTACTACTTTTGAGTTAATTTAAAAAATCATACACAAAATGTATTGTGAGGTCTGTAAGACACAAATAGTTTAGCGTCGTTTTATCAGGAGCAAAAGACTGACAGAATGCAATGTGACGAGAAAACAGAAATATTTTAAAAGTTCTGAACCTTTGAGAAGATCTAGGTCTTTCCAGGTATGGGTCCAGTATAGATTGGGCCCGGGCCTGCATCACATGATCTCTGGGCCCAATCTACACAGTCATCTTGGATTTTTCGGGCTCCATGAGCCCAGAAAACCAAGAGGGTACTAACGCCCCCCCCCAAAAAAAGCCCGTAAAATTAAAAGAACTTACCTTGCCGGAATTAAAGTACTTCTGGAGTTCTCCTAGTGTGTCGAAATGACACACCAGGAGACCGGTGGAGGTGAGGAGGAAAATCGCTCCTTGGTTCCACATATCCTTCCGTGTCATTTCTACATGTCAGAAGGACTTCAGAGGTATTTTAACTTTAGACACCTCTCCAAGAATGCACAGGTTTTGGGGAGAGATGTAGGGACTAAATGAGTTTCTTAAGCCCGTTTTGGCACGCATTTAAGTGATGCCTGGAAATGCCCTAAGAGCTACTTAACCTCACTTAAGTGACTTCTTGGACTTGAAGCACAGCTAAGATCAGTTGGCTCATATTATTTATAAACATCCCTATTAAAGTTTCATGTAAAGGTAAAATATTCAGAGTATAAAATACACACATTTTGTATCTGTTGCAAAAGACACATGGGAACATTGTTTATGTGTGTTCCTGCAAAAACATAAAACATGGGATAAATCTTAATTAGTTTCATTTTCTGAGATACTGTTGTGCTTAGACAATGAAATAGAGAAAATGTCTCCAGGATATTTCAAAATTTCTTCACTGATGCCTCAAAACATGCAATTTTTAGAGGGTGAGATTGATGGCGTATGAAATAGCTAACCACCTCCTCACAAGACTCGACAATCTTGGAATATCATACAGGGAAGTCATGGTAGCTAAATCAGTTCAGGTATAAAGTAAATATGGTTGTCATGGTAGGCAGGTGGGAGGAGAATGCACTTCTGGTTTAACCTAAATTACTTCTTCTACGATAAGCTGTCAGCTGTTGAGAGAGATAATAAAAGAACTGATAAAAATAAATAGTCATGAAATGATGCATTGTAGTTTTGCAGGGACTCTAATATATCTGACAGACATTTCAATCATGCAGTTACTAAGGTTATAATATTTACTGTCACAAATAATTACAGATGAATTGACTGCCTGAAGGGCAATCTTCTATGTATAGTAAACAAATGGAGCCATAGATAAATGGCTGCAAAATTTGACATGGAAATAAAACAGATGGGCACTGTTGTACTAGAAACAATATAATGACCTACAAGCAACTACTGCATTCAAAACATTGGTGCCAAAGTCAACCAAGGCAATGTTCAAATTTAAAGTTCACTCTAATAAGCCGAAACATGCACTAATGTTTTGGTGCATATTTGTGTGGATAAGGGGGAAAAAACACTTTTACTTAACTGATATTTATTGCTTCATTCAGTGACCCTGAGGGTATCAACTTCAGAACAAGCAAATACCTTAATTCAGTTTCAGAGATTCCAGCCAATAGGGAACCCTATGGAATTACAACTTTTGGCTCATGGAAAGGAAAAGGGAAAAATGATTTGTGCTGCAAAAGTCTATTCATATATCAGCCAATACAGTACAACCCACAGATTCAATGTCCACAAAATCCACAGATTCAGTATCCATGATTTCTCTTATTGCTGCACTATTAAGTATCCCATTCCCTGGAAGTGTTTGTAGGCCATTGTGGGATTGTATGGATGATATGGTATATGCCTCTGTCTCAAGTACAGTAAAAATATAGGGTTTGTTATAATCTATGGTTTCAGGTATCCACATGGGGTCCTGGACTGTATCTTCCCTATGGATACTGTAGTCTGCCACTGAGTTAGGTAACTGAACGCAGGTAGCATTTAGGGTAAAAACCTTTGAGCAAAAGTAAAGTCCAGTCAGATTACACATCTCCTTCTACCTGGCCTATTTGTATTAGAGGGAGATGATGTGTGCAGCTTGTCTATCTGCTTACATTTTGTCTACCTGCTTACATCAGTTCCATCTCCACCATTTTCACACATATAGACATACCCAAAGATGTGATTTCTCAATGCAATACAACTCATATATATGAGTGGAAATCATTTTGTGGATTTTGTACTAAAAAGTATAGGTGTATTGATAACTACTCATCTTCATAAAGTCACAAAGTCATCCATAACAGACCAAATAAAAAACAAAACAAAACAAAACAAAAACCAACCACAAAATGATAGGCTCTTCCGAATTCCAGCAAAGAAAGTCTCATATATTTCTTCCTGGAAAATGAATTGCTAAGGCAGTGCCATCATATTTTCTGAGATTTCAAATCCTCAGCCTGTGAACAAGCCTGTGTGATGTCACAGAGATAAGGCAGAATGGATGAGACTTGCTCCTGAGCTACCGAATGGAAGAATTTTGGCATAAGAAAAATCCAGATAAACTTAACTAAATCCAGTAATACGACAATCCAGTATTATGATACTGGCTCTGCATATTGAACATCCCATAAATTATTGGAATTAACTGCACCATAACCTTATTGAAAAAGCAAAAGTGATGTCACATCTGTTTGGCAAATGTGAACCTCCATGAAGATATGGAGACCGTCTTTTGAAAACCACTAGTCAAGAAAAGCATGACCTTGTTAGAAGTCAACCCTTTGAAACAAGTTATATTCATAAGCATTCATGTAATAGCACACAGGTAACTCAGCTGTTAAACTAGAGAACCATATCTTTCAACTACCAAGAATAAAAAGATGGCACTACAAAAATATATTTGGTTAGCAGAGGATGGTTGTTTCTTTGAATTTGAAATTGCAGGTGTCCAAAAGATATACACTCCTTTGAAACCTCTTAGTAAAAATATGCACTCAGTGATAAAAAAACAAAGTCTTTGAAAAATAACATATCTTGTTTACTCACAAACATCTTGTATTAATTCACCATACAGGCACATTTCTTATTAAAGTTCAGTTATAGATAGGATATAGCTTCTCTCTGTGTTGAGTACACAGGGTATCATTCTTAATCAATAGTCCATAGTCTTTAGGTATAGTTGTACTCACTGAAGTCCAAAAGTCATACTTCTCTACTGAAGTCCAAATAACAACATGCACCCACCTCCACTGAATTCTGATGTAAACTCTGAATACAAAATGGAGTTCTGAGTCTGAACCTGCTCAGTACAATCAAATGTCTATAATCCTTCCCACACCAAAGAAGTAAGTTAAACTGGCAAATCAACATACACATAGAATATAGGTTAGCAAATATATACATTAACAAACAAACAGTGAAAGGCTTGGGAGTTTGCTATTTCCAACACTACACATTCCGCCTTGCTCCAAATGGCACAATGAATCCTAGTGTAGGCAGCCAATGAACAGCTCTCTCCCTCCCTGGCTTTCTGATATAAAAATGTTGCAAAAGCATAACGTTTAAATATTATTATGCTCAGCCAATGAGCCCTAGAACAAGTTGGAAGTAGAGAGCAGAGTAACATTAAAGCTTTATAGTCATGCAATTCTAATAAAACAAAAACAGTATTCCCTGACATTTGTTCCCTTGCCAGAGAGCTCTATCTATTCTCCAAGACTTCATCTGATGCTTTCATATCTTGCAACTCCAAGCATTTCAATGATAGGGGCTGTCAGAGTGAGTCATCCCTATATCAAACTCACTTAATGCAGATTAAGGCCCCTTCTACACTGCCATATAAAATCCATATTATCTGCTTTAAACTGTATCATTTGAAGTGTAGACTCAAGATCAGGGGTCCCCAAACTAAGGCCCGGGAGCCAGACGCGGCCCTCCAAGGTCATTTATCTGGCCCCCGTCCTCAGTTTTAGACCAAGTCTGAAATGACTTGAAGGCACACAAAAACAACAACAATCCTAATCAACTTGACTATCTCATCAGCAAGAAGCAGGCCCACACTTCCCATTGTCATCCTGGTAGGTTTATGTTGGTTAAAATTGTTTTTATTTTTAAATATTGTATTGTTCTTTTATAGTTTTTTTTTGCATTACAAATAAGATGTACAGTGTGCATAGGATTTTTTTTGGTTTTTTTTTAAACTATAGTCCGGCCCACAAACACTCTGACGGACCGTGGAGTGGCCCTCTGATTTAAAAGTTTGAGGACCCCTGCTCAAGATAATCCAGTTCAAAGCGGATAATGTGGATTATCTGCTTTGATCATCTGGATTATATGGCAGTCTAGAAGGGCCTGAGTATTCTTTATCCAGAATTCCAAAATGGTGCACAGGGAGGGTTGAGACAGCAACACCTTCACTTTTTGCTAGTTTATTTTAATATTTATACATTATTTTAGTAGTTATACACTATTTTAAGTCTTTATCAACCAATCGTGTGTTGATATCACCTCCTTCTCCTCCCGTTGGTGCTTGGGCTCCTTTTCTCTCCCTTCTGCTTCTCCTTCCTCTGTTCCTCAGGCTGTAAATTGTAATTTTTTAAATGATTTATAATAGTATTTTAGAGTTTATTGAAAAATCGCGAAACAGTGAATCTGCGAAGTAGTGAGGGAACACTGTACTACAACCTAGCTCATACAAGCATTATTGCACCAATTGAATCGTACACATAATGTTTGGACTATGGATAATATCACATTAGAGTTCTAAAGCTTAGGTCTGCATTTCCCCATTGCTCGGTTTGTTCCTGCAGAATTCTAGGAAATGTAGTTTAGGGCACAGCCTTTGGAATTCTCAGCCAGATAGGTACTCATGGAGCTCTGTGGCCAGGAAGGAATGGCAGCACAGATATGGAGAATATAAGAAATTCACCAGCAGAGCAGCTATGCTCTCCGACCATGCTTAAAAATTGGCCCCCACTGCTCTGTTCAGCTGCTCTAGGGCACATTTACACTGGGCTAAACTTTTGTGTGTAGATGAGTGCGATGACTCTCATAAAAGATATTACATTTGGTTCTACATCTCTCTGAACCGATTATCCCTAAATCCACAAATCTACATGTCTTTACAATGATATCTGTATGTTTCCATCCTACCCGAAAGATAGTTGCATCTATCAAGTAGGAGATAAGGTACCACTTATAAAAAGTGGGGAGGCAAATTTAACTAATTTACGATGTTGGAATGAGGAAAGTGCGGTCAGAGTGGATGATGAAGCAGCTGCTCCCCCCTGTGGCCAGAATCGAACATCCCCTTAGGAGAAGGTCAAATTGCCTCTGCATCTGTCTGTCTCTGTTCTATGTGTATATGCGCATTGAATGTTTGCCCTATATGTGTATAATGTGATCCGCCCTGAGTCCCCTTCGGGGTGAGAAGGGCGGAATATAAATACTGTAAATAAATGAATAAATAAATAAATAAATAATAATAATAATAATATTTTTGTGTGCTAAATTGTCTATGATGAGTTAGAGTTTCTGCTGCTTCTTTCCCCTATAGCTTTGTGATGTAAACTTGCTTGAAACTAATAAGCTTTCTAGCAGGTAACCCAGTCTTTCCAGTCCAGTGCTGAAATTAATCAACATGTAAATCACACAATACTAATCCTGTTTAGTGGTGCCTTGCTGTCAAATGCTGTACAAACGGTCACTGAGATTTCTTTCATTTATGAGTACTTGCAGCTTCTATACTTTCTTGTACAGTGTACTAAAAATAGAGCTGTCTGAGCCACATGTCCACAGAAAGGCTAATTAAAGAGTTGGTAAACAGTGTTTTCCCCCTCCTTCCCAGCCCAAGTGAATAAATAATTAGATAAGCACACCGGCTAACATATGTGATAATCCATCAGAGTACACATGTCACTACGAGGCCTTCAGGATCCATTGAGTACAATTTACTTAAGCACCAGCTGTTTGCTTTTCAGAGAACGTGATATTAAAATGAGCATAAAATAAAACTCCTTATGCATGGAAATTGAGCACTGTATAGCTATTGTACAAATCAGCATTGTGTTATGAAAATGTATTAATTTTACATCAGTGTAGAACTTTATTCTCTCTTTACATATAGACTGTTCTTACTAAAACGTCTGCCCATAATACAGCTCTTTATTCTCCTTTGCCAATCTTATTAAAGTTCTTAGTGCACTTAGTGCACTTTTGACCAGCCCATCCTTACGTTTTATTGCTGCGTTTTAACTTTGTCTTACTAATGGTTATGATTTTATCGTATGTTTTAATTTTCATTCGTGTGTTTTCAGTATTTGATGTTATTGTATGTATGCTTGTTTTGTATTTGTAAGCTGCCCCGAGTCCCTGCGGGGAGATGGAGGTGGGATACAAAAATAAAATTATTATTATTATTTTATTATGACACAGCAAACAAGATAAATATGCTGGATTTCACATCACAAAATCACAAGTCGAACACTTCCCAAGTGTCTAGGACTGTGTGATGTATTTTTGGATGATGCGCTTATTATTATTATTATTATTATTATTATTATTATTATTATTATTATTATTATGTGGAAACATGTAAAGCGTAAGATAGCTCATGCTCCTCCCCTCCCTCCTGGCTAGGTAATGTCTATGATAGATCTGACTTCTTTGTCTCATGTGCTCCACCTGCTCATGTAATAGGAACTCCTGATTCAAACTCCCATATTTCTGCAGTTTTGAAGATATCTGTCTTTCATAACTGGTTCCAACCCAATCATAACCAAAGAAACAATCTGCAATGCAATCCTTGCAGAAATTGGGAAAGGCATTTTTCATGTGGTCATTTTGGACTCCTTCCAGCAATGGGATCTCATCAGAGTTGGGTGCCTCTACAATTAGATTGCAATATCAACCTATATTTACCTCCAAATGACCAAGAAAAAAAGAGAAAGCATGCTATAATGTCAAGATAGCCAAACAGAGAAACTCACACAACATGACCAAAAGACTACTGAAAGAACAACATTGTCTGGTTTGACTATGAGAAGAGACAGACTGGATTATTTAACATCCTATTCCATCCCAAACAATTACAAAGTCAAATACAACCAAAGCAGGACAAAGAATAATAGCATCCTTGGGGGATAAATATTGCTATTAAACAGTTGCTTATCCAAATAATTGTTGAGTCAGTATTTGCTTCAAGCTTTATGGAGGTGAGAGGTTGGAATCTTCCTCAGTAAAGGAGGGAATACATTTTGTTTTGTATTCATGTTTCACTTACAGTCTGGAATTTTTTCCCAAACAATAATGAAGATGGTGAGCAATATGCAAGAAATGTACACATAGACAGACTTACACTCCTCCCTTCCTCCTGCTACTTCTCTCACATACATATACAGTAGAGTCTCACTTATCCAACACTCGCTTATCCAACGTTCTGGATTATCCAATGCTTTTTTGTAGTCAATGTTTTCAATATATCATAATATTTTGGTGATAAATTTGTAAATACAGTAATTACAACATAACATTACTGCGTATTGAACTACTTTTTCTGTCAAATTTGTTGTATAACATGATGTTTTGGTGCTTAATTTGTAAAATCATAACCTAATTTGATGTTTAATAGGCTTTTCCTTAATCTCTTCTTATTATCCAAGATATTTGCTTATCCAATGTTCTGCCGGCCCGTTTATGTTGGATAAGTGAGACTCTACTGTACTGGTAATTTCAAGTCACTTTTTCAATCATGGTGCTCAGAGAGACATCAACAATATATTGCAGTCATCCATCAACTTGTCTTGAGATAAGTTCCTAGCCTTCCTAGCCCACCACAAATATTCACTGAAAAAATTACTGCTGATCGCAATGCCCCTAAATATAATCTCTCTTTTTGCCCTTTACACATTTACAACAGCTTAAACATCACAGTGAAATTGCTGATAGTCACCATATCAAAGGCACCAAATGATAGATAAAACCAAATGTTTTAGAAAAATCAATCAATGTCTAGTAAACTCTTCTACCTGCAGGGTAACCCTATCTGTGTTTATTTAAAAATCTCCCAAATTCAATAAGGCTTATTTTGTTTTATGCAAGAATGCATAAGATCAAATCCTTAAAGGTTGTTAAAAACATATTTTAATATTCACAGTTTATAAATATAAAGCATCAGTACGAATGAAAGCTTTGCCTACCTCTGTTATGTGCGGCATTGGGTTAAATCCACAGAGGTTGCATACTACTTTCTTACATTCTGTACATGTGTTGTAGTTGGGAGGATCTTTAGAACCAACATTTAATTCAGTTTTACACAGAGGGCAAGCTAATGTTGGCAATGGAGGTTGAATCGTTTTTGGTGGATCAGCACTTTTCTTAGTTTCAACAACCGGAGGCTTGGTGTCTTTGGCAGGCACAACTTTCTTCTCAGGGTCTGTCCCTTTAACAGAAGCTTTGGGTGGCTCTGTTTTTTCTGACACAGGAGGTTTTGTTTCTTTCTTCACTGGTGTGGCTTTGACAGGTGGTTGAACTTGATGAGTATCTTTCTGTGATGCAGGGGACTGTGTTGGAGGAGGTGGTTGCTTTGAGGGGGATCCAGTTGGGGGGCCCTGTGATTGAGATCCTGGCTGCCCTGATGTGGAGATTAAATTGGAAGCCTGATTAAAAATGGAAGCTCCAAATCCAAATAGTTTCCCAGTCACTCTTTCTTGAGGAGTGGTAGGCTGTGGTTTAGGAGAATCAGTGAAACCTCCTATATTGAGACTAAATCTTGACTGCTCTGGTGCTTTATGAGGTTGCTGGGGCTGAGCTGGTGGCTGAGACTGGGTGGATTTAGGACCTACAGTGGCTTGTGCTTTTGGTGCCTGCCTGGCCCCTGTTTTAGGACTCATTGGTGGCTGCATTTTCTTAAGATCTTCTTTTCCTTCCACTGGCTCAGTTTGCTTTTGAACTTTAGCATCTATTCCAGATCCAGGCTGAGAAACAAGCTTGGGATCAGACTTCTGCCGAGACACTTGAGGTGAGATTTTGGTATCTGAAGGAACAGTTTTCTCTTGAGATGACACAGCCATATCTTGTCTCTGAGATTGCACCACTTTTTCTTGGGCAACTGCAGATTTGGTATCCAATTCTGAAGGTGGGGGAACGGCATCACTTGTAGGTTTCTGAATACTAGGTAGCTTTTGTTTAATTTCATCCAAAGCTGTCTTGATCTGATCAGATTTGGGTGTAGATTCTATTGGCTGAGTTTCAGGAGGCTTTGTTTTTTCAGGTGTAGAACTAGGTATGGTTGGCTGTTTTGTTTGTGGAAGTGGCTTTTTGTGTTCAGGGGGTTGGGCAGCATCAGGCTTTACAGGAACCTCTTTTTTTGGTGCAAGTGGTTGTGCCTGGGAAGGTGGTTTGGTTGCTGTGATTGGAGCAGCTGTCTTTTGTTTGGATGGAGAGGACTGTGGTCCAGGGCCAGGAGGTGGACCTAAGTCACCACCTAAGGCTCTTTGCATCTGGCAGTTCAAACAAAGCCATTCTTGAATCTGTGTGAATAATAAGAAGACAGAAAAGTTTAAATAACAAGATAGAGTTATATTCTGAATATTGAAAACATACAATCTGCATAAATAATCCTTCTCATTGGGGTGTTGTGTAGTTTTGGGCAGTATGGCCTTGTTCTAGCTACATTTTCTCCTCTTGTTTCACCTACATCTGCAGCTGGCATCTTCAGCCACATATACAGGTGAAACACCAGGAAAAATGCTGCTACTACACAGCCATACAGCCTGGATATGACACAAGACCCCAGTGAGAGTGGTAGTGAAAGCCTTCAACAATAAATCCTACTCATTTCCTTTTTTTCAAGCTTAGAAATAGGACAGCTACATTTTTCACTCATGAACATGACCAATATTTTCTTAACGTTCAGGTAATAGTGGGCATCTTTCATTTCCTCAGAGTCAAATTTTCTTGCCCAGTTAAGCAGAACTAGAATTACAGTCCCAGGTTTCAGCCACTCACCAGAATATTGTTTTTTTACAGACAAAAATGGTTAAGACAGAAATTATTCCAGAAAATGTACTGATGTTTTAGGACATTGTTTTTCTTCTTCTTCTCAGCCATTGTAATATCCTCTGACAAAAATATTCCATGCCATCTTTTAAGGAACTATAATGCAGTGGAGCACATGTTATTTCCTCTGGTTGTCAAAAGATTGGTCTCATATGAGGAAAATTGGGTGTCCCCCAATAATTGGAATTCATTAAATTCCCAAAACACAAGAAAGGAAATGTATTGTAATAGTATTTTAGTTTATCTTACTTGCAACTTGGGTGGCACCAACAATAGTGTTTTGATGGAATGCCCTTGACTCTTTACACATAAACACTCCTCTAGTTTTGAGGCTAGTTATTTCTACATTTCAGAGTCAGAATATACCCCAGAACTTACACAATGCAAATTTTGTTTTAAAAGGTTAATATGAGCTGCTCTATTCTGATTAACTGAATAATCACAATTAAATAAAAATCTTGCCAAGGGAACAAATTATAGATATAATTTGCAATAAAGTTTTCTTAATCAAAGGGTCATGAAAGCCTTGGTGAAGATTTTTTCTATGATGGTGCAAAACTCTTAAACTATCTTGTCAACACAATTCTATGTATACTTCTTAGGGCACTTCTACACATGACGCTTTGGTGCGTGTGAGGGTGTTTACATGCTATCTTGATAAATAAGTTTTTAAACCCTTTAAGAGCTTATTTTGGAGTTTGGAGGGAGGGGGTGGGTGCCCTCTCAGTTTTCAGGCTCATAGAGCCTGAAAAACCAAGATGGCTGTGTAAATTGGGTCCGGGGATCATGTGATGCTGTCCCCAGGTCCAGTCCATGCAGGGCCCACATCTGGTCTTACGGGTTTTACCAGGTGTTTAAGTAATAAAACAGGGAAACCCTGATTTCGTTCTGAATTAATTTGGTTTTACTGGAGGCATCATCTGGACGCCTCTGGTAAAACCGAGACAACTTTCGGTTTTAAGGCCTGTCTGGATGGACCCTTATATATCACATCATTGGCTAATGTCACAATTAGCTCATATTCAGAAAAGACACTTTTGGAATTTATATTTGGTCATCAGAAAGAAAATGCTACTTCCATATCTCCATTTCATCTACTAGCAGAATTGGAATCACGATTCTTTGTTTTTTACATGGAAAGTCTGGCATGTTCAATAAGTTCTTTAGTAATGTTTTCCTGGTTCAAGCCTGTTGTTTCTGACTCACTGATTAGGTATAAAACCTTTCTGTTAACTTTTATTTGGAGGAACCTGATTGCTGGTTCAGTTTATCCCACCTTTTCATAGAAAGATTTTCCAACTCCTTTGTTCTCTAAACACAGGGTGCCTTCAGAGATACTTTTATGGTGCACTCAAATGCATGAAAGTTTAGATGTCTGCATGAACTTTCACCATGCTTTTTTCCACTATAGACACTAGTTGTGTCTTTACTATTTTAAGAGTGGGGAAAAACACTAAACAGGAAAAGACATGACAGCTGCCCCATTTCTTTTGATTGGTACTGCTAGCAACAATCTGAAAACATGCACAGAATGCATTTTTTCTGCAGACATTTTTACTCATATTCTGACATATGTGCAACATCCGGGTTTGATCGAGAGTTAGGGCCCTTCCACACAGCTGAATAAAATCCCACATTTTCTGATTTGTACTGGAATATATGGCAGTGTGGACTCAGATAACCCAGTCCAAAGCAGATATTGTGGGATTTTCTGCCTTTATAATCTGTGTTATATGGCTGTGTGGAAGGGCCCTTAGATGGATTCAACACACAAACATACTCATAAAGAATAGTTCTGTAAACTCAAACTCCATAAATTCACTATTTAGCACAATTCTGTAAAATCAGTGCTTAGTCCAGGCACTTTAGACAGGACAACACATACTTTAGCGAGTCACAGACTAAAGCTGTTCAGTAATTGCTTCATATACACAACATAAACAGCATTTATAATGCAGTAGATAAATATACTGACTATATGCATTGCCTGTAAAACAGAAGAAAAATAACTATATGCACACAAAGTTTTTCCCCCCTCAAAATATGCAAACCTCCTAAAAGGCTTTCTACTTGAATAACAAAGGCTTTCTCCTGTGTCCTGTATAGGATTTCCCGTTACTAACATTAAAGATAATCTAGATTGTTAGTCTTATAACTCTCTTCAGAGGTAAGCTTAAGCTGCAGTTTTAATACTTTACACTTATTACAAGAAAAATAGAAGTTTGTCTCCGGGTCCTTCCACACAGCCATATAACCCAGAATATTAAGGGAGATAATCCACAATATCTGTTTTGAACTAGGTTATCTGAGTCCACACTGCCATATATTAAAGCAGATAATGTGGGATTTTATACAGCAGTGTGGAAGGGGCCAGAGACATAATCACAAATAACTTCTTGAAGATAGATTAACAAGACATCCAGCAAATATTGTGTGCCAATGAGGAAGATTATTTTTCTAGTATGTTTCAATTTCTCTTATCCCCTGCTTCCCACATATATTGTCAGAATATTATAGTACATCCTACTGCTATACCATTTTGCTATTGGAGCAATATTGCAGCTACAGGGTTTAAAAAAATAATTAGAAAAACTATGAAGCAAGTGATGGGGTACAGGATGTTACAGGCAGTGCCTGGGTTCTGTAGGTTTGTTCTTAAGTTGAATTTGTATATAAGTCAGAACAGGTACATTTTAAATATGTAACACTAACCCTCCCTTAATTTTTTTAATTTTTATACCATAGGGAAGGATTAGCACCTCTATGGTGCTTGTTTGGCTGTCTGTACCTCTGTTCAAAAGATTTCTGTCCCAGTGACAATTAGATTTTGAAAATTTTGAGCTGTTGTGGAAACAAGGATTGGTGGTAAAGCTTCAGTGAAGACACCTTTTTGCCAATATAACTTTTCCAGGAGTGAATTTCCATTCCCAGGGATAGAATTTCTCTCACTTCCAGTTGTCTTGGGGACAGAAAGTGATATATAGGGCCTCATAAGATGGGCAATATTGCCCGTCCCTCACAGCTTTCATCCCTCTTCAGGCATGGGGCCCGCTGGCTCCCATCCCACAACATTGATCTATTTCTGGTGGGGCTTTGTGCCCGAAGAAGGGTGAAATCCCGTTGTGCATAAGGGAGAAAGCAGGAAGGCAGATGCTTCCCCCCATGTGATGGGGTAAGTGGCAAGGCAGGCAATGAGGGGCATGGGGCAATGGAGTCCTCACGCCACCCATCAGGCCCCACCAGATTTGCCACGATCCCATGGCCAATCCATAGTTAATGTGATGAGGACCTAATGGTATTCTATTTTAAATGCAACCTGGATATATGCTTGTTTTAATTTATTATTTATATTAACCTGGGCATTTAAATGCTTAAAAATTTCCAATACTGAAAAAAAAAACCCTGCGTACACCTTGCGTACTAGCTGGTGTGTCCAGTCTTAGACTCACCTACTACCACTTCCACCCTCTTACCCTCTGTTTGTAACTAGGAGTCATATGCAAGTTGTTACGGGTTTGTGGAAAAACAAACTGTGTGCAGTCCTGTCCAGACTTCCCAGGACACAAATTATCCACAAATTATGCAGTCGAGTTTCCCGCATTTGGGGAAATCGCAGGAGTCAGCCCTTTTGTGCATCCACAATGAGCAAATACAAGCCAAGAAAATGGAAAAATCAAAGTTTACTCTTAAGTAGCAAAGTCAAGGAGAAAATTAAACAGCTTCAAAAACACAAAACCTCCAGCTTCAAAATAACTCAGTCCATCTGGAGCAACAAACTCACATAAAGTTCTTTGCATTAAATTCATGCATCTTCTTTAGAGATTTCTTCTTCAGTGGTGCAAGGAGACAAGCATAATAGGCTCTCAGCGAGGAACTTACTCCGAGTAAGTTCTGAAGCAAGCAATTCAGTAAGTCCCAAAAAGCCTTACAAACATTCCCCAAGTTATACCCCATTCAGGGAGTGGTTCAAGCTTGTTATCCTTGATTGTTCTAATTACCCAACTATGAATTTGTGATTGACCAGGTGTTTTTCCCTTAACACACATGCACACAAGTGGCGATCCCACAAAAACTTAGTCAAATACATGCATATGTAGCAATACAAGTTGATGCTTGTAACTTAGAAACTGCCTGTACTTATGCCATTGTTGCAAAAACAAAAGCAAAAACCTATGCATATCATATTTTTAAAAGGCAAATGCAGCAAAGGTGTGATAGAGAGCACCAAGAATTGAGCTACCCTGATAAAACTGGCTGGAGCAAATTTCAAACAGAATAATATAGCATAAAGGATTGGTTTGAAAAGACTATTTCATGGTCTGCATATTGTGTTTCAAATATTTACATTTTCAAGTGTCAAGGCAACATTAATTATTTTATTTAATTATCAGAATTTGTCTTGTTAAGAAATTAATCACCAGGGCAGAGTGGGGAAGATTTTGGACATGATTGACTATATCAATTTTGAAATTATGGATAAAAGTGAATATCCAAAAGGGGATAAATTTTAATAATTGACAATGTATGCTCATTGGATTTTCAAGGGTATAAAGAAGTCTGCCATATACAATACTGAAAAATCCTGGCTCTTTTTAGGACACTCTTTTGATGTGATTATCAGTGTTCATGGATAATGAAAACATGAGTAGACATTGCGGCTTCCATTATCCTGCATCTCTTTGGTAATACAGTAGAGTCTCACTTATCCAACATAAACGGGCCGGCAGAATGTTGGATAAGCGAATATGTTGGATAAAAAGGAGGCATTAAGGAAAAGCCTATTAAACATCAAATTAGGTTATGATTTTACAAATTAAGCACAAAAACATCATGTATACAACAAATTTGACAGAAAAAGTAGTTCAATACGCAGTAATGCTATGTAGTAATTACTGTATTTACGAATTTAGCACCAAAATATCACCATTTATTGAAAACATTGACTACAAAAATGTGTTGGATAATCCAGAACGTTGGATAAGCTAGTGTTGGATAAGTGAGACTCTACTGTATCTAGCAAAAGAAATGTGTCCTGATGATAATTAACCCATTATTTCTCCACCCTTCAAGGCACAAGCAAAGTGTGGTAATGTGAATGAAAGAAATTAGTAGAAGCTACACAACTTTTGTAATGTCTAATTCAGCAAAAAACATTTTGGACATTCATAAAAATGGTCTATTACTGGGCACACAAAATGTTTCTGGTATAAACTGCAACATGTAAAGAAGGTAACATGGGCTACAAAACTGGAAAACTGTGATAGTGCCGGTTTCTACTATAACTACAATTTCATTCTGAAATGAATAAATCTGACTTATAATATGCAAGCAGAAATAGAAACTTGTTCTGTTTCTCAAAGCCCGTGTATCCTCACCAGGGGACACTTTTGCTTTGCACTGGTGTTTTTTCAGTATATTTTAATAAGCTTTTATTTGTCCGAATTTATAAAGAAAATAGGGCATTTACTCATTATTAGGGATTTAATCCCACTGAACCTCTTCTGCTTTTGGTACAAAATTTATTTCAATGCTTCAGCATGAGTATTTATGAGCTTAAAAGGCTCAAGAAGAAAGCTGCAAAAAAGTTGTGGCATTTGAAATCACTTTAAACTGGAATGCATGAAATGACAACTTAAATTAGATACCACTTTGATTAAGTTAAAACAAAACAAATATGCTTATTGTTTTGTTAGAAATGGCCACTTCTTATACCTAGTTGAAGCATTACTCAGTTGAAAGTTATGTTGCATGAAATCTGCCATAGCATTCTACATTGGATGAGCATTGCCTAGAGCAGTGGTTCTCAACCTGTGGGTCCCCAGATGTTTTGGCCTTCAACTCCCAGAAATCCTAACAGCTGGTAAACTGACTGGGATTTCTGGGAGTTGTAGGCCAAAACACTTGGGGACCCACAGGTTGAGAACCACTGGCCTAGAGTAAAACTTGCTTTTTCTTCATTCCCACCCTTTTAGACAAATAAAACAAATGCCCCTTTGCAATCCATTTTTGTGACATGATGTGGAAAGCACTAAATTTAAAGTTAATGATTGCTACAAATATTAAATATGGGCTTTTAAATGAAATTGCTATTAGACATCCTGCCCAGCCACAGAATGTAATCATGGCAGATAAGCTCATCATCACTTAACTTCCTTGTTATCAATTCTCATCATGGTCTCCTACACTAAAGGAAGGCAGTAGATAGATTAGGATATATTGATAGTCTTCCAGTAGAGTTGCAATATATCACCAAGGACTCCTCACTTGCAGTTGCTTAACAACTGTTACAACAAACAGCCTTTTCAATTAGACTACAAAATTATAAATGAAGGAAAATGGGAGGGACTGGAGTTGAGATAAGTAGATTTGAGCAAGGATTGTTTGCAAGTTCCAGTTTTGTAGCCAAAAGAGATTTCTTGGTTTGGGAAAACTAATCACTGTTTCGTATCTGGATCTGATTGGTTGCTCTTGTGAAAAATGTGATTGTGTAAGTTTGAATTCTTCATATGATGTTTTATTTATGTATTTATTTACTATATTATATCCTACTCTTTATCACTCCAAAGGGGACTCAGAGTACTTCACAACATGGCAAAGTTCAATGCTACAAATACGAACAAATAAAATACTATGCATCATATTACATAAGACATAAAAACATATATCATAAAACTGTTAAAAACCATGATACCTGCAGTACAGTCTTACAGTACTGTCTCCCCAGTGTACCACTAAATACATCAGTATCACCAAATCCTTTGAAAGCTCCAATAACTAAACCAAACTACTGACCAATCTCTATCTTATGTTATCTATATGAAGTATATGAGAAGATGCTATTAAATCAATTAAGACCTCTTATTGAACTCTAGTTTATTGCACAACAAGCAGGCTTCAGACCAGGGAAAAACTGTACAGCCCAAATTCTTAATCTGACTTAGTATATTGAGGAAGGATATGAAAAAGGTTTCATTACGGGAACATTTTTGTGGACTTAACAGCAGCCTATGACATGGTGCAACATAGAAAAATGCTGCATAAAGTCTACCATATTACCTGGGACTATGATTTTACAAAAAGTGTCCAGACTCTCCTAGAAAACTGCAGCTTCTATGTGGAGTTTCAAGGCAGGAAAAGTAGATGGAGGAGGCACAAGAATGGTTTACCCCAAGCCAGCATTCTTGCACCGACCTTGTTTAACATCTTTACTAAGATCAGCCACAGCCACCATTCACAAAGAGCTATATATATACTGATGACCTTGGCCTAACAACACAAGCAAAAGATTTTGAAACAGTTGAAAACCAACTTACTAATACCCTGAAAGAATTCTCCAGATACTACAAAGATAACCACCTGAAGCCTAGCCCTGCCAAGACACAAGTGTGTGCTTTCCACCTATGGAACTGTGAAGCCAATAGGAAATTGAAAGTTATCTGGGAAGGCCAAGAGCTCGAACACTGTTCCCATCCTAAATTATTTCGGTGTCACCTTAGATCGAACACTAATATTTAGGAAACACTGTATTAACACCAATCACGATGTAGCAGCACACAACAATATCCTGTGGAAACTTACTGGCAGTACATGGGGTGCAGACCCAAAATCAATAAGAATATCGGCCCTGGCTTTGTCTTACTCAACTGCTGTATGCCTGCCCAGTTTGGCACAAGTCTGTCCATGCAAAGCAGGTGAATATGGCACTCAATGAAACATGCAGAATAATCACAGGATGCCTCAAACCTACTCCTATTAATAGATTCTATAAGCTAGCTGGGACTACCCCCCCCCCCCCCCCCCCGATGTGCGATGGGAAGTTGCTGCTAATTGGGAGAGAAATAAGGTTGAACACTGTGAAAGCCATCCATTGCATGGCTATCAGCCTCCTCCCAATAGATTTAAGTCAAGGAAAAGTTCCATGAGAACCACCACTCCTCTTAATTTCCCCCCGGCAACAGCAAGAGTATTCCTCTGGGCAGCTAAACCAGAAAATCCAAATTAATGGCCCCCCACAAGGGTCTGCCTCCAGATTCAGAAGTGGCCTTTTGGAAGTCCCTGAACAGATTCAGAAGTGGAGTGGACAGATCAAACGACAATCTGGCAAGATGGCATTATATAAAATAATCCTCTATCTTGTGTGACTGTGGAGCAGAACCACCAACTCAGCATCTGTATGCTTTCCCACAATGCTCTGCCTCATGCACAGAAAAATAATTGTTTAAAGGTACAGACAATGCGTTTGCTGATGCCTGTTTTTGGTCTAAAATTATTTAGCCGCTTGCGCTCCATCTATTTTATCAGTTTTTTTTTACTTATTTATGCTTTTGCCATGAAATAAAATAAATAGACTAAACCAAATGGTATGCATTCAGCCCATGTTTCATCAGTCCGGCATTCTGAACATGGAGTGAAATTTTTCAGGAAGTATCCAGAAATCTCTAGGACAGTACAAAAGCAAACTTTTTTCCCACAATTTCTTAAAGATCTGTGTAGGGAAAAATGTGTTTTCCCTCTGATATTACCAGTATTTCTTTTAAAAGCTGCATAACTTTATTATGAATATTTGAAGATGTTGGATGAGGAAAACTAAAATATCATTCATGCTACAGTTATAGCATTATGGCTTCATTCCAAGGGTTCATGGGATTTGGAAATCTGGTGCTTCACCAAATTACCAACTGAAGGATTCTGTAAGAGGTAGCCATGCCAATTACTGCAGTATTAAAAATCTATAATAGCATATTGTAAAGATATATGTTCAAGAAACATCTGTAGTGCATTGTCTGATAGTTTACTATCCAACTGCGAACACTAAATAGTTTACTGGCCAGCTGTGACAGCATTGTTGTGAATCATGAAATATGTTTATTTTATAATTACTGTATGGTTCTGTAAATAAATTATTAAACAGAAAACTAGAAACAAACAAAACCCACTACACTGAGTTAAATAGAGGCTTGTCATCTGTGCTGCAACCAAAAATGGAGGAATACTACTCAGATTTAAAAGATTAGCCTGTCTGATCTAAAATGCCTGCGATTACCTAGAAAACATCTCAAATCACATGACCTTACTCTGGTATCAAGGAATTGTTCCTAGGCAACAGTAGTACTGGCATCTATATGTGATTGTATTTGCTTTATTTAGTAATGCAGATTTAATATATAGTTTATTTGGGTGAAAAGCTGGCTGATAGTGATTTGGTGGTAGTGATAACTTTGCACAGGTACCTTTTGAGAGGGATGTTCAAAATAATAAACTAACAAAATGGGGTATCATTTGTAGGGATCTTATTTGTAGGGATGTGCACAATATTGGATTACTGTTCAGAATTCGTAGGATTTGTCTGACTTAGCAGCCAAATTCCCAGAAATGGAGCAGGTAGGTGGGGGCAGCTGGAGACTGGCAATAACAGGAAGGGTGTACTCCAAGTGAAGCCATTTTCATCCCAGTAGCCATAAATAACAGAAAGGGAAGACTCGTCATTTTCCCCATTGAAACCAATGGTTGGATCTTCCCAAAGCAAAAACTGAACTTCTGGCTACTGGATCCGAGGCATGGCATTTTCCCCCTCTTTACCAATTTCGGGAACTTCCCAAAAACAACAACAGCCACAATTTATTGATTAGCCAGTTGGCCTTATCAAAAACAGACAATACAAACACAACATACAACATACATCTAGTTCACTTAAAATAAAATACAGTTATACAGGAAGTTGTCAGCTTGGTACCATTGTAGCTTAGCCATAGATATATGAATCAACTATCCTCATCTCCCATACACTGTACCCCAATCTGATCTATGTACTCCCATCTCCTTTTCGCAGCTTTAAACAAATAAAGGCCCACTTTTGTTGTCAGAAAGGGGTTATAACCGGCCAACAAAAATGAAGTTTTGGCCGCTATATTCCAGCTTGTTTTATTACAAATAAAAGGCCATAAGTATTGTTTTCTTTCTTTTTCATATAGGTTGCAATTATGCAAAGTGTGGTTCAGATTTTCAACTTCAGGGATGCCACAGATACATAATCTTTCTTTGTGTGGGATGTGGTTGAATATGCCATACCTCTCCATGGACTCCATTTGTTTGAATCTTGCCCTGGTGAAAGCAATTCTTAGGTGTCTTGGCATATCTGCTTTTAGGTACAGTGCCCACTGGAAATTTCGTTTAAAGCATCCTAACCACTGGGCTTCAATATCTAGGATCCTTTGGATTACTGTCCTTTTTTCAGCATCCCTATTCTGGCCTAAGGAAGTAATTTGTAATCCGCAGGTTTACATATTATTTTTTTAGTTAACTTGTTAGTTGTTCTGCCCAGGAAGCGTGGTTTAGGCCATTAGATTGTTTTAAGAAGCACAATTTTGGGAGTCTGTTATTTTTGAGATTTTTTAAAATTTAGACCAGTAATTAAAGGCCCTGATATTGGCAAGTCCTTCAATAGAATATATATCTAACTCTGCTCTGACTGCAGCAGCGGTGGTCTTAGTGTCAATGCCAAGTATCTGTCTTAGAAATTTTGATTGTGTTTGTTCCAGTATTGGAAGTTTGCTTAGGCTCCAGATTTCTGTTCCATATAATATCATGGAGAGGATTTCCCCCAAATTGCACACCCCTACTTATTTGTACATCCAATTACTTCTAAGCTTTTGGAAGGGCCAGCTATAGAAATGAAGGGCAAGAAATTGAATCAGAACACATCAACAGTATATCAACAGGGTTGTTGTATGTATTCCGGGCTGTATGGCCATGTTCAAGAACATGGCCATACTGCCCGGAATACATACAACAACCCTGTGATCCCGGCCATGAAAGCCTTCGACAAAACAAGTATATCAACATATTTCAAAAGCCCCTTGCTTTGAACAGAAAGTAAAGACTACAATTTATTCCAAATGGAAAGTTTTGAATTGCAAAAAGTACTATCTCATTATATTGTGTTGTAATGTTGAGATGGAGATTGAAGATACACATACACGCCATTACCATCACTCTCGACATGTGGAGTTTTACTTTCTAAGGAGGGAGAGACTTCTTTCTGTACAGAGGTTCTCCTTGTGGTTTATGATACTGATTTTCCAGTCTTCTGAATTGTCTGAAAAGCCTTCATAGACCCTCCCTTCTTCAGAAATGTCCTTTTTATGTGGAGAGAGCCATGGAAATGACAATGGGAGAGGTGAGAATAGCACCTTCCTTCTATTTTAGCACTCCTTCCTTCTATAATAGCACCCCTTCCATCTATTTTCATTTCCAACATTACAAAACATCCGACTAGGACTTTGATTTTTCCATGAAACATGATAACAGCTTCTCAATGGAATGAGAACACAATCATAGAAATTGGAACAAATATTTCCTCACTGCAGGCATAAACATGCAGAGCACAAACCATCTCACAGCCTGTGGGGAAACCAAGGCAGTTTTTGGCCAGCAAGAGCTCTCTATTGACCCCTAACAATTGCCTTTCAATATGGAAGGAATCTCAGAAGGGAAACATCAATTTGACTGCATGGCAACTTTTAATAAATATGAAAGACAGCATGACTAGTTAGTCAAAGTAGACTTTTTGTACAAGGATGGGATTGGGATAAATAAGATGATGCAATGAAATCCAATATTCACATCATGGGGATACAATTATTAGAGTAACCAAAAGGCACAAAATGCACCATGCTAGTTTTTGAAGCACACAAATAGATAAAAACTAAATTGGGCAAAAACTAAGGATATCAAGGCCACAATATTATAAAGATTGCTCAATATGCTTGCTTAGGTATTATCTGAGATCACCTTCAGGTTTGGAACGACCTGCATCCTACCCCTTATTAGCTTTTAAGGATTTGGGGAAAATCCAGCAAAAGAAATGCAACAAAAAGGCATAAAACACAATAAAATAGAGGTTTAATAATAATATTTTAAAAATATTATTTAAATATCAAAATATTTTAAAATAATAAAACATCCTTAATTGTAGCCAAAATGCCTAGAAGTCTTTAAGCGGATATTAACAGACTTTATGTACTATGCAATATATATTTTTTTCATGTTAGGAGCAACCGGAGTTGCTTCTGGAGTGAGAGAATTGGCCGTCTGCAAGGACGTTGCCCAGGGGACGCCCAGATGTTTTGATGTTTTACCATCCTTGTCCCCGCATTTCCCCAAATGGAGCTGGAGCTGATAGAGGGAGCTCATCCGCGCTCTCCCCGGGTGGGATTTGAACCTGGCAACCTTCAGGTCAGCAACCCAACCTTCAAATATGCAATATTAGTGGCTAAGGACAACAGCTAGTTAGGGAAACTATTGAAAAACCAAAAGGTATCTCTGAGTTACCAAGGAAAACAAATTTTCAAATGCTGATAGATGTATATTGTGAGTATATATTCGCATGTGGAAGAAACAAAAGATATGTATAGAAAGATAATAATTAAAATCATTTTGAAACCTAGTAAAACAAGCTATTCCATGGTCACTGCATTAAAAGACTTGTATTCCCAGCATTGAAAGGAAATAATATCAAGAAAAGTAATTTTAAAAAATAAGCACGAGTAGAAAACCTAATCTATGTAAATAAAAAAAATGAAATTGCAGACAGTGATCACCATATTTGTTTATGTGGAATGAATTTAAGAAACGCTGACAATCAGGGCAAACTATTCCAAGCCCCATCTATGCTGCCATATAGAATCCAGATTATCTGCTTTGAACAGGATTGTATTAGTCTACACTGTCATATAATCCAGTTCAAGGCAGATTATCTGGATTTTATTTGGTAGTGTAGATGGGACCCCAGACATAACTGTGGTAGAGAAAAAGAAAACGAGGCATATAGATATGGAAATTCAGTGCATTTGAGAAAAAATTCTGGTTTTAGTAGTGCATGCATGGGCAAACTTTTTTACCCTGAGGTCGCATTGCGGGCCTGGCCAGGTGGGGCTGCTTTCTCCATCCTTATGCTGGGAGGAAAGTGAGGCTTTGGAGGTCGCTTGGCCCCAACCTGTCTCTCCCTTCAGCCAGCATCACGACGGGGCCTCTCATCATCCTGATGCCAGGAGAAGGAAGAGGCGGGCGAGGCAGCTGTGGAGCCACTTGACCTGCCGCTTGCCCCTTTGCCCAGGCTGGGCTTTCCCCAGCATCAGGATCAGGTCTTGCCTCATCCTGACACCAGGAGAAGAGAGAGGCAAGCAGCAGGCGAGGTGGTTTTGGAGCCGCTTCACCCACTGCCTGCCTCCTCCTCTGTGGCAGGCTTCCTCCATCATTGGGACAGGGCCACTTGCCCTGTCCTTATGCTGAGAGAAAGGCCCGAGGAAGGCACACAATGACTGAGAGCACTCTAGAGGGCCCTCAGCCTCCACATGTCTTCCTCTCTCATCCTTTTGGCATAAGGACATGGCAGGCCCCTGCATCCTTATGCCAAGAGGACAGGGAAAATTTTGAGAGCCATATATAAGAGACCAGAGGGCTGTGTCCAGCCCGTGGAACTTGGTTTGCCCATGCCTGCAGTAGTGCTATGTGCCTTGGGACTACATCCAAATGGGCTGACAAAATATCTAAATGAAATAGGGTCACAATTGCAAAAAAAACCACTAGCAGTATTATCTGAATAGGTAAAGGTAAAGGTTTCCCCTGATGTTAAGTCCAGTCGTGACCGACTCTAGGGGTTTGGTGCTCAACCCCATTTCTAAGCCGAAGAGCCGACGTTGTCCGTAGACACCTCCAAGGTCATGTGGCCGGCATGACTGCATGGAGTGCCGTTACCTTCCCGCCGGAGCAGTACTATTGATCTACTCACATTGGCATGTTTTCGAACTGCTAGGTTGGCAGGAGCTGGAGCTAACCGCGGCCGCTCACGCCGCTCCCGGGGTTTGAACCTGGGACCTTTCGGTCTCCAGCTCAGTGCTTTAACGCACTTCGCCACCGGGGCTCCTTATTATCTGAATATACCTTACTAATTCTTTGATCCTTAAAATCAAATCAATTGATGTTCCAGAATTCCATCTGTTAAAACCTGGTAGCCTGTGAGTCAATAACAAGAAGCAATAAAGCCAATTCAAGATAATGTTATTTCATTTCTTTTACTCTCTTTGTTTCCCTCCTTCCCTCTCCAGATCACAATATTGCTTTTGCAAGCTTTGGAAAAGATGATGAGCAATGACCCAGGAGCACTTTAAAGTTCCATGTTTGCAACCATGTTGGGGACAAGATTAAGTAAAAGTGGCCATACAGTGGAGAAAAACCAGCTTCAGCCCTACTGGATGACATAGACTCCCACTCCACACCATAGAGGTGGGCAGTGATGACCCTTCCAATACCATATTGGCATGATGGTGAGCACAGTGTGAACTCCCCCAGGACAGATCAGAATATTGCATTCCAGGTCAGTCTTAGGATATTTGACCCATGTATTTGACCCATTGACCTTATTAACCTCTCCCTGCCCCAATGAGTTGTGCCTGATGAAAAAGCCAGTGTGCTTCAAAATCAAGCATGATGTATTTTGTACCTTTTGGTTAACTGAAATAAGATTGTCTTTATGATGTGTATTTTGAATTTTGTTGCATGGTCAATAAACGTACACCCTACAAATATATGTTTTGGGATGTTGCGTAGTTTATGGGCTGTATGTCTATATTTTTAACAGCATTTCTCCTGACAATTCGCCTGCATCTGTGGCTGGCATCTTCAGATGATTTTTTTTTTTCATAAGAGGGGCTCCTAGTGCTTTTCAAAGCAAGATGTACGTTCATTCTCTCCTTACATTTAAAAGCACATTCCAACAGAAACTACCCTGCATTCAACTCTAGGGCAAATAGGTATGTGTAACACCTGCTAGCTGTGAATTGGATGTTCAGCTGCTTTTAATAGAGAGAACAGTACAGGTTGAGTATCCCTTATCCAAAATCCTTTGTGGCAGAAGCAGTTTGGATTTTTTTCAGAATTCAGTAGGCAGACATAATGGGATGTTTTGCAGATGATACCTAAGTCAAATTAAAATATTGTATAAAATTATCTTGCACACATACCTTGAAAGTAATACCAATACTTTTGCTCTCTTAAACCTTGATTTCATGAAAACACAGAGTTAACACCTACTTAGTTGCATAAGGATGTGTCCTCTTTACTTAAACGTTACCAATATAACACAATGGCTCTATTATTACATTTTGGCACAATGAACTTCCAATAATAGCAAAGAAGTCATATGTTTGGGAAATACCTTCTGCTTTGTTCTTTATTTCATCTGAAGGATGCAACCAAATGTACATCTCTTCTAAGGGCATCAAAATTTCAGTAATGACAAACCCTTCATTCTGAAAAATTCCTGGCTCTTAGTCTCAGTCACTAATTATGCATAGAAATTGAGATCAATCTATATTTTGAAGTAAAACATGGGGATGTGTCTAATTTCTAGTTCTATTGCAGGTGCAATGCTTAAACATGATCATATAACTTATTTATTTAATTAACAACATATAATGCATCCTATTAGTTCTACCTGGTCAACTGGCCTACTCGGCCAATTTTAAGTTATGAATTTTAATCTGCATTTCATTAGTGGCTTTTAACTTGTATTCTTCATCTGACTGAGGAATCTGACAGGTGGACATAACATTGAACGAAACATGCAGAATAATCAGAGGATGCCTTAAACCTACACTTGTTGATAAACTCTACAAGTTAGCTGGCATTGCCCCCCCTGACGTGCGATGGGAAGTTGCTGCAAACTGTGAGAGAAATAAGGTCAAACATTGTGAAAGCCACCGACTGCATGACTATAAGCCACTAGACTCAAGTCAAGGAAAGGCTTCATGAGAACCACCACTCCTCTTGATGTTCCCCCAGCAACAGCAAGGGTGTCCCTCTGGGCCGCTAAACCAGGCAATTCCAACTGGATGGCCCCCCATGAGGGTCTTCCTCCAGGGGTAAACCAAGAATGGGCAACTTGGAAGTCCCTGAACAGACTCAGAAGTGGAGTGGGCAGATCTAAAGGCAACTTGGCAAGGTGGCACTGCCTGGAGGAATCCTCCACCTTGTGTGACTGTGGAGCAGAACAAACAACTCCGCATATGTATGTTTGCCCACAATGCCCTGCCTCATGCACGGAGGAGGAGTTGTTTAAAGCTACGTACAATGCGGTCACTGTTGCCCGCTTTTGGTCTAAAACTATTTAGCTGCTTGTGATTCCTTTATTTTACCACTTTTAACTTATTTATTATGCAATGCTTTTGACACAAAATAAATAAATAACTTGTATTTTAACTCTGTGTATCTCATTATATATCCTTTAAGAGTGTTTTATCTCTTTATAAAAGTATGGTCTATCCCGCCACGAACTGCAGAGAGAGGAGGATAAAATAATAATAATAATAATAATAATAATAATAATAATAATAATAATAATAGTAATAATAAGAATAACGATAATGTGTTGTCGAAGGCTTTCATGGCTGGAATCACTGGGTTGTTGTGAGTTTTCCGGGCTGTATAGCCATGTTCCAGAAGTATTTTCTCCTGACATTTCGCCCACATCTATGGCATGCATCATCAGAGGTTGTGAGGTATATTGGAAATCTAAGCAAGGGAGGTTTATATATCTGTGGAAGGTCCAGGGTACTCCTAGTCTGTTGGAGGCCAGTGTGAATGCTGTAATTAATCCCCTTGATTGGCATTTTATGGCTGCTTCCTGCCTGGGAGAATTCTTTATTCGGAGGCGCTAGCTGGCCCTGATTGATTCATGTCTGGAATTCCTCTGTTTTCAGAGTGTTGTTCTTTATTTACTGTTCTGATTTTAGATTTTTTTTTAATACCGGTAGCCAGATTTTGTTCATTTTCATGGTTTTTGTTGAAATTGTCCACATGCTTATGGATTTCAATGGCTTCTCTGTGTAGTCTGACATGATAGTTGTTAGAGTGGTCCAGCATTTGTGTTCTCAGATTCTGTATATACTCGAGTTTACGCCAACCCGAATATAAGCCGAGGCACCTAATTTTACCACAAAAAAATGGGAAAACATTGACTCCAGTATAAGCCAAGGGTGGTAAATTTCATAAATAAAATAAAAATAGATACCAATAAAATTACATTAATTGAGGCATCAGTAGGTTAAATGTTTTTGAATATTTACATCAAGCTCAAATTTAAGATAAGACTGTCCAACTCTGATCACATCATTATTCTCATCTTCTTCAATGTAAATGTGCTTATGTATCCTTTTAATGATAGTCTCCAGTTTTTAACATTGTATGCTTCATGGTGATTTTAATGATTGTTTTTTTTTTTACTGATGTTGATGTTTTTATTAAATGTGCTTATGTATCCTTTTAATAACAATAGAGTAAAATAATACATGTAATAATAATAATAATAATAATAATAATAATAAATACAGGAAAATAATACATCTAATAATAAATGGAGTAAAATAATAAATGCAATACTAATAATAAGATCAGAGTGAAATAATAAATGTATTCATAATAATAAAAATAGAGTAAAATAAATGCAATAGCAACAATAATAGAGAAAAATAATAAATGTACCATATATTCTCGAGTATAAGCTGACCCAAATATAAGCCAACCAGGACCCTCACCCGAGTATAAGCCGAGAGGGGCTTTATCAGTCTTTAAAAAAGGGTTGAAAAACTAGGTTTATACTCGAGTATATACAGTAATATGCTGTGTCCAGGTTGGTTCATCAAGTGCTCTGCTATGGCTGACTTATCTGGTTGAGTTAGTCTGCAGTGCTTTTCATGATCCTTGATTCGTGTTTGGAAAAACAGGAAAGGAGGAAACCATGAAAATGAACAAAATCTGGCTACCATAGATGTGGGCGAAACATCAGGAGAGAATGCTTCTGGAACATGGCCGTACAGCCCAGTAAACTCACAACAACCCAATAATAATAGTATTAAGAAGGGCCCTTCTACATAGCTGTATAAAATCCACATTATCTACTTTGAACTGGATTATATGGCAATGTAGAAGGGTCCGAAGAAGGAGAAGGAGAAGAAAGGTGTATGAGGCAATGTACTGAGAAGATGAATTGATTTAAATCAAGATGTTATGAAATCCCACACATAATCACAGTTGATGGACTTGGGAGATTTATTGAGGGGAAGCATGCCAGGTCAGGCCGCTTCTACACAACCATAAAACATCTAGATTATCTGCTTTGAACTGGATTATATGGCAGTGTAGACTAATATAATCTACTTCAAAGCAGATAATGTGGATTATCTGCTTTAATAATCTGGATTATATGGCAGTTTAGAAGGGGCCTTAGTTTTACTAGTGGCATCAATACTGCTATGAGTTGGACTACTGTACTTAGAGAATATTGTAGTATTGTAATGAGACGACAATGGCATTAAAAATACTACAGCCAATAGCACCAGAAGCTTATACTGTTGAAAAACAAAAGACGGAAGAAATATGTTGAGAAAAAGGTTACCCCATACTGAAATACAGTAGAGTCTCCCTTATCCAACATTCGCTTATCCAACGTTCTGGATTAACCAACACATTTTTGTAGTCAATGTTTTCAATATATCGTGATTTTTTGGCGCTAAATTCATAAATACAGTAATTACTACATAGCATTACTGCAAATTGAACTACTTTTTCTGTCAAATTTGTTGTATAACATGATGTTTTGGTGCTTAATTTGTAAAATCATAACCTAATTTGATGTTTAATAGGCTTCTCTTTAATCTCTCCTTATTATCCAACATATTCGCTTATCCAACGTTCTGCCTGCCCGTTTATGTTGGATAAGTGAGACTCTTCTACTGTACCAGCTTTCAACCAGTTATCACCTTTGAACTTCCTGCTCATCCTAATTTCAAATGAAAATAGGGGTTGATTTCCAATGTTTCTTCTTTTCTCTATAGATGTGCAAGGATATTGCATAAATAACTGCTGCAAAACCAAACTTTCCCCAGAAATATAAACTTCTGGAAAGAAACAAAATGTTTGTCTACATGGCATGAGGTATGAATATAATGAGTAGTAAAAATAATTAGAATTTGCCAACCAGCAAGCTAGAAAAGCTCGGACAATAAATCTGGAGTTTGAGATTGCTCTGATGGGCTCAGTAGATTATTATAATGGTATAAAGGATGTCATCTGTTACAACACAGGTCAGATTCCAATTACTCTGAGTAAATCTGAAATAACGTATCACAGAATTAACTTGGCAAGATTATTTTTTCTGAGGGGGGTTGCTAACTCCTCAAAGAATTAGAGAATGTGACTTGCCCAAGGTCACCCAGTGGGTTTCCACAGCCAAACAGGGCTTTCCATCCTGACCTCCCAGGGAGCTTCTAGACATAACAGAGAAGCAGGTTTAAAAAACCCATTTTGGTGTAGGTTTAAGTTCACACACACACCTCCAAAACCCGAGCTTTCCCGGGGTGTGTGTGTGTGTGTGTATGTTTCTAGATGCCATCCAAGTAACTACCGGGGGGAGGGTATGGGTGACATCTTATACCTTTGGGTTCCAGGATCTAATAGGGTATCTAATTAACTAATTGTTCCGAATAAATTCACATTTACCTTAGGCATTATTTGGATGCCTCAGATAAAAACATGGCAGACCCTGATTTTTTTGACCTGTCTGGAAGGTCCCCTATTGCCCTAGGCAACTATTCAATATGGGTTCTCTGGAAAGGTCTGGGATATACAGCTGGCATGATATGGAAACAAAGCTGATAACTATAGGGGAAAAAGCATTGCTCTAGAACAGGGGTCCCCAAACTAAGGCCCAGGGGCCACATGCGGCCCATCAAAGCCATGTATCCGGCCCCCGTGGCTGCGGTGGCTCCCTCCTGCGCGTGCGGCACGAGGGAGGAGGGAAAGGCACACGCCTTTATTTATTTATTATTATTATTATTATTATTATTATTATTATTATTATTATTACCATTGAGGCTGGGGTGCTTTGCTTGTGCTTTTGGTGCACAAAAGTAGAAGGGGATTGGACTAAATGGTCCAAGGGGTCTCTTCCCACCTTCTATTATTATTATTATTATTATTATTATTATTATTATTATTATTATTATTATTATTATTAACATTGAGGCTGCATTTGTTCCCATTTGTTTGTTTTTTAACTTCAAAATAAGAGATGTGCAGTGTGCATAGGAATTTGTTTATAGGGGTTTTTTTCTTCAACTATAGTCCGGCCCTCCAACGGTCTGATGGACCGTGAACTGATCCCCTGTTTAAAAAGTTTGGGGACCCCTGCTCTAGAACCTGGAAACATACTGCTTTAACATTCATACTATTTTTAAACATTTAAGCTTCCGCATTGAGCTGTGCACATGAGGGCACTTGATCAGCAAAAAAAACCTTCAATGAATGCTGGAGTACATGGAGAGAAGCACTCTCAGTTCATACAATTGTCACTGCAGACTGCCATGCTCATCTATCTTTTTTTTGTGTCAGGAGCAACTTGAGAAACTGCAAGTCGCTTCTGGTGTGAGAGAATTGGCCATCTACAGAGACATTGTCCAGGGACGCCCTGATGTTTTGATGTTTTACCATCTTTGTAGGAGGCTTCTCCCATGTCCCTGCATGGGGAACTGGGGCTGACAGAGGGAGCTCATTCTGCACTCTCCCCTTATTTGAACCAACAACCTTCAGGCCAGGAACCCAAACTTCTAGTCAGCAGTCCTGCTAGCACAAGGGTTTAACCCATTGTGCCATGAGGGGCTCCAACTATCAATCATTGCATGCAATGTAGTGCATCCAATACTACCCTGTGAAAGGGAAAAACTGGCAATAGGCAGATCTTATCATTGGAGCCCCGATGGCGACGTGTGTTAAAGGGCTGAGCTATTAAACTTGCGGACCAAAAGGTTCCAGGTTCAAACCCCGGGAGCAGCGTGAGCGGCCGCTGTTAACTCCAGCTTCTGCCAACCTAGCAGTTCGAAAACATGCCAATGTGAGTAGATCAATAGGTACCGCTCCAGCGGGAAGGTAACGGCACTCCATGCAGTCATGCCGGCCACATGACCTTGGAGGTGTCTATGGACAACGCCGGCTCTTCAGCTTAGAAATGGAGATGAGCACCAACCCCCAGAGTCAAACATGACTGGACTTAACGTCAGGGGAAACCTTTACCTTTACCTTTTATCATTGCTAAATCTTTGGTGAGCTGCTAAAACAGCGATCTCAGAAACATAAAGAACAAAAAAACCCATCATACATTTCATCCATCAAGCAAATTCATTAGCATATTTAAACAGATCTTGCTCAAAATGAATTTAAATTTTCAATTCTGTTTTGTTTGCTTTTAACTTGGAAGACCCACAATGTATGGTTGAACAATTTGCTTACCTCTGTTATGTGTGGATTAGGATTGAACCCACAGAGGCTGCATACTACAGTTTGACACTGTGTGCATGTATTGTAATTGGCTTTTTCAGGAGTGTGCAACAGGAGTTCAGTGGTAGTGCAAAGTGGGCAAAAGGTTTTCTTTGGGGCTGATCCTTCAGGCTGAGATCCCTTTGGAGATGGAGCCACAGGCTGTTGCTGAGCAGGTCCAAGCTTCTGTCCAACAGGCTTTGCAGGTTCCACCTGCTGCTTTGTATGCCCAGCCTGCTGATCTGGGGCCTTTGCAGGGTCTCCAGGCTGCTGTAATTGTTGCTTTGCGGGTCCTGCTTGCTGGGGGCCCGGCTTTGCAGGTCCTCCTTGCTGTTGTGGCAGTTGTTTACTAGGACCTGTTGACTGTGCGGCAGCCTTTGCAGGCCCACTAGCCTGCTGAATTTGCTGTTTGCCCATTGGGGTTCCTTGCTGGGCAACAGTAGGTTTTGTAGAAGCAGGTACCTGTGCTGATGTTTTACCAGCATGTTGTTGCTGCGGTGATGCTTTTGCTGCTTCTGGTTGCTGTGGTAAAGGTTTTGCAGGACTCTGCTGCTGAATAGGTTTTGTAGACTCTGGTTGTTGGGTTTTGGGTGGCGGGCCTTGCTGTTTTTTTGCTTGTTCAGACTGTGGGCCTGATGGTTGGGCAGGCCCTGGTTTCTGAGCTTGCTTTGGCACCCCAGATTGCTGTTGTTGTTTTTGTTGTTGTGGTGGTGGTTGTTGTTGTTGCTGCTGCTGTTGCTGCCCCACTTGTTTGGGAGGTCCTGTTTTCTGTGGTGATGGTTTGACAGCCCCTTGTTGTGGACCTGTTGGCTTAGGAGACTGTGGTTGTGCTGGTGACTTGCTGGGTACTTTTTGTTGCCCAGGTTTATCCTGTTCTTTTTGTTTTTTGGAAGCTTCTTCCTGGGCTGTATCCGAGTCAGATATCAAATCAAAAGGGTTGAATTTGTTAACAACAGAGGTGACTGCGCCAAATGGATTGGCATCTGAGAGGAAACTGGGCATCATACTTGGCTTCTGGTCTTCTTTAAAATCAGTCCTTGATTTCGACTGCCTCAAACTTGTGGTAGATGGGCTTCTTCCAGGCACTCGCTGCTCTGTTTTCAATGTATCAACTGTTCTGCTTTTGCTTAGAGTGGGTGTCCCAGGATCTGGAGGCTTGCCTGGTTGTCTAGGGTGATGGCTGCTATCAAGCTGAGCATGTCTGCAAAAAAAAAAAATTACATAAGTATTAGGTTCATTATATTGCCCAAGAATATCAAAGAAATGGTGGAAGTGTTTGATTTTTGAAACCCTCCAAAACAAAATCTCAGGAATATATCATACATACAATTGCAATCCTAAAGTTCATGAGATACCTAAAACAAATGGTGAATTTTCCTCAGTGCTTACATGGCAAAGAACATTTTACAAACTGCAAATGTAAATGTCAATTAACAGGTACACAGTCGATTGAAATTTCTGACATTTAGTACCACATACCATATATGCTCGAGTATAAGCCAACCCGAATATAAGCTGAGGCACCTAATTTTACCACAAAAAAACCTGGAAAAACATTGACTCCAGTATAAGCCAAGGGTGGTAAATTTCAGAAATAAAAATAGATACCAATAAAATTACATTAATTGAGGCATCAGTAGGTTAAATGTTTTTGAATATTTACATCAAGCTCAAATTTAAGATAAGACTGTCCAACTCTGATCACATCATTATTCTCATCTTCTTCAATGTAAATGTGCTTATGTATCCTTTTAATGATAGTCTCCAGTTTTTAACATTGTATGCTTCATGGTGATTTTAATGATTGTTTTTTTTTACTGATGTTGATGTTTTTATTGGGTTAATTGTGTTTTTGCTTTGTTATTGATATTTGATTGTTGTATCGGGCAAGGCCCCATGTAAGCCGCCCTGAGTCCCTTCGGGGAGATGGGGCGGGGTATAAAAATAAAGTTATTATTATTATTATTATTATTATTATTATTATTATTATTATTATTATTAATAATAATTGAGTAAAATAATACATGTAATAATAATAATAAAAATTGAGTAAAATAATAAATGTAACAATAATAATAAGATCGGAGTGAAATAATAAATGTATTATTAATAATAACAATAAAATAGAGTAAAATAAATGTAATAGTAGCAACAATAATAGAGAAAAATAATAAATGTAATAATACCAATAATAATAGAGAAAAATAATAAATGTACCATATATTCTCGAGTATAAGCTGACCCAAATATAAGCCAACCAGGACCCTCAACCGAGTATAAGCTGAGGGGGGCCTTTTCAGTCTTAAAAAAGGGGCTGAAAAACTATGCTTATACTCGAGCATATACAGTATATATACACACACACACATATATCATCCATACATAATGGCGTAGAGTGACTAAAAATACATTGGCAGAAAGAAGAGCAAGATTATAATAAATGTTGTACAATTAGGTTACCTTTGTATACTTTATGTAAATTTTACATATGTATAAAACCTTTTAAGTGCTTTTATGGGGACTTTCAAGGTAAAAAACAAAGGTTCAGTGAAACAGAGTCCTACCACGGAAGCAGCTGGAGCATCCAGAGTCCAATCTTCCAGATTTGAAACAAGGAGCAAAGTTCCAGAATGCAAAACCCAGCCCAGCAAGGCTTCCAGGTGCATAATATTAAGCAGAGAACAAACCCACTTTTGGATCCAGGTGATACTTATTGGCAGAAAACTCCAAAGCTTGGCTGTTGATCATTAGGACATCAAGAACATCTCTGCTCTCTTCCTTGCTACTGAGACTACATCTACATTATCAATTGATGCGGTTTGGCCACCACTTCAGTGCTATGGGATCTTGGAGTTCTAGTTTTACAAGTTTTCTGTTTTTTGGTGCCTTTCTGAACAACATCTCTGAAGATTTCATAACATTAAATTGATGGGTTTTCCGGGCTGCATGGCCATGTTCCAGAAGCATTCTCTCCTGACATTTCACTCACATCTATGGCAGGCATCCTCAGAGATTGTGAGGTCTGTTGGAAACTAGGCAAGTAGGGTTATACCATATATACTCAAGTATAAGCCGACCTGAATATAATAATAAATAGGGTAAAATAATAAATGCAATAATAATAATAAGATCAGAGTGAAATAATAAATGTATTAATAATAATAAAAAGAGTAAAATAAATGTAATAGCAGCAAAAATAATAGAGAAAAATAATAAATGTACCATATATTCTTGAGTATAAGCTGATCCAAATATAAGCCAACCAGAACCCTTACCTGAGTATAAGCCCAAGGGGGCTTTTTCAGTCTTAAAAAAGGGCTGAAAAACTAGGCTTATACTCAAGTAAATACAAGTATTTATGAGTGTCCTATAATTCCTAGCATCCATAGCAACTTGGAATATGCCATGAAGTAGCAAATCAAGACCAATGAAAATGTGAGAAGAAAGCAAGATGCTCTACTTCAAAAAGTCTGAGAAAATAATTTTCTCCATTAACTTTATTCTGTATCTTGGGTAGTATAATTCATCTACCCAAACTGATGTGTGTGTATAGTAGAAAGCTAAACATAATATTATTCTAAACCAGAGCACTAAGAAAACCCTACCATCATGTATATTTGCTTTTGAGGTGGCAAGCATTGGTATATCGTAATTTGTAAACACATGTTGCATTTAGAATTGTGTTTACATTATGTAGACAATGAAGGAAATACTTAAATGTCAGCTTTTGTATTAGAGTAGAATCTATGATTTCAGATAAAATAATAATGTGCATCAAGCAGAGTTTAATAAAATATCCTTTAATTCATGATGAACTAAGTTTCAAATATACTGCAACACATATTGAACTAGATACATATGAAGTCCCCACATTGTAGCAAAACTATGGAATCTTTGGAGAGAAGCCAGGAGAAATCATATCCTATTCAGTAGGGAATATCTGAATTGTTACTAAAGGGTTGCAATTCGTTTTTCTCTCTCTGGAGGGTATGGTATGCCTCAGCATTTCTATTGCACTACAAATTATACTACAAATAATGCAAATTATGTTCTTAAGTTTTTTATGTGGGGAGTTAAATAGAGCTCCATTTGTCCACAAATGTTATTTCCCACTGCACATTAAGAAATTCTATTTATCTATATATATAAAAGAGTGATGGCATCACGGCGACCCACAAAACAACAAAACTACAGAACCCCCAACCTCAAAATTTGACAACACAACCCATCATCCATGGCTCTAGGTTGATACAACAAAAAGAAAAGAAAAATAAAGTCCTAATTAGAGAGAGAGGAATAATTGCTTTTATCCAATTGCTGCCAGTTAGAAGGCTAAGCTCCTCCAACTTGGTCTCCTAGCAACCCAATAAAAATAATTAAAAACACTAAAAAATAATTAAAAACACTAAAAAATTAATACAATAAAATACTATAATAACAGAAAATAACTAAAAATAATACAAGAAAATAATAAAATATAATAAAAAGATAACTTACAATAAAATTTATTAAAAAAATACAAATAACGTCAAATAAAAATTACACAATTTTTAACCAATACCACCACCACTTTGCCACAGCAATGCGTGGCCGGGCACAGCTAGTTATATCTAAAATTCCTTCTTCAAATAACAATAGAAACAAAGTAACGAGGGAATAATCTTGAATTAAAGATTTTCATCAAAAATGAGCTACTTACACTGTAAAACCAGTAACAGGTTATATGGGAATTCTCCAAATGCCGAGGCATTCTACTGTATTTTAATTGATTAATATTTTCAGTTGGCATGTTCCTTATGATGGTAGATTACAACTGGAGAAGTTCCAAAGCATTTTGTTTTCTTCCTAAATTATTCTGAATCATCTCCTACACATAGATCATGTGGATCCTATCAGGAAGTTGCTTATGACAGCTATTTGTCACTGAGAACATTAGCTAAGGCCACAAACTGGTATTTCTGACAAAGTCATTGAGCTGCATGTTTGAAGAGGCTGACACTGTCTTTCAGGCATTAGCTACCATAATTCCTTACCAATGTGTATGCTGCTTGTGGCCAATAAGAACCCAACAATACCTAGAGGCCCACATGTTTCAAATCCCCATTAAAATGCATGTGCAAAGGCAAAGAAGTTTTATGATGTAGACATACTTGCACCTATAAGACTCTCCAAAATCAGGAACTTCTTCCAAACTTCGTTTGAACATAAGAGTTCGTGCATATGCATGTTTCTCAATATCCGCTTTAATTAGTAGTTAACTGTGGACACATAGGCTAAGTCCAGTTGCTACTGGATGGGCTTTACATAGGTTAAGAATTACCCTTAAAAACCTAAATTGATATTATCAGGGGCCTATTCACACTACACAATTACAGCATGATGAATTCACTTCAATTGCCATGGCTGCATCCTGTGGATTTTGAGGATATGTAGTATAGTAAGGCAGTAGAATTATCTGGACTAGAATTCAAAATATCTCTCCTATATTAATAAGTGAACCTATTTATGGAATTGTGGAATTCAGCAGTACTAGGATATTAATTTTCAGAACCATTACAGTAATGTGTTTAAACGGCTTGGGAAACTATGAAATATTTAAACAAATTTAGCCCATATAACCATATTAAATTAGTTTTCTTATGTTAAAAAAATATTGATTTTTCCAATATTAAAATTTTGTACAATTGGGCAAAGTTTCTTAAGAACAAACTGAAATAGAATTTGCAATTATGGCTAATTTCTACTATTTATTAAGTCATTGAGATTTTTTTATCATGTCAGAAGCGACTTGAGAACATACTGAAAGTCGCTCCTGGGGTGAGAGAATTGGCCATCTACAGAAATGTTGCCCAGGGGATGCCCGAATATGTTCCCATTCTGCTAGGAGGCTTCTCCCATGTCCCTACAAGCTAGAGCTGACAGACGGGAACTCACCCTGTCTTGTGGATTCAAACCGGCAACCTTCAGGTCATCAATCCAACCTTGTGCCACCAGTTCAGCTTTCAATACCAGACTCAGAAATTGAAATTGGGCTTGGAAACAAATAGGGAGCTAAGGTATATTGTGTAAATTTGTTATTGCCCTCTCCTGTCCCACAGTATTCTGTGTCCTGAAGCATGTTCAACTGAAGTTTCTGAATGTTTTGTTTAAATGGGGTTGTGGCTGTAACTGAAAAACAAACTCTCTGAAATGTCATCAAAAATGATCAGTTATGTGCTCAGCTAGCAACTTTCATTTCTTTTGAGTCAATAATTTCAGAGGAGGAGATCTCTTGTTTTAATCTAACTTCATATTATGCAACACTAAAAGAAGAATTAAGCCACACTGAAAAAAAGGACCAAGCCACACTAGGATTCGGAGCAATGGGTTCAAATTACAGGAAAGGAGATTCCAATTGAACATTAGGAAGAACTTCCTGACCGGAAGAGTTGTTCAATAGTAGAAGTCTCTGCCTCTGAGTGTTGTGGAAGCTCCTTTCTTGGAGGCTTTTAAACAGAGGCTGGATGGCCATCTGTAAGGGGTACTTCAATTGTGCTTTTCCTGCATTGCAGGGGATTGGACTAGATGGCCCATGTGGTCTCTTCCAACTCTATGATTCTATGATTCTTTACTCTCCAGGTGCAGCATGGGAAATCGGAGCCAAAAGACTAAAAGTCAGGAGTTTTCCCACTGCACAGGGACATTCCAAGCTCATTGCTCTAAAGCAACTTGTAACTATCACCACCAAAAATATTACCCTTTAATTTTCTGGAACAGAAGATATTCAGTATTATATAAAATAATACCACTGATAGTAGGGAGAAATTCTACTGGAGCCTCCGGTGGCCTAGGGGATAAAAGCCTTGTGACTTGAAGGTTGGGTTGCTGACCTGAAGGCTGCCAGGTTCGAATCCCATGGATGAGAGTGTGGATGAGCTCCCTCTATCAGCTCCAGCTCCATGTGGGGACATGAGAGAAGCCTCCCACAAGGATGGTAAAACATCAAAAAACATCTGGGTGTCCCCTGGGCAACGTCCTTGCAGACGGCCAATTCTCTCACTCCAGAAGCAACCCCGGTTGTTCCTGACATGAAAAAAAATCACATTAGACAGTAGTATCATTTACATGTTTCAGGATGGGGGGAAGTATCCCATACCCACTTATAACAAACAGTTTCCCCTTATCTATATTGCAATGGTTCTTCTTAAAGGCCTGTCAGGAGCACAGATACAGTACGGTTCCTTTGCAGCATAGAAAAGCTACTGGAAAGACAACGTTGTTTCTATCATTACAGGACATTCAAGCAAAATCTACACTCTGGGGCATTTAAGTAGCTTTGGATCTCACCTACATATTTTTAAAAAATTAATTCTTATTTACATATTTTCATGACCCAATAAATTTATTCATCTTTAAGACACCACAAATACTGTCATTTGCGACACAAAACACTAAATGCCACTCTTTTGGACTGTGGGGAATTTCACTCAAGCACAATCCTAAATACGTACAGAAATGCTATTGTGATCAATGAGGTTTATGCCACTAATGAGGTTTATGGCCTTTATCAGATATTCTTAAAACGGCTTGCTCTTAGTCTGCTATTAAAAGGCTCCTTGGAAAGCATTTGTATGGCAACTTATTGTAAACGTATTGCTGAACAGGTAGATTTGTGCAGGCTCCAGATCATTACTATATAAGTCTGATCTGACACAAAGCATATAGAAGCGTTGAAGGGTCTACCTGCTGCCTAGCAACAATCTCACATTTCCTTAACCCCAGGTGTACTTCAAAGGACATGAGTTTTAAAAGGCATCTGTCACAGTTCACTTACAAAAAGACTATGATTATCTTGTTCTCATTTCCATCTGGTCTTTAAGATTCCAAAAAAGGACAAAACTGACCACAGTGGTTTACAGAGGGTTCTTAAAAATCATTTTAAAATGTTGCTCAAAATAACGCAGGCATAAAACAAAACAAAAGTTAATCTAACTGAAGAATTCTTAATCTCAAAGAATTCTTAATACATAAAAAATCTTACAAATGGCAAAGGTGCACTGCTTATTGAGTTATCAATAGTTATCAATATACAGCATGACATGCATATCCTGGACTTTACATAGCTGCATAAAACCACAGATAATAGCACATTCTATTTTCTTCAATGGGATGGATGACATGAGTACTGAGAAGAGGATACAGCTTGTACAGGAGGCCCTAAGACAGTGGATCTCAACCTTCCTAATGCTATAAACCCTTAATACAGTTCCTCATGTTGTGGTGACCCTCAACCTTACAATTATTTTCATTGCTACTTCATAACTGTAATTTTGCTACTGTTATGAATCGTAATGTAAATATCTGATATGCAAGATATATTTTCATTCACTGGACCAAATTTGGCACTAATACTCAATGCACCCAAATTTGAATACTGGTAGGATTGGCGGCGGCGGGGGTGTGTGTGTGTGTGTGTGTGTGATTTTGTAGTTGCTGGGATTTATAGTTCACCTACATTCAAAGAGCATTCTGAACTACACCAATGATGGAACTGAACCAAACTTGGCACACAGAACTCCAATGACCAACAGAAAATACTGGAAGGGTTTGCTGGGTGTTGACCTTGAGTTTTGGAGTTGTAGTTCCGAGAGCGTGATGGACTCAAACAATGATGGTTTGGGACCAAACTTGGCACAAATACTCAATATGCCCAAATTTGAACACTGGTGGAGTGTGGGGAAAATAGACCTTGAGATTTGGGAGTTGTAGTTGCTGGGATTTATAGGTCACCTACAATCAAAGAACTCATTGAACCCCACCAATGATAGAAATGGGCCAGTCTTCCCACAGAGAACCCCCATTACCAACAGAAAATACTGGTCTTTGGCAACTCCTCTGACACCCGCCTTGCGTCCCCCCCCAGGGGTCCCGACCCCCAGGTTGAGAAATGCTGCCCTAAGGGAAGAAGTGAAACTAGTTCCACAAATACATGGGGAACACCAGTTTTTTTTTAGTTTTAAGCTAGTGTGGTCACTGATAAATTAAATTAATTAATGGATTTTAAAACCATTGTTCCTTTTAATTTTGTATCCCCTAATTTATTCTGTCTCAGTTACTATTTAATACTAATTCGTTTTTCTTTCTTCCTTTCTATGAATAATTTCATTGAAGGGCAATATACGTGCATTTGAAATAAATATCCAAAACAGGTGATATAGCATTTCTCTCATGAAGTAGAGTTTCAGTTATCCAACATAAATGGGCCAGCAGAATGCTGAATAAGTGAATATGTTGGATAATAAGGAGAGATTAAGAAGAAGCCTATTAAAAATTATGATTTTACAAATTAAGCACCAAAACATCATGTTATACAACAAATTTTACAGAAAAGGTAGTTCAATAGGCAGTAATGCTACGTAGTAATTACTGTATTTATGAATTTATCACGATGTATTGAAAATATTGGCTACAAAAATGCATTGGATAATCCAGAACCTTGGGTAAACGAATGTTGGATAAGTGAGACTCTACTGTATTTGACATGTAAAATGAAAAAAACACAGTGTAGCTTCCCAAATGTAACATGTCTGTTAAGGGTCAGTGATACTGTTAAATTTGTAAAATAGACACATCACAAGAATAATAAATGGGGCTGTGGTGACACAGTATTTAAACCACTGAGCTGCTGAACTTGCTGATCAGAAGGTTGGCGGTTTGAATCTGTGGGGCGGGGTGAGCTCCCACTGTTAGCCCCAGATTCTGCCAACCTACCGGTAGCAATTAGAAAACATGCACATGTGAACAGATCAATAGATATTTTCCCAGCCCTCCATGTAGTCATGCTGGTCACATTACCTAGGAGGTGTCTATGGACAATGCTGGCTCTTCAGCTTAGAAATGGAGATGAGCACCAACCCCTAGAATTGGCCACGACAAGACTTAATGTAATGGGGAAACCTTTACCTTTAACTTATTATAAAGTATCATGGAAAAACACACATGTCAACTCCAATTATAGCTGTCAGCAGGGGAAATAGCACTTAACAGGCAAGAGAAAATGGAGTAAGAAATACTCATAGAATTCTGTAGGATATAGTGTTCTGATATAGTGCTAGAATTTGAAGTCAACTGGTTGGAAATTCAACATGTGGGAAACTAAGATAAGCACTTCTTGAACTGTCATACAACCAGTATTCAAGTATGGAAGCCTAAAAAGGTAAAGGTAAAGGTTTCCCCTGACATTAAGTTCAGTCGTGATCGACTCTGGGGGTTGGTGCTCATCTCCATTTCTAAGCCAAAGAGCCAGCGTTGTTCATAGACATCTCCAGGTCATGTGGCCGGCATGACTGCATGGAGCGCCGTTACCTTCCCGCCAGAGCAGTACCTATTAATCTACTCACATTTGCATGTTTTTGAACTGCTAGGTTGGCAGGAGCTGGGGCTAACAGCGGGCGCTCATTCCGCTCCCGGGATTTAAACCTGGCACCTTTCGATCCACAAGTTCAGCAGCTCAGCGCTTTAACACACTGTGCCATCAGGGGCCCCATGGAAGCCTACCACCACATTATACAGATATTGCCTCTAACTTGGATGGTTTTTTTTAAAAGGAATTATAAATTCATGGATGGCAAAGCTATCAATAGCTATGGAGTACCAAAACTCAATAGCAATAGCATTTCTACACTACTGGTGGGTTTCCCTAGGCATTGTGTTGGCCATGATGAAAAACTGTTTTGGACTAAATAGACCCCTGATCTGATTAAGCCTTGCTTGTATTAGATGAAATACAGTGCAGGAATATTGCAGACATAAAAATGGCAGTCTACCAATAGAATTGACATTGGTTCAAGGATCTGTAGCTTTAAAAAGTAGTCTGAATATTACTTGGCATAGTAATATTCTCTGGCACTAAACTGTTACATTAGGATAACTAGTTGCCTGCACAGCAATTTGGAAACGGTTGGAAGGGGAAGACACAGGAAGTCTGGCAATGACTCAAGGAATAATTTAAAAAGATAAATTATTTCAAATTGCTATGTCTACATAAAATAATTTTAGGGTACATTTAAACCTATTTAGAAAGCATTGACGATAACTCATGTATTTCCTTCTTCCGCAATTGGTCCCAGAGCAAATCAAACCCCAACACTCACGAGAAGGCAAAAAGACCAAACTGAGGCTATTGCATTGTGGGCAGATCATGACATGATATGACTCATTACAAAAGATAATATTGAACAAGATGAAGGCAGTAGGAAGAGAGAAAGGCAGCATTACAGATGGATAGAGTTAATAAAAGAAGCCACAGCCTTTAGTTGGCAGGACCTGAGCAAGGTTGTATGTGACAGCATGTTTTGGAGGTGTTTAATTCAAAAGATTACCATCATTTAAAGCTGAATAGATGGTAATTATCTACTACAACAAAACAGGTATAGTGGCATAGATAAGAATGGGGGGCAGACATATGACTTCAGTAAAATATGTATATGACAGTGATCATTTTGGAACTATTTTACACTTTTGGTAGCAATGTGAGTTAGTCATTGACTTTTGCAAGTCGTGAGGCAAGGGGGAGTTAAACAGCTATTACGTATTATGTCATAACATACTGAGGAATCTGTTGCATGCTAATTTTTAGACTACAGCTGCCATCATTCCTAATTAAGGACCTTGTTTCCTACAAATAATTCAGGGATGGACGTGTGCAGCATTCTAGAGACTGTTGGATTTCAAATACCTGCATTACACAGTACTAACCAGGGATGTTGGGAGATGTAGTCCAACAACATCTGATGAAACGTATAATATGTAGCACTGACCTGGATCCAGCATGAAAAATTTGTCAAATGCAGATAGAGATTCTCGTTATGATTCTCACCTTTGATCAAAATACTCTAGCACAAACCCTAACCTATCTCTGTAATTTCTATCTTTCCTTCATTTCAAATAAAGCAGAAAAGAGGAATACTGTCTCAAAAGAAGACTAGTAACTTCAGACCTGCCTTACTTCATTTTTAAAGACTTGCAATAATATCAAGATGAAAGCTGAACTCAATGATGCTTAATACTGTCCATACTCAAAGGAACAGCTTTCGAATTATTGTTCCAAGGCAAAGTTAGGATTTTTTGTTTCTGAAAAAGAGCTACATGTATATGTTTCTAACATATACCCAGTTTTCACATACTTCAATCATTTGTTTATATATTTTTAAAATTATAGATGGTTTTGAATGGTGAGGAGGTCATAAGGAAGAGGGAGCAGGCTTGTTTTCTGCTGCCCTGGAGACTAGAGCTCCTTCAACACTGCTATATAATCCAGATTATCAAAGCAGATAATCCACATTGTCTGCTTTGAACTGGATTACATGAGTCTACATTGCCATATAATCTGGTTCAAAGCAGATAATCTGGATTTTATATGGCAGTGTAAAAGGGGCCTTGGACTCAATGAAGCAACAGGTTCAAATGACAGGAAAGGAGATTTCCCCCTGAACATTAGGTAGAACTTCTGGGCTATAAGAGCGGTTCAAAAGTGGAACTCACTGCCTCGGAATCTGGTGGAGGCTCCTTCTGTGGAGGCTTTTAAACAGAGGCTGGATGGCCATCTGTCAGGAGTGCTTTGATTGTGCTTTTCCTTCATGGCAGGGGACTGGAGTAGATGGGCCATATGGTCTCTTCCAACATTTTTATTTTATTATTCTATAAAAAATCTTCAGAAAAATGGGATTCAATAAAATAGACTTCAGAAATTAACAAGAAATGTGTTATTAACTACAGACACCACCTAATGGGCATCCATAACAGCATCACTAAAAAAGTATGGCCTAGTTTGATGTCCCTTTAATTTTTCAGAGTATGACTGAATACACTACAAAATCTTCAAATCCATGCAAACAGAAATCACGGTAGGTCACATCCCTATCAAAAAGGGACCACCTGTACCATGTGTGGAAAGTCTACAACATCCCCTTGGACCTTCTGGAAATCTAACATTAGAACACAATCATAGCCACACTGCTATATAATCAATTTTAATTCAACCTATCAGACGCCTCCACCCTTTTATCATTTTACTCGAACAAAATTTGATTTCCATAAATGTAATTGACATTTTTCTTGGATAGTTTCAAAGCGGGGAAAAGCAGTGACACGATGCAAAAAGATGCACAGCTGAACCAAGAAGAAAGACATACAGGCAGTTGCTGAGTTACAAACATCTGACTCACAAATGACTCTGAGTTAAGAATGGAGGTGGGACAACAGGAAGCGAGATAAACCTATCCCTCTGAAGGGAAATCCCCTCCTGGAGTAGTTATTATCATGGGGGAAAGGTGTCTCCAATGAAGCTTTCTTGCCAATCCTTGTTTTCAACGTGAGCTACAATGTTCAAAATCCAATTGTCACAGGGATGGAAATTGAGGTAACACCTTCTGAACACGCACACAGACAGAAAAACAAACACCACAGGGGTGGCAACCCTTTCTTATGCTATCCAAATCACACACACACATACAAACATTCTTAAGTTAAATAGGTTTGTTCTTAATTAAATTTGTATGTAATTTGGAACAAGTACTTTTAGTGTAGCTCCAGCCACACACACACACACACATCATAGAATCACAGAGTTGGATGAGACCACATGTCATTTAGCCCAATCCCCTGCCATGCAGGAACAGCACAATCAAAGTACCCCTGACAGATGGCCGTCCAGCCTCTGTTTAAAAGCTTCCAAGGAAAGTGCTACCACCACACTCTGTGGCAGAGAGTTCCACTGCTGAATAGTTCTTACAGTCAGGAAGTTCTTCCTAATGTTCAGGTGGAATCTCCTTTCCTGTAGTTTGAAGCCATTGCTCCGAGTCCTAGTTTCCAGGGCAGCAGAAACCAAGCCTGCTCCTTCTTCCTTATGACACCCTTTCACATATTTATACATGGTTATCATGTCTCCTCTCAACCCTCTCTTTTTCAGGCTAAACATACCCAGCTCTTTAAGACGCTCCTCATAGGGCATGGTCTCCAGACCTTTGATCATTTTAGTCACCCTCTTCTGGACACCTTCCAGCTTGTCAATATCTCTTTTGAACTGTGGTGCCCAGAATTGGACACAAGATTACAGGTGAGGTCTAACCAAAGCTGAATAGAGAGGCACCATGACTTCCCTCAATCTAGGCCCCTTCCCCACAGCTGAATAAAATCCCACATGCTCTGATTTGAACTGGAATAAATGGCAGTGTGGACTCAGATATCCAAGTTCAAAGCAAATATTGTGAAATTTTCTGCCTCAATATTTTGTGTTATATAGCTATGTGGAAGGAGCCCTAGATACTATATTCCTTTTGATGCAGCCCAAAATCTCATTGGCTTTTTAAGCTGCTGCATCACATTGTTGGCTTATGTTCAACTTGTTATCCATGAAGATTTCAACATCTTTTTCACATGTATATGGCTGGAGTTACACTTTAAAAAAGTACTTGTTCCGACTTACATACACATTCAACTTAAGAACAAACCGACAGAACCTATCTTGTGTTGCTGTGAATTTTCTGGGCTGTATAGCCATGTTCGAGAAGCATTTTCCCCTGACGTTTCGCCCACATCTATGGCAGGCATCCTCAGAGGTTCTGAGGTCTGTTGGAAACTAGGCAAGTGGGGTTTATATATCTGTCCAGAGTGGGAGAAATGTCCCTGCCATAGTTGTGGGCGAAACATTAGGAGAGAATGCTTCTGAAACATGGCCATATAGCCCAGAAAACTCACAATAACCTAGTGATTCTGTCGGTTTGTTCTTAAGTTGAATGTGTATGTAAGTTAGAAGAAGTACTTTTTAAAAGTGTAATATATATGTGAAAAAGATCTTGGAGTCTTCATGGACAGCAAGTTGAACATAAGCCAACAATGTGATGCAGCAGCTTAAAAAGCCAATGGGATTTTGAGCTGCATCAAATGGAATATTGTGAAAAGAAAAAATTCACAGCAACCCAGTGATTACAGCCATGAAAGCCTTCAACAACACATCTTCAAGAACCTATCTTGCTCATAACTTGGGGACTGCCTGCACAGTCTCCTCCTGGCCAAACCATCTCAGGGCCCTTCCACACACCCATTTTTGGGTTTTAAATCTAATTTTGTCCGACTCTGAGGGTTGGTGCTCATCTCCATTTCTAAGCCAAAGAGCTGGCGTTGTCCATAGACACCTCCAAGGTCATGTGGCCGGCATGACAGCATGGAGCGCCGTTACCTCCCCGCCAGAGCGGTACCTATCTATCTACTCACATTTGCATGTTTTCAAACTGCTAGGTTGGCAGAAGCTGGAGCTGACAGCGGAAGCTTACTCCGCTCCCCGGATTCAAACTGCCGACCTTTTGGTCAACAAGTTCAGCAGCTCAGCTCTTTAACACACTGCGCCATTGGGGGCTTCCCCATAGACCCATATAAACAAGAATATCCACAATATCAGCTTTGAACTGGATTATCTGAGTCCACATTGCCATATAATCCAGTTGAATGTGGACTTTATACAGCTGTGTGGAAGGGCCAACAAGAATCTGCAATCCTTACAGCTGCTCTCCATGGAGACTGCCTTCAGGAAGGAAGGCGAGCTATTTCAGCACCATGGACAGGGGAATGCTGCGCTCCTTATACAGTAGAGTCTTACTTATTTATTATTATTTATTTCCAATATTTATATCCCGCCCTTCTCACCCGAAGGGACTCAGGGTGGCTTACAACACTGGCACAATTAGATGCCTATACAAAATCATCAACATAAACGGGCCAGCAGAATGTTGGATAAGCAAATATGTTGGATAATAAGGAGGGGTTAAGGAAAAGCCTATGAAACATCAAATTACATTATGATTTTACAAATTAAGCACCAAAACATCATGTTTTACAACAAATTTGACAGAAAAAAGCCAATGGGATTCTGGCCTGCATCAATAGGGGAATAGCGTCTAGATCCAGGGAAGTTATGCTCCCCCTCTATTCTGCCTTGGTCAGACCACACCTGGAATACTGTGTCCAATTTTGGGCACCACAGTTGAAGGGAGATGTTGACAAGCTGGAAAGCGTCCAGAGGAGGGCGACTAAAATGATTAAGGGTCTGGAGAACAAGCCCTATGAGGAGCGGCTTAAAGAGCTGGGCATGTTTAGCCTGCAGAAGAGAAGGCTGAGAGGAGACATGATAGCCATGTACAAATACGTGAAGGGAAGTCATAGGGAAGAGGGAGCAAGCTTGTTTTCTGCTGCCCTGCAGACTAGGACACGGAACAATGGCTTCAAACTACAGGAAAGGAGATTCCACCTGAACATCAGGAAGAACTTCCTCACTGTGAGAGCTGTTCGACAGTGGAACTCTCTCCCCAGGGCCGTGGTGGAGGCTCCTTCTTTGGAGGCTTTTAAGCAGAGGCTGGATGGCCATCTGTCGGGGGTGCTTTGAATGCGATTTCCTGCTTCTTAGCAGGGGGTTGGACTAGATGGCCCATGTGGTCTCTTCCAACTCTACTATTCTATGATTCTATGAAAAAGCCGTTCAATACACAGCAATGTTATGTAGTAATTACTGTATTTACGAATTTAGCACCAAAACATCACAGTGTATTGAAAAGATTGACTACAAAAACATTGACTACTAAAAGGCAGACTACGTTGGATAATCCAGAACGTTTGATAAGTGAATGTTGGATAAGTGAGACTCCACTGTAGCTGCTCTCCATAGAGACTGCTTTCAGGAAGGCAGGCGAGGTATTTCAGCACCATGGACAGGGTAAAGCAGCCATCCTTATAGCTGCTCTCCATAGAGAGTGCCTTCAGGAAAGAAGGCGAGCCATTTCAGCACCATGGACAGGGGGAAGTTACAATCCTTATAGCGGCTCTCCATAGAGTGCCTTCAGGAAGGCAGGCGAGCCATTTCAGCACCATGGACAGGGGAACGTGGGCCTGATGCACCTTATGATCACCAGGCTCAAGAGGCAGTCAGCATTCAAGTGCTTCTCCTGGCAGAAGAAGAGGAGTCAGGGAAAAAGGAAAGACCCTTCTATACTGTCATATTAAATCCATATTATCTGTTTTGAATTGGATTATATGGCAGTGTAGAAGGGGCCGAAGACAGACCAGGGAAGACGCTCTTCCTGCCGGCGCCTCCCCACGCATCCCACTCAAGACTGCTCCACTGTAATTAATGATCCTGGTTTGGTTTCCTGCATATTCGGGAGTAGGAAGGGCAGAGGATGAGGGCGATCAGCGGCGAAAAAAAGAAGAGCAGATGGCTCTCTAAGCCCAACCCTGAGACCTTCAAGGAGGGCTTCCAATAGAGGAAGCAGCACAAGCTACAGAAAAAATAGGAAGGCTTCCATTTTAGCTCCATCCCTTTAAGGTGGGGTTACAGAGCACTCCCGCAGGAGCCAGATACGGAAAACGAGCCGGATCGACGCCGGGAAGGGGTTAAAAGGTGGGGGCGAGAAAGGGGGAAGAGGAGAGCCCTACGGAGGGGGATTCGAGGCAGTGCCGGCTCAGGAGAGGGCAGACCGGCCTCAGGCCGCATTGCTTGCAGCTCCTCTCTCCCACTCCCGCCCTCTCTCCCACTCCCACTCCCTCCCCATCGGACAGGTTTACTGCGTGCCTTGGAGAAGGAGGAGGAGGCGGCTGGGCTGCGAGGTTCCCTTTGGGCTGCCCCTGCTGCGCCCTTGACATGACAGCGGCGATCTGCCTCCGCTCCTCTTCGCTCAGCTGGCTCAGATCCGCCTCCACGCCGCCCGGGATCGAAGACGGGGCCCCCTCCGCCGCCGCCGCCACACCTTCGGGCAGCCCTTCGCCTCCTTCCAGGCTGGCCTCGTTGCCCATGGCTGCCAAATAGGCTTCCTGCTGGCGAGTGAGTCCTCCTTCTCAGGGTTTCCCTTCTCCCTGCTTCTCCTGGAGGCGATGGGCTGCTGCTAGTCCTCTTTCTCCTCCATGGCTGGGAAGGTAACCCCGCCGCCGCCGCTCTTGCCGCTCCTGCTGCTCCAGAGGCAGGCGAGGAAAAGGACCCCTGCGCGCCCCCGCCTTTGCCTCCAGAGCGCATGCTCTTTGCACAAGACGGGTGATTTCCTCTCCTCCCCCTTTTACACACGCATCTCCCCCACCCTGCGCCCTTAAAGGAGCCGCTGGCCCCACTGTCAGGCCCGAAACACTAGAGAAATCAGCCATCGCAGAGCACTTGATGAACCAACCTGGACACAGTATATTATTTGAGAATACAGAAATGTGTCAGGACCCAGGCTGCAGAGCACCAATAACCTTACACAGAGGCCAGAATCGATCTAATATCTTTATTAAAGAAATATATAAAATCAATAAAAACAAGTGAAGAATATAGTTCAGAAGCAGACCTTTCAGGTAAGGTCAAATATAGTCCAGAAATGTATTGTCCAATATAAGATATTAGAGTTCAAAGTTTTAATCCACTTGACCGAAACACACACTTTGCCAAGCAATAGTGTGGGGAAATAACAGAGTCCTTAAAGTCCAATGGAGCTTGACAACAAGGCTGGAATAAACTTGATTCTCGACTAGATCCTTGACTGGAGGCAAGATGAACATGAAGCATGAAACATAGTCCGTGGTAAAAACGTGAGACAAGGCAAGGCTTGAAACTTGATCCGGGAAGCAAGGAACTGGGATTACGAAGTCCACACACGATCTCTCTCCTCAAGCTGATCAATTGACTCCGCAAAGTTTCTCTTGCGACAAACACCTATATGGGTCTCGTTTTCCCGCCAACAGAACTCTTTCCCTAGAGAACGAGAAGCGAAACCCAACTCTGTCCAGATGCATGACTCCTTAGAATTTCCCAAGGGAAGCAGACCTAATCAGCCATTTGTTTGGCAGCGATTCTCAGGCTTCTGCGATTAGCCTCCCTGACTCCCCTATCCTTAGTATAATTGTCCCTCCGGGAAAATGGGGGGGGGGGAGTTCTGCCCAAGGCCTGTTTGGCTGAATTCTTGAGGGCAAACGTCAACATCCTGCAGGTGGAGAGGCTCCGGCTCTGGCTGAACCGGCGAAAATCCCATGTTTTCCTCTTCGTCTGCCACAATAGTACTAGGAACAGGACTACAAGGCCCATGAGTCATCACAAAATGCTTGACCACTCCAACAACTATCATGTCAGACTACACAGAGAAGCCGTTGAAATCCACAAGCATGTGGACAACTTCAACAGAAAGGAGGAAACCATGAAAATGAACAAAATCTGGCTACCAGTATTAAAAAAACTCCAAAATCAGAACAGTAGATGGGAAGCAACACTCTGAGGGCAGAGGAGCCCCAAGGACGGCTAATGACTCTGAACAAAGGATGCTCCCCAGGCAAGAGACAAACTTTTCCAATGCTAATTAGGGTGTTTAATTGCAACATTACCACTGGCTTCCAACTGACAAAGGACTCTTGTCACACCCTGGACTCTCCACAGATATATATTTACTTTCCTAGCCTAGTTTATCCATGCCTCTCAACTTCTGAGGATGCCTGCCATAGATATGGGCAAAACGTCCGGCTATAATATTTATTTATTTATTTATTTATTTACAGTATTTATATTCCGCCCTTCTCACCCCGAAGGGGACTCAGGGCGGATCACATTACACATATAAGGCAAACATTCAATGCCTTAACATAGAACAAAGACAAAGACAAACACAGGCTCCGAGCTGGCCTCGAACTCATGACCTCTTGGTCAGAGTGATTTGTTGCAGCTGGCTGCTCACCAGCCTGCGCCACAGCCCGGGCCCACTTCTGGAACATGGCCACACAGCCCGAAAAACATACAACAACCCCACTAATCCCAGACACAGGGCAAAGAACCTTCCTATTATAACTGTGGGAGCCCTCCTCAGAATGCCTTGCCAAATGCAACAGAAATTAGGGTTTTGTATTTTTTTGGATTCAGGTCCCTTCTACACAGCTGAATAATAATAATAATAATAATAATAATAATAATAATAATAATAATAATAATAATAATAGTGCGGTTTTCTGGCATTGTATATTTTTGCCGCTTCTGTGACTGTTCATTTGGGTTTTGATGATTCCGTAGCCCACTTGTCGATGGATGTCCAGAATCAGCAGCATCCACCGCGGTCCTTTTTATCCTGGGCGACGACCGAGCCAGTATAGACTTCGTTTGGGTTTGATTCTCCATAATGCTAATGGGTTAGGTGCTCTTGGTTGTGCTCCTCAGCTGAGGCCTCTCTGGCTTGGTTGGACCTGCCGGTAGTTACACTACCGCCAGCACAGCCCTCAGTCATCATTGGAGCAGCTAAGCCCCCCCACCACGTCAAGGTGGCACCTGCGGGGGGGGGGGGGACTGCACAATGCAGACTGTGCAAGGAAACCGACGAAACCATTGATCATATCCTCAGCTGCTGTAAGAAAATCGCACAGACAGACTACAAACAGAGGCACAACTATGTGGCCCAAATGATTCATTGGAACTTATGCCTCAAGTACCACCTCCCAGCAGCAAAGAACTGGTGGGATCACAAACCTGCAAAAGTATTGGAAAATGAACATGCAAAGATACTGTGGGACTTCCGAATCCAGACTGACAAAGTTCTGGAACACAACACACCAGACATCACAGTTGTGGAAAAGAACAAGGTTTGGATCATTGATGTTGCCATCCCAGGTGACAGTCGCATAGATGAAAAACAACAGGAAAAACTCAGCCGCTATAAGGACCTCAAGATTGAACTTCATAGACTCTGGCAGAAACCAGTACAGGTGGTCCCGGTGGTGATGGGCACACTGGGTGCTGTGCCAAAAGATCTCAGCCGGCATTTGGAAACAATAGACATTGACAAAATCACCATCTGCCAACTGCAAAAGGCCACCCTACTGGGATCTGCACACATCATCAGAAAATACATCACACAGTCCTAGACACTTGGGAAGTGTTCGACTTATGATTTTGTGATATGAAATCCAGCATGTCTATCTTGTTTGCTGTGTCATACAATAAAATAATAATAATAATTTTATTTTTATACCCCACCCCATCTCCCCGATGGGACTCGGGGCGGCTTACATGGGGCCAAGCCCAGGCAACAAGCAATATAAAACTCAGCAATAAAAAACAAATCATAAACAAATAAAAATCACATATACCAATAAACAATAAGCACACTCTGATAAAAACCTGCTTTGAACTGGAATCTCCTGATGTTTTGCCCACATCTGTGGCAGGCATTCTCGGAAGTTGTGAGGTATATTGGAAACTAGGCTAGTGAGGTTTATATATATGTGGAAGGTCCAGGGTGGGAGAAAGAACTGTAGCCCAGGGGTCCTCAAACTTTTCAAGTGGAGGGCCGATTCACAGTCCCTCAGACTGTTATGGGGCTGGGCTATGATGAAATAGTCCAAAATTAAGATTGTTGTTGTTGTGTGCCTTCAAGTCATTTCAGACTTAGGTCAACCCTAAGCCTAAAGTTTAGGACAGAGGCCAGGTCAATGACCTTGGAGGGCCGCATCCGGCCCATGGGCCTTAGTTTGGGGACCCCTGATCTAGACGATCTCATAAGACCATAGATAAGGAAAGGGGCCCCCAAAGGCCATCTAGACAATCTCATAAAACCATAGGTAAAGAAAGGGACCTCCAAAAGCCATCTAGATGGTTTCATAAGGCTGTCGCTAAGCAAAGACAACTTCAAAGACCATCTAGATGATCTCATAAGACCATAGGTAAACAAAAAGACCTCCAAAGACCAGGTAGACTTAGGTCAACCCTAAGTCTAAAGTTTAGGACAGGGGCCAGGTAAATGACCTTGGAGGGCCGCATCCGGGCCCCGGGCCTTAGTTTGGGGACCCCTGCTCTAGTCTGTTTAAGGCAAGTGTGAATGTTGCAATTAATCACATGATTAACATTTAATATTAATAATAATATTAATAATAATATTTTTGTATCCCATCTCCATCTCCCCGAAGGGACTTGCATGGGGACTAGCCCAATCAAACATGGATTAAAAACACAATCAACAATTTAAAACATCATATGGCCTTTAATGGCCTTGCAGCTTCAAGGCTGATTCCTCCCTGGGGGAATCCTCAGCTGGCCCTGATTGTTTCATGTCTGGATTTCCCCAGTTTTCAGAGTGTTGTACTTTATTTGCTGTCCTGATTTTGGAGTTTTTTTAATACTGGTAGCCAAATTTGTTCATTTTCATGGTTTAATCCTTTCTGTTGAAATTGTCCACATGGTTGTGGATTTCAATGGCGTCTCTGTGTAGTCTGACATGATAGTTGTTAGAGTGGCCCATGGCTGACTTGAGTTAGTCTGCAATTCCTTTTATGTTCCTTTATTTGTGTTTGGGTGCTGTGCTTAGCAGCCATAGCAGAGCACTTGATGAACCTACCTAGACACAGCATATTATTTGAGAACACAGAAATGCTAGACCACACTAACAACTATCATGTCAGACTAGCCTAGTTTCCACTATACCTCACAACCTCTGAGGATGCCTGGCACAGATGTGGGTGAAATGTTAGGAGAGAATGCTTCTGGAACATGGCCATACAGTCTGAAAGACTCACAGCAAGCCAGTGTGGAGTTGGATAACCTAGTTCAAAGCAGATACTATGGGGTTTTCTGCCTTGATATTCTGGGTTATATGGCTGTGTGGAAAGGCCCTCTGAAATATCAGACCCCTGTTGTCGATGGAAAATACTTTTAAACATAGCAAACAAATTTATTACATACCAAGCTACACACCTTCAATAATGCTCCTGGGGCCCCTGCTACACTGCCATAGAAAATCCAGATTATCTGATGTGAACTGGATTATGGGGCAGCACAGTCAAATAATAATAATAATAATAATAATAATAATAATAATAATAATAATAAATCTTTATTTATACCCCGCCACCATCTCCCCAAAGGGATGAGGGGTGGCTCATAGAAGAACTCCAAGTGATGCATATAAACAACAATACATACGTATATACATGGTGACATAAGCATAAAAACAACAACGCACATAAAATCCCACTAATAAAATTGTAAGAATTCTAAAATTGTAAAATTTCCCAAAACGCAGTTGAACCTGCGAATACAATTGGCTATCTGGAGTAACAAATCAAAGTGTGGAGTGGCACAGTCAGTGGATCATTGAGCTGACCATAGATTACACTGTCTGAAGAGCCATGTTTTTAAATTCGCCCAAAAGGCTTGAAAAGTGGGGGCTAATCTAATTTCTTTAGGGTGGGTATTCCAGAGTCGGGGAGCCATTACCGAGAAAGACCTCTCTCTTGCCCATACCAACCATACTTGAGACAGTGCGAGAGAAGGGCCTCACCAGCAAATCTCAATGCCCGTGCCAGTTCGTAGAAGGTGCTGCTGTCTCAAAGATAGGTTGGACCCGAAGTGTATAGGGCTCTATAGGTAATCACCTGCACTTTGAATTGGGCCCAGAAACATGCCGGAAGCCAGTGAAGCTGTTTGAAAAGGGGCATGGTATGCTCCCTAAAGCTTGCCCCAGTTAGTAATCTGGCTGCTGACCTTTGCATTAACTGCAAATTCTGAGTCATCTTCAAGAGCAGCCCCATGTAGAGTGCATTACACTAGTCCAATCTCGATGTAACTAAGGTGTGGACCACTGTGGCATTTTGAGATACGGTCAAAAAATAGCTTGGTACGTAATAAATTTGTTTGCTGTGTTTAAAAGCCTTTTCCATCCACAACAGGGGTCTGTTGCTTTAGAGGGCCCTTCCATGTAGCCATATAACCAGAATATCAAGGCAGAAATATCTGCTTTGAATTGGGTTATCTGAGGCCACACTGCCATATATTCCAGTTTAAAGCAGAAAATGTAGGATTTTATTCAGCTGTGTGGAAGGGGCCCCAGCCTCTGTTTAAAAGCTTCCAAGGAAGAAGCTTCCACCACACTCCAAGGCAGAAAGTGCCACTGCTGAACAGCTCTTACCACCTCATCAGATGGTCAGCGACAGAAGGAAGCAGCAGTCTGCTTCACCGTGAGGCATGGGGAATGCGGCGCCCCATGCTTCGCATTGCCCGCCTCGCTGAGAGGGCAATCACATGGGGGAAGCGTGAAGTACGCAGCTTCCCCCCATAGATTGGGCAACATGGGAACATGTTGTCAGGGCGGCGGCCTCTGCACCCACCACTCCTCTGTACCTGGCACAGTCATTTTATGGGAGCCGGCTGGCTCCATGGGTGACCAGGGCTAGATTGGCATTTGCCAATTATAATGAGGTCATTACAGTCAGGAAGTTCTTCCTAATGTTCAGATAGAATCTCCGTTCCTGTAATTTGAACCCATTGCTTCGAGTTCCAGTTTGCAGGGTAGCAGGAAACAAGCCTGCAGTCACTTCCATATGGCATCCTTTCACATATACATGGCTATCATGACTTCTCTCAACCTTCTCTTCTGCAGGCTAAACATATCTAGTAATTTAAGATGCACCTCATAGGGCATGGTCTCCAAACTTTTGATCATTTTAGTTGCCCTCCTCTGGGCACCTTTCAGCTTGTCAATATCTCTTTTGAACTGTGGTGCCCAGAATTGGACACAATATTCCAGGTGAGGTCTAACCAAAGCAGAATACAAAGGCTCCATGACTATTCTCAATGATGCACAGCACGCTAGCCTGCAGGTTCACGTTGAAGCATTTGACTCAGACCTTCATTATATACCTTAAGATTGTGGTAGACATCATGCCACCCTTAGCTGTTAATCAAGTGTTCATTTTGTACCTGGCATGTTTAAGTCCGACCTTACACTAAGGTCAAACTTTCATGACTATTCAAGGTTATCATATAGTGGCTAAAAGTTATCAGTCACACTATTGTAAGTCTCCTTGTGGTGGAATGGTGTGTTATCTTAAACACTTGGCAAATATGGAAAAATCTCTAAGTAACATAGGCTCCTTCTAAACTGACATATAATCTGGATTATCCAAGCCGATAATGTGTGTTATCTGCTTTGATCTGGAATATATGAGTCTACACTGCCATATAATCCAGTTCAGTGCAGATAATCTGGATTTTATATGGCAGTGTAGAAGGGCCTCAGAGGGACAAAAAAAACAGCATGGAGGAATAATTAGCTATCAGGCCACTATCTCCTTGCAATAGCAAAGGTCTTCTGATAGTTGCCCATACACTAACCAAACACATTATTGCAAAATGGCACCTGGGGATATATGTATGTATGTATGTATGTATGTATGTATGTATGTATATATGTGTGTGTATGTCCGCATAAAATGCTCCTCTGCCTCAAAGGGAGGCCAGTCAAATGTCAGAGTGGAAAGGATGAGACCAGGTGAACTCAGAGGACACATCTGTTCAATGCTTCCCTAGGAGACTCTGGGTATATGACTCCCATGATTCATACAGCTGCGGCTCTCCTGTCCATGTGCTCTCATGCCCATCTGCTCATAAAACATGTATTTTAATAAGAATTTTATAGAAATACATTTTATAGAAATACATTTAATATGTGTGTTTGTAGAATCTTTACAATCTTTCTCTCACACTGAGCATTCCACTCGCTTTACTACCATCAGATCCTCTGAAGATGCCAGCCCCAGATGCAGGTGAAACGTCAGGAGAAAAGGCATCTAGAACATAGCCATACAGCCCGAAAACACTCAACACTACAATCTTTACAATTTTTATGTGTTTTAACCATGCTATCCTTGAGTCATGAGGAGAGGCAGGTAAGAAACAAAACAACAACAACAATAATTTCCCAACCAAATAAAATTCTTGGTGACTTGGTTGTTAGGCCTTTTCCTGGGGTTGCTTGGTGTGCTGATTCATAAAACTGCACTGGATAGATGGCATCAGCTCTAGTTTCTTAGATATGACTCTCATGATTTTCTATAAGTGATCAGATGGTGACTAGTAGATGGCATATGTTCTGTAGTTGAGAGGAGAAAACTGGTGCCATTTTTGGAATCAGCAGGTCAAATATACCCAGAAACAGGGCTAACATTTAAGGCAGCAAAATGTGTGTTGCCTGACACATATAATTTCCAACTGCACTCTTGCTGTGGTGCTGGCGCCTGAATGCCACTTGGTCTCATAGAAGAAGCATTGACAAGGTGGTCATGGGAAAGAGGCTTGAATGACCAAAGGAAGATCCTAAGTACAATTTCCGGAACTTTAGGCTGTTATTTAAGAAACAAGTTACAAGCCTTTGACTTGCATGGATACATGGAAACATACTCAGGCTGCATTCTTGTAGATCAATGGGTCTCAACCTGGGGATCCTCAGATGTTTTTGGCCTTCAACTTAAAGAAACCCTAACGGCTGGTAAACTGGCTGGTGTTTCTGGGAATTGTAGGCCAAAAACATCTGGGGAGCCCAGGTTGAGAACCATTGTAGATCAAAATAGTAGAAGAAGCAGCATTTTGGCTCAGAAGTGCAAAAGCACTGTCTTTACTCTGGCAAACTTTTGAGCACCAAATACTATTTATATCTTGAAGAGTGGGATCAAAAAACAACAACAAAAGGTTCTACACAATCAAGAAGACTTCTGGATTTCATTTCTGAACAAGCCTTCCAACACCTCCCTCTTCTTGTCAGCTGATAAACAGATTTTGAAACCATGCTGCTGCACTAAAAAGCAACTTAAGGTGTGTCAGGAATCTGCTATTCAAAGGGAAGGGTCAAATATCAGCACAAACCTGCCCAAGTAGAGAGAGCTTAATGTGACCCTTTGGATATTGTCTTAAGTTATGATAAAATATAATAAACTTCCTATGTTTAAGATTTTTACAGTTACACCTCTGCCAATTCTGCCCTGCTCCTCAATGAATGCCCCTCAATAAAATAACTACAGGCATGTTCAAAAAGCAGAATACAGAACTGGAATGACAAGTGAAAGCTGTCCAATAGATTTCAGCACCAATAATCCATGATCTGAGAGGGAGACAACTCACCCTTTTTGACTGAGCCCAGACCATGATGACAGAATCCTAGTACAAGCAGAGCTGTGGCCAATATGCTGGTTGAAGGAGTCTTGGTGTTATAATCTAAAAGAATAACTTTTCAAAGATCAGTAAAAGAGTAATGTAAAGAGAGGCACCTGCCACCCATGCTGTTATTTCACCTGCTTGATATGCATCACGTTTTCATTATTTTATCACTTATTTCCTCTAAAGAAAGGCAAACAAGAATTTCAAACTGGCAAAGGACTTTGGGATTAAGAAGTAATACTGTCACAGCCCCGCTGTGCTAACAGTACTATGTAGATTTCAGCATAGTTGTGCATAGCCTTTAAGTGTGGGCTTTACAGACAGTTACCTAGGATTAACAATAGACAAGGGGATTTATATAAGGAGTGATGCAAATGAATTTGTAGTAAATGGAAGTCTGGGATTAGTGTGATTTGAACTGCGGAGCTCATAAACTCCCCACTCCTCACTCTTTCTCCTTCCTTTCCCATCAGCTATCACTTCCCTACTGTCATTCCATGCTTTCTGCAATCTCATGCTCAAGCAAGGGACCCCTTCCTAATGCACATTCCAGGCCTTAGCTCATTGTGCCACAATTACAAATAAATTTGTTGGTCTTTCAGGTGTCACAAAACTCTGTTGGTTTTACTCATGTAGAAAAAAAATATACTTGAGCCAGGTTTCACTGCCTATGATATTGAATCAATGCATAAAATGTGTTTAGTTGTATGTGACAACCCCCTGGGGGTCCCTGGTGGCACAGTGTGTTAAAGCGCTGTGCTGCTGAACTTGCAGACCAAAAGGTGTCAGGTTCAAATCCCAGGAGCAGAATGAGCGCCCACTGTTAGCCCCAGCTCCTGCCAACCTAGCAGTTCGAAAACATGCAAATGTGAGTAGATCAATAGGTACCGCTCCGGCGGGAAGGTAACGGCGCTCCATGCAGTCATGCCAGCCACATGACCTTGGAGGTGTCTACGGACAACGCCGACTCTTCGGCTTAGAAATGGAGATAAGACCAACCCCCAGAGTCGGTCACGACTGGACTTAACATCAGGGGAAACCTTTACCTAACAACCCCCTAGATATAAAAGAAAAAGGATTTGATCTCAGTATTCAGATGTGATGCAAAAGTAAAAGACTCAGGTGTGTTACATCAGAAATATGTTTAATGATATGTTTTAAGTATGTGAAGTTTTTACAATAATGAGTTACAGTACTACATTACATTACAACAAATACTAATAGGATTAGATACCTACCAGCCTAAGCTACTTAGACTGCAATCTTCCAAGTGCTCACTCTGAAACAGGAAAGCACAGAGCTTCTTCTTAATTGAGTACATCAAATAAATTAATAAGCTAAATTTACATAGTAACAAAATCTCTGTTTGAGGGCTTTGTTGAGAAACCAAAAAATTGTAATATCACTAATAGGATTTCACTTTTAACTGACCTCTAACAGCCCTCCACCCTCTGCCGAATGGTAGGAGAAACACTGGTGTATGTATGGTATGTAGTCTTCTCATATTAAGTGTTTCCTGATTCTAATTCTTTTCTTCTGATTCCAGTTGGCAAAATATGTTTAATAAATATGGAATGGTTCATAGTTGATATTTAACCATAACATACCATAGGATGGGGGAATTTAAGCAACAGCAGTTTGCTATGCTGTGGATAGAAATAAGAATTAAGGTTTCATTCAATCAGTATTATTCTTTTGCAGCTTCCTCAACAATGATAGCTATGAATGGGACAATACCAAGGACTCCTATTGGATAGGTAAAGATAAAGGTTTTCCCTGACGTTAAGTCCAGTCGTGTCTGACTCTGGAGGTTGGTGCTCATCTCCATTTCTAAGTCGAAGAGCCGGCGTTGTCCGTAGACATCTCCAAGGTCATGTGGCCGGCATGACTGCATGGAGCGGCGTTACCTTCCCGCCGGAGCGGTACCTATTGATCTACTCACATTGGCATGTTTTTTAACTGCTAGGTTGGCCTCATCCTATTGGATGAGGCGGGCAAAATAACAACAGTCAGACTGTTAGCTTTGGTGATGATACCTATCACACAACGCAGTGCATATTGTACTGCTCATATGCCTCCTTCCCAGTATTATCCTGTCCCTAGTTATTGGCAGGCAAAATCTATCAATAGTTCCTAATACCACAACATTCCTGTCACCTGTCTTGATACAAAGGATCCCTTCTGCTTCTGTGCCAGCATACCAACAATAAAGTAATGTTAGGAAGGTGGAGTCTCCTCCTTTCCTCCTCCTCCTCCTCAATATTCCAAAGCTGTACATTTTATGTTTAATTTACATGTTATCATTTTTTCCTTTTCCATAATCTGCTATCAGTAATAGCATGTCTGTGGTAAAATAGCAGGTTCATGTGATAAAGTCCTAGGTAAATAATCAACGCAGTCTTGCGGTCACTTTCCTGGTAATAAGCCTCCTTGAACTCAATTGTGCTCACTTCTAAATAGACATGCAGAGGATTGTGTTATGAGTTTCTTTATCTCTGCTGCTAAGATTCATGTGACATCCATATGCATATTTACTTGGGAGTAGCCTCTGAAGTGAGTCTGTTCCTCAAATAAATATTTATAATTTCAGACTAGAAATATTGGCCTTTCTTTCAAAATTAATTAACTTGGAATTTCTCCAGAGCTATTGATCATGTCTTTAGATTTTCAAAGCTCCATTGCTTAGTCTGGAGATATAAAAGGTCCACTTTAAGCTGTGAAAATGAGCAGAAAGATAGAAAATAATGCTATATTAGCTAGCACCACTAGTGAAATATCACATTATTGATCAGGGTTGTTGGTATTTGCTATGCTTATAATTGCTGGCAGTTACTACAATTGCTGGAAACAGAAAATCAGCTCAGTCTATTCATTTAAGATATTTAAGGTAAAAGGTAAAGGTTTCCCCTGACGTTAAGTCCAGTCATGTCTGACTCTGGGGGTTGGTGCTCATCTCCATTTCTAAGCTGAAGAGCCAGCGTTGTCCATAGACACCTCCAAGGTAATGTGGCCGGCATGACTGCATGGAGCGCTGTCACCTTCCCGCTGGAGCGGTACCTATTAATCTACTCACATTTGCATGTTTTCGAACTGCTAGGTTGGCAGGAGCTGGAGCTAACAGCAAGCGCTCAAGCCGCTCCCAGGATTTGAACCTGGGACTTTTCAGTCTGCAAGTTCAGCAGCTCAGCGCTTTAACGCACTTCGCCACCGGGGCTCAAAATATTTTAGTAGTCCTCAAAATATGGTGGTAATGTCAGAGCCGATTAAGTTCTGCCATTTGTTTTAATACATCCCCAGTCCATGATACCTGGCCGTTGCCAGTAAAAAGGATGGAATGGGAATAATGAAAAGGTATTAGAAGAAGGAAAGCTGCTATGCAACTTAATTCAACTGCAGAATACACCTAAACTTTGTGTCTGAATGGCAACAGCAGCAAGAAGCAATGAGAGAATTCTTTTTATTATCTACTAGTGTATACCTGCCAGTATTGCCCAAGTGTGCATTCTCTAATTCTATTTATTAGAATTAATAACAACAACAACAATAATAATGATAATCAGCATGCTGCTGATTTTAGCCCCGTGTGGAGAGGTCCTTTGGTGGTGTTTTAATCTTTTTGCTGTCCTGTTGTGGTTGCATCGGAGCAGTGCATACCAATTTATTCATTTTCTGGGGTCCTAGCCTTGAATGAGGTGGATTTTTTTTAGTGAAAATCCCACTATTATTTTAAGTTAGATAAAAGGGGTATGGGTGCCTAATACCTAGTTTGGTCCAATCAAACTGAATCCATGCACAAGCCTACTTTAGTTGCTGATATCGCTGAGCTATTGCCAGGAAGGGAAGATACTGTTTCTTGAAGCTATCATAGACAACATATGTAATTATCGTATGGGATGAGAATGGATGCAGGGAAAAAGAGCCTTTATTATTTTTTAAAATACTACTAATATAATTATCTTCATAGCTAGATGATTAGTTTGGGTGAGATATGAAGTTCTGTCAGTGAGAACTATGATTTTATATATCATGCTTTTAATTTAAGCTGACCAAAGAACTTTGGTATTTGGGCTTTTAAAACTGCTTCATTAATTAGTTATGAGAGCCTAAGAGTGTGGTGTGTGTGTGTGTGTGTGTGGAGATGTCTCAAATCAGGGTTTGAAAATGGCCAGATAGTTGGCTGAATAGGAATATTGTGAGAAACTTCACTTTTATTGAATTACTTCCAGTACTGGTGTCAGTTTTTATTTGTACAGAATTTCAGATTTCTAGTGTGATAATCAGGCAGTACTTACTGTCATCATTAAACAATCTTCTTACTCAGAGGGTCATGAGACTAGTAAGATTTGTGTTGGTTTGCTTGTCTGTTTTTCAGCATATTATGTTCCAGGGTTGGATAATAAATCTGTGAATCTATTACCTCAGGTGCAGGAAGATTTCATGCTTTAGTGCTCGAAGAAGATCTGCACACCTTTCCCAATCAAACTATTGGAGCTTGGGAACGCAGTGTGATCCAGGAGATAATACATTCAGCGACACCTAACACATTAAAAGATACAGCAATTGGTGGGTAGGTTGCTACCTTTCTTAAGGCTATGGGGTATCCTGGCTTAATATCAGAACAACAGGTACTGCATTGCCAGACATATCTTAAGGAGCTGACTGTGGCATCCCAGTTCATGTTATTCCACTTGAAATTTTCTGTTCCTGGTTTGAAAGTATTATTTCTTGTTTAATTGTGTGGTACTTGCTTTGAAAGTAGTTGTTATACTCAAGAAACCTCATTTTTTGTAACTGCCACAAACCACGTTGAATTAGTTGAGTCTCTATGAGATCTTCATTGAAAAACTCTAGCAAAAGTTGTGCAGTTAATAAACCTTTTCTGTTTTTTTGACAGAACAAATTAAGAAATTACATTTGTAACCCACTATTATTTAGCAAGGCTACATTACATGCAGATGGTTTTTACACCATTCCTGGTAAGAAAAGTGATGGAAAGGTAGAAGCGGATAACACTGCAGTCTGCAGATGGCAGAAGGCCAATTACATTCAAGCTATAGGAAACTTAGTAAGGTAGCTGCAGAATATTTGTTACTCACATTTTGAAACAGAATTGTTTCAAGCAGCCTTGACAATTGTCTTTTTTAAGGTCCTTTAGGATAGGGGAAGGGACCCCTGGTGGCACAGTGCATTAAAGCGCTGAGCTGCTGAACTTGCGGACCAAAAGGTGCCAGGTTCAAATCCCGGGAGCGGAATGAGCGCCCGCTGTTAGCCCCAGCTCCTGCCAACCTAGCAGTTCGAAAACATGCCAATGTGAGTAGATAAATAGGGAAGATAACGGCGCTCCATGCAGTCATGCCGGCCACATGACCTTGGAGGTGTCTACGGACAACGTTGGCTCTTCGACTTAGAAATGGAGATGAGCACCAACCCCCAGAGTCAGATATGACTGGACTTAACGTCAGGGGAAAACCTTTACCTTTACCTAGGATAGGGGAACTGGTAGCTGGATTTAAAGATGAGCCTTTCATGTAGGGGACATTACATTGGAAAAGAAAGTCGACAATATACTGATTAGGTGGTCTAGGAGTAATTAGATGGGGCAGGGAATGGTAGTGATGTTAGAGGGACTGGAGGATAAATGCCCTTGCCTGGTTCAGGCATTGCACAAATATCTGGGCAGGCAGCCTCCTTGCTCCAGCTCCCTTTTTATCCATCAAAACAACACACTCCTTACTAACATAGATTATGGACCCTAGATTCAGTTAGTGTATCTATCAGGAGTTACAATTGTATGGTGATCCCTTTAACAGACACAGGAGATATGGCATGGAGCTGTTCTTGCCTGTCTCAAGAAAGACACTTTCTCTATACCTCCTATGACCTCATCATATTAGCTAGGTAAATCATCCCACTTCACTTGGCAACTGGGAGTAAAAAGGGCACAGTGGGGAGAATCTGTTGCCCTGAGCACAGCTCCCTGTCTGCGATGATTTCTCCATCACATGGGGAAAACCTGACCCTTCCAGAGAGGCCCCTTGCTGCCTCCATTGGAGCTAGCACAACACAGGAAGCCACCTGTGTTGAGAGGGAAGTGTTGTACAATGCTTTTCCTCCAGTTGAGGGGTTTCCACAGAAAGTTACCTTATGTTGTTTGATGGGCAACGGGCTCATCAGTTCTCCAGCTGGAGTGGAAGCATCATAGGACACTTTTCAAGGTAAATGTGATGAGGTGGCTAGTGGCTGTAAGACCATGCTGAGAATCATTCAGACCATCTTGAGCTACCCCAAGGAAAAAGCCAATGGGATTTTGGCCTGCAATAAATAGGAGTATAGTGTCTAGATCAAGGGAAATCATGTTACTCCTCTATTCTGCCTTGATCAGACCACACCTGGAATACTGTGTCCAATTCTGGGCATCACAATTAAAGGGAGATGTTGACAACCTGGAATGTGTCCAGAGGAGGGTGACAAAAGTGATCAAAGGTCTGGAGAAAAAAACCCTATGAGGAGCTGAGCATGTTTAGCCTGCAGAAGTGAAGGCCGAGAGAAGACATGATGGCCATGTATAAATATGTGAGGAGGAGTCATAGGGAGGAGGGAGCAAGTTTGTTTTCTGCTGCCCTGGAGACTAGAGCCTAGAACTATGACTTTAAACTACAGGAAACTACAGATTCCACTTGAACATTAGGAAGAACTTCATAACTTTGAGAGCTGTTCAGCAGTGGAACTCTCTGCCCCGGACTGTGATGGAGGCTCCTTTTTTGGAGGCTTTTAAACAGAGGCTGGATGGCCATCTGTTCGGGGTGCTTCTTGGCAGGAGGTTGGACTGGATGGCCCATGAGGTCTCTTCCAACTCTATGATTCTATGATTCTATGAAATTAAATGGTCATATTGTGAAATTACTCTCCTGAGAAGACAGTGTTTCTTTCTTTTATTTAATACCTAAGGATCTGCTCACTAGTGTAGTGCACATGCCTGGACTATAGTAGGCAGCTAAAACTAGTTTAGCAACCAGGAACGGTTCCCCATGTTCCTTCCTGAAGAAGGTCAGGTGCTTGTATATCTAAAACAGGCTTTCCTAATAGGATTATGACATGTATTTGTCTATTGTTTTCAGTCTGCTTTCTTTTCCCACTCTCCCTTTAGGATTAACATATTTAACTACAGTAGAGTCTCACTTATCCAACATATACAGGCAGGCAGAATGTTGGATAAGCGAATATGTTGGATAATAAGGAGGCATTAAGGAAAAGCCTATTAAACATCAAATTAGGTTATGATTTTACAAATGAAGCACCAAAACATCATGTTAGACAACAAATTTGGCAGAAAAAGTAGTTCAATACGCAGTAATGCTATGTAGTAATTACTGTATTTATGAATTTAGCACCAAAATATCACGATATATTGAAAACATTGACTACAAAAATGTGTTGGATAATCCAGAACGTTGGATAAGCGAGTGTTGGATAAGTGAGACTCTACTGTAATAGTTTTTTCAGGAATAACTCACAAGGTGGACAGCAGGACAGTAGGCTTTCTTAACAGGGGAAAGAGAAGGGCTGCAGTTTTCATATTACAAAACTAACCTTATGCTACTCATGGTATGGTATCACTCAGGGAACTTTACTATAACTTACCACTGCTATCTGTAGACAATAACTATAAAGATTAAGAAAGAAGAACAAGAAAAAATAACTACAGATTCAACAAAAAGGACAATACCTAGATGGGATTCTACTGCAAGCTTGTGACTATATTTGCTGTGTTATCCTCAGGGCCAAACAACATACAACTGAAAATGTCCACAGCAGAAACACTGTCTGCTTCAGAGAGACATATGACAGGTAGAGAAGTTGAATACCATTTTCTTCAATACCACAGTACTGGGTTGAGAGGCATAGGTGGTTGTTTTAAAATCAAATTAAACCAGAGGGATTTTTTCATATTTAGTATTTAAAAACTATTCACAAACAACATAAGTTCTGTAAGTCCTCACTTTCACTTAAGACAGTGAGAATGTGGCATCAAACAAAGCAAGCCAGGGCTAAGAAGGCAATGTAAATAAAAGACAAAAGCTGAGGAGTTATGATAAAGTGGGTCATAATTTCTTTCCCAGATGTAGTAACTACAATAGCCTGCCTCATTAAGAGTACAATGTGATGTGTTTCTCATTTGCTGGGAATTAGAGTTTAACCCACAGCGACACCCTAAGAAAACTGTACATTAGCCTTATTCAACTGAGGCTTAGTAACCAGACTGTTTATTCAGTTGCTACGTGTAGCATAAATCTTATAATACAAGTGCACTACCAGTAATGTACAAGGTCCTACCTTATAAAAAACCTGTTGTCATGATACATTAAAATATAATTTTAAAAGCAGTTTTGCTATAAGTGTATTAAATTATTAATTCAGAAATTTTCTTTACCATCCAAACCTTCTGCCATACATACATAGAGACATACCATATATACTTGAGTATAAGCCAACTCGAATATAAGCTGAGGCACCTAATTTTACCACAAAAAACTGGGATAACTTATTGACTCGAGTATAAGCCGAGGGTGGGAAATGCAGCAGCTACTGGTAAATTTCAAAATAAAAATAGATACCAATAAAATTACATTAATCAAGACATCTGTAGGTTAAATGTTTTTGAATATTTATTGTATTTTAAAGAAAAACAATAAACTAGCTCTGTAAGTGGAAAAGTAGGGGCAACAAAAACAATATGGTATCAAAAATAACCTAATAATAATAATAATAATAATAATAATAATAATAATAATAATAGTAATAATGATAAAACTTCATTTGGATCCCATCCTATCTCCCCATGGGGACTCAGGCCAACTGCCAACATAGTAACAGGAAAACATTTAATGCTTATATAAACAACGCAGAGCTAGATATAGTTCTATAATTATAGATACTGATTTCACATATGCATTTTTCCCTTAAACATTTTCATATCCTCTCTCTCTCTGTGTGTGTGTGTGCATTTCCCCTACAATATTTGCAAGCCATATATATATATATATATATATATATATATATATATATATATTTGTGCATTCATTTCCCCCTGTAATATTTGCAAATCCTATATATAGATAGGTAAGAATATATTCATATCTATCCAGAAATCTCTCTTTATATAGATAATTATATCTATATAGGATTTCCAGAGACTTACAAACATATGAGGGTAAATTCATATATAAAAATAATGTATATGTATGGTACATGGATCTATATGTATATAGGATTTACAAAGACCTGCAAACATATGAGATGAAAATTCATATATAAAAATTAATGTAGATAGGTAGATAGAAAGAGATATATAGGTAAGTAAGAATCGCAAAAGCTTGCAAGGGGTTAATGCCTATATATCTGTAGGAGAGTTTAACAAATATTTCAGGGGAAAATGCTTTCATAAGATTAATGAATATAAATTTTTCTTCTTCCTGACTTGCAAGGGCATAAGATTAATGAATATATATTTTTCTTCTTCCTGACTTGCAAGGGCGTCTTTCCCTTTTCAAAACATTCCCTTGATTAAGAGCAAGGGAGGCTTTGCAAAAGAAAACACACTGATAAGGCAGGGTAAGGGAGAAATATATCATATATTGCAAGCAATAGCCTGCAGGCTCCGTTGCCGGCCTTGACCCCATTATAAGTTGAGGGAGGGTTTTTCAGCTTAAAAAGGAGGCTGAAAAATTTGGCATATCTTCGAGTATATATGGTATATATTTTTAAAAGATTAAGACAAAGCAGAAGAAAATAGACCAGCTACCGAAAAGTTACTCAGATTTCTTTTTTCTTTTTACTTTATTGTATTGTGATTTTATTGATAGGCTTGATGGTTCATTGTTTCCCATTTTTGTAAGCACTTTCAAGCACCCAGGAAAATCTTGCTGATTCATGTCAAAGATCTTCTAATGCAGCATTTTGTTTCCCATAGTATCTCATCCTACTAAATGCATATTGGATGCCCACTACCAGCAAATGAAAGCAATAGTTCTTTCATAGTATTGTACTATAACACTATAAGGAGATATCTTAGTTAGTAGCACAGTTGTCAGTACTACCAAACCCCTATAAGAGGAGAAGAAAACACTTTCTCTTCTCCTCTTATGGGGATTTGGTAGTACTGACAAATTTGCTACTGTTCTTAGTGATTCCTATTTGAAAACATTAGTTGCTATGCCTTTTAGAAAAATAAGTCCTGTAGCACTTTAACGGCTAACAATTTTGTTGGATTTTGTGGATTATAGAATACTTCATTAGATGCATAGGATTATCCAGAATTCCAATTATATATATAGTACTCATGGCTGGGGATTGACCTCTAGACAGTAAGGTTATGAGAAAATTAAATGCATATAGTACCACCAGTAGCAAATACACTGTTAATGCTTTCCATTTACAAAATTGCTGCAACTAACACAAACATCCTGGCACTAGAAAAGCCAATTATCAGTTGTGATGCAATAAGAAAGCATTATCCTGTTTCAAAACTCAAGTGATACACTGGGACTTCCAATGAATTGTAATATAGTAGTCTGTCACCCTAATCTCCTTTGGAGTTTCTTTTTTCACCAAAGCTTCACTAAAGCCATTGATAGAGACTCTAAGGAGACCAAAGTGTTTTCCCACTGCCTTTTGAATATTGCCCTTCCTGATGTCAGAGTTGTGTCTATTTATTCTTTTTGAAAGAAAGAGTTCCTGAAAGGCAATGTTGACAGCAGATAGTGTATATTAGATGAGCAAGTGAATGAAACTCTGCAGGTGATATTGTGAGATTGGGCAATGTCATTGCTAAAATAGATATTAAGCCAGAGTTTGTAACATGAAGCTGCTAAAGTGAGGTTGCTAAAAATGTGAAACTACTGGAAGGGGAGATCAAGATGCATAGAATTCAGCTTCAAAAAGTGATCTGTTGGATGCCTTTGAAAAGTTCAAAGATAGCGAATGAAGAGGGTGGGATTGACAGACTGTTCCTGCTGTTTATTTCTACACATGGGATATTCGGATTAAGAACTCAGAAGTGCCTATGGACTGTAACTTCTTAGGGTTTTTTTTGCAAAATGTTTGGAATCGACTTCACTCAAAAGACTTTGTCACATTAAGCTGGGAAGTGTAGAGCTCAGTCTGACTCAGTGTTGGAATGAAACGGTTGATTTCCCGTACCTTCATTACACTGTTAAATGTATCAGTGGTACTCAGCATTATTTTAGTACATTTGCCATCACACTTTAATTGCTAGGCACTGTCTACTATCCCTCCCTGCCCCTGTTCTTTGTGGGGTAACATCTCTCTCTTTGAAATATCAGCTGTTATGTGTCTTTAATTCTAGAATCAAGGAAGCAGGGAGGGAGGGAAAGCAGGGATGATCTCTCTCTCCCTCTTCTTCTTGGCTGCCCCAGAGAAAGTTGTGGACCTTAGATAACTACAACTCCCAGAAATGCATAGTATGGAGCTATGATACTTAAAGGTCCAACTGCATTCATTCCCTAGTGTAAATGTACCAAGAAAAGGGTATGGACTTTAGGAAATTATAATTCCCAGGAGGACTCTATTGCATGGAGCTATGGCATTTAAAGTGGGATGCAAGGGCATTCATTCTATACTGTAAATGCACCAAGAGAAGGGTATGGACCTTGGAAAACTATGACTCCCAGGACTGCACAGCATGGAGACATGGCATAATAATAATAATAATAATAATAATAATAATAATAATAATAATAATAATAATAGCCATGGAAGCTTGAATATCCAGATTCAGCTGTAACTGAACAGAGGCTTGCTGACCAGAGGAGATACATCATCAAGAAAAAGGTGCTCAGTGAAGTCGAGCTTGAAGAAATAAAGCAACTGTAAAACAGAAGAACAAACAACTGTGGAGACAACTGCAGAAGATCTAATGACTTCTGAGCCCACTGAACATATGGAGCTAGAAAAAAATGCAGGAATTTTTCAAGACGATGAGCATGAAGAGCCTGTGGCCATTGCTTAGACTACTCCTAGCACATTGACCATGAGGCAACAAGAACTTAAAGAATTTTTTGACCCATGCTACATTGAAGGAAGGAAGGCAAAGACTGCCAACATTGAAATTACTCACAGTGAGAGCATGGAGATACCTAATGGACAAACCATTAAATGCAATCAGCCTGAAGCCTATAAATATCTGGGCATACTACAGTTAGAAAATATCAAGCATGGGCATGTGAAAAATGTGGTCAGCAAAGAATATATCCAAAGAGTCAGATAGGTTTTAAAGAGCAAATTAAATGGCAGAAATACGATCAAGGCTATCAACACCTGGACCATACCCCTCATTAGATACACTGCTGGAATTGTGAATTGGACGCAAGCAGAGCTAGATGATCTGGACAGAAAAACAAGAAAACTGATGACAATCCACTACTCATTACACCCCCGTAGTGATGTTGACAGACTTTACCTGCCCAGAAAATCAGGAGGCAGGGGGCTTCTACAAGTGAAACAAACAGTAGAAGAAGAGAAACATGCCCTGGCAGATTATGTGAAAGGCAGTCAAGAACCAACATTGAGGGACGTCAAAAGTAGTAAACTGCTTCAAGTACAAAAGACAAAGAGTGAATACCGTAAAAACACAATCCAGAGCAGAAGAGAAAACTGACGAAAGAAGGCTCTCCATGGACAGTTCCTGAGAAAAATCGAGAGCCAAATTGACAAAGAAAAAACATGGCTGTGGCTCACAAATGGAACTTTGCAAAAGGAGATGGAGGGCCTGATTCTGGCAGCCCAAGAACAAGCCATTAGAACCAATGCCATCAAAGCCAAAATTGAAAAGTCGACGACAGATCCCAAATGTAGACTCGCAAGGAAGCAGATGAAACAATAGATCACATCCTCGGCTGCTACAGAAAGATTGCACAGACAGACTACAAGCAGAGGCATAACACCGTTGCTCAGATGATTCATTGGAACTTGTGCCACAAATACCATCTGCCTGCGACAAAGAACTGGTGGGATAACAAACCAGAAAAAGTTACAGAGAATGAACATGTCAAGCTACTCTGAGACTTCTGAATTCAAACAGAGTGTTGGAGAACAATACTCCTGACCTCACGATCGTGTTAAAAAACAAAGTATGGATTGTCGATGTTGCAATCCCAGGTGACAGCAGGATTGAAGAGAAACAACTAGAAAAGCTGGCACGATATGAGGACTTAAAGATCAAATTGCAAAGACTGTGGCATAAGCCAGTCAAGGTGGTCTCAGTGGTGATTGGCACACTGGGTGCAGTGCCTAAAGACCCAGGCCTGCACTTGAACACAATCGGTGCTGACAAAATTACCATCTACCAGCTGCAGAAGGTCACCTTACTGGGATCTGCATGCATTATTCGCCGATACATCACACAGCCCTAAACACTTGGGAAGTGTCTGATGTGTGATCCAGTACAACAGCCAGCAGAGTGTCTTCTGTGGACTCATCTTGTTGTGTTTCAAATAATAATAGTAATGGCATTTAATATGGGTCCTGTCTACATTAATTCTCCAGTGCAGATGCATCCAGAGAAGCGTATGGACCTTGGGGAAGTATAGTTCACAGGACCACACTATGGTACTATGGTATTTAAAGTGGGGTCGAAGAGCATTCATTCCACAGTATAAATGCATCAAGAGAAGGGTATGGACCTTGGAAAACTATAACTCCCAGGACTGCACAGCATGGAGACATGGCATAATAATAATAATAATAATAATAATAATAATAATAATAATAATAATAATACATCACATAGTCCTAAATGCTTGGGAAGTGTTCGATTTGTGATGTTGTGATATGAAATCCAGCATATATATCTCGTTTGCTATGTCATACTGTGTCTTTGTGTCAATAATAATAATAATAATAATAATAATAATAATAATAATAATAATAATAATCCTTCTCTCCTGACTTTCCCATGCAACACAAGGCACAGACATAGCATGGAAAGAAAGGAGGGGAAGAAAGGAAAGGACCCAGAAACACTATTTTTAAAAAAGAAATTGTTCTGTCACAGTAAAAGCTCAGTGAGCAAAAGGTAATGCTTTCCCTAACAAGGGTACTTTTCATTCCTCCCACAATTTCACCTCCGACAAATTGGGGAAACATTTCATTTTAAACCTGGGAGCAACAAATGCCATCACATTACAGAATTGGCCATTCATCCAGATCATTAACAAAAATCCAATTTCTCACAACCTTTAAAAAAGATTTGAAAAGAATGCTGCCCCCCCCCCCTCCACACACACTTAAAATACGCAAAGAATACTCTATCCTACACTTGAAGGCAAACTAATGTAATGAGCAGAGTGGCTTCCCGGTTTTTATGTTTAGCACTCAGTGGAATTTAGTAAATGTGATGAAGCAGTAATATCCTTTTTTATTTATTTCTGGCAATAGGCAAATGTACAAGACGCCCTTTAAATGATCTGTGGCTGAATAAGTGACATGATCTATGCTTCTTAGCATGCATTGACAGAAGGCTTTAAAAGGATTGTTTTACATCATCAACTGCCCTAGACAGTAGCATTATGAAACTCTGGTGCTCCCACCTTTGGGTGAAGGGATTAATCCACGTGCCCAGTATGTCACATGGCTGGCTGCCATCATAACTCCATGGGTGGAAAGTACAGCTTATTCAACTGAAATAACTGGTTTTGGAAGTCTCAAGATGACCAGAACACACACAGTCATTTCCCAATCAAATCCTGTTTGAGCCTTCCACTCAGAATTAAATGAAATGGCCTAAATTTTGAATGTTTTTAGAATAATGTAGCTATTGCTAGCTTGAGAGCTCAGTTCAGGTTTCCTTTCTCACTTTCAGCAACATTTCTCAAATAAGAAGTCATTCCTTATATTCCATCCTCACGCACCTTGGCTACTTTCTTCCATACAAGGCATGGCAGAGGGAACTGCTAGTCAACAAGTAATAGAAAATACTCAAACTGAAAATTCGGAGAGAACCGGAATATTTCTTACTAGGAATGCTAGACATAGAAAAAGACAAAAACAAGGAGATCCTATTCAATTTCCTGGCTACTGCAGCTAGAATAGTTTATGCCAGGAACTGGAGACAAAAAGAAATACCGAAAAAAGAAGATTGGTTACACAAAGTGCTAGAGATTATGAATACGGACTGTCTTACATATTGATTAACGCCCAACCACGGCTTACCCAAGAAAGAAACTAACTGGGACCTTGTAAAAGATTATCTGAAACAGATGAAGATAGACCTCATTTGTTGAAAGGATGCAATCTCAAGTAATAGAAGAAGACAGCGGGGAAGCAGAACTGAAACAAGAATATATGGACCAGATTTAAATTATAGGACCATCAAAGTAAGAAGGAAGTCAACAAACCTTTTTTTAAAAAAAAAAACTTTTTTTCTTTTTTCTTTTTCTTTTCTTTTTTTCTTTTTAGAATTCACTATTGTTAGATAGAATCTTCATTTTAAATATATACTTGTATATATCTTTTTTCTCATTTTCCCCTTTTTTCTCTTTTTTAGTCTCTCTTTTCTTTTGTATTCCTACTTTCTATACAACCAAAATGTTCTCACTCTTTCGTTGTAATCTTATTTTATTCTATAAGATTAAAAGCCCAATAAACAAATTAAAAAAACAAGTAATAGAGTCCCCATTGTATTTTTAGTTCCCACTTATTTGTTGAAGAGTTCTTTATTCTTCCAAAGCTAAACTTCCTGATCAATGTAACATCTAAGATCCAACCCGAGTCCTGGGCACAATGGTGTAAAACAATTACAATATATCTCATTGTAGTTTACTTAATATAGGCTTACACTATTAATCAGACATTAACACAACCCTTATGAACCTGGTGATCTGTAGATGTGTTGCACTTTAGTCACTGAGAGAGAGCATTAGGCTTAATTTTCTATAATTTTCTCTACAATAGCATCCAATTATCTCCTTAAAGCTTAAGTTGACTCCTGTTCAGCAATTTATTTCAGTGCAGCCTCCAGCCCGGCTATTCCTGCTCTTTTACTAGTTTTCCTATGTGTCCAAAATACGTAAAGGATTAGTTTCACCTTTCACAAATAAGACCTATTCTAGTGGACTATAATATTGCAACATGAGACTAAAAGAGGACAGACTGTAGGTCAATTCAAGGAGATAGTATTGTTACTAAAATTAGTAATGAAGGGGCATCCATGCATCATGATGGCACGAGTACAGTTAAAGAACTTGGTCTACATCCTTTATGGTTATTAAAGTTGATATAGAATGGCAAGGACCGCAAGTGTTAACAGGCAGAGCTACTGGGGCCGGGCTGTGGCGCAGGCTGTTGAGCAGCTGCAATAAATCACTCTGACCATGAGGTCATGAGTTCGAGGCCAGCCCGTGGCGGGGTGAGCACCCGTCAATTAAAAATAAAAAATAGCCCCTGCTCATTGCTGACCTAGCAACCTGAAAGATAGTTGCATCTATCAAGTAGGAAATAAGGTACCACTTATAAAGTGGGGAGGCAAGTTTAACTAATTTACGACCCTGAATGAGGAAGTGCCGTCACAGTGGATGATGAAGCAGCTGCTCCCCCCTGTGGCCAGAATCGAACATCCCCTCAGAAGAAGGTTAAATTGCCTCTGCGTCTGTCTGTCTCGGTCTCTGTTTGATGTGTTTATGGGCATTGAATGTTTGCCCTATATGTATATAATGTGCTCCGCCCTGAGTCCCCTTCGGGATGAGAAGGGCGGAATATAAATACTGTAAATAAATAAATACTATCTAGAGAGAGAAATGCATTTCTAGCTATGCTTCAGGCTTCTCCGTCCTGCTCCTGACAGCACAGAGATTCTGAAGACACTTTGGATCTTGGCCAGCAGATTTCAAGCATCATTATGAAAACAGCAGAAAGCTACATTTACTTGTGATCTATTTTCATTTAGGTCTTGCTCCTACTGAAATGGGTTTCAGTCTGCAAGTTGTAGAGAATGTTCCTAGATTTTTTTTTAAAAGGTGTTTCAATACAGTAACCACCAAAAGATGGAGAACTATCAGGGAGGCTTGTGCATGAGGCTAATTTTCTGCCTGTAAGATTTTTTGAAATTTGCCCAGTCCTTTTCTGATAGTCAAGGAACACTTTTGTTTTCTGTTCATTTTTCTTATTGTATCTGCAATGAAAGATAGACTGCATTTTTGCAATGTTACTCATCACAGGGACCACACAGCCTGTTAATTATATACACAAAAACATTGCTATTTTCTTGGCAAGAGCTTGGACTTGATGGTCCATGTGGTCTCTTCCAACTCTGATCCTTGATAGTTTAATTTAGTTCCCAATAACTGCTCTCAATAACTGTTACTTTTTACGAGCACAGACAGATTAATTGTGGATCATCTTGTACCCTCTTCTTCGCAAATACTCTAAAATTGATTATCTCACAGCAAATACATAGTTTTCAACTGAAAACAGCAAAACTGTACAATTTGCTGTACTTTGGGGTAGCATAATGAACTGCAACAAAGCTTGGTTCCCATGTGAACCATTCCAAGTCCCCTTGGGGAGATGGAAGCAGGTTATAAATAAAGTTTATTATTATTATTATTACTCTGAATAGTGGGAACTTGAAATCTTGCCACAGTTTCCTGAGATCCCTTAAAATGTATTTATTTATTTTTTTCTATCATTTCTACCCTGCCCTTCTCACCTACAGGGACTCAGGGTGGCTTACAGACTGGCAATTTATGCCAATACACCATAGTACAATAAAATAAACATTAAAACAGTTAAAACAATTATAATATACAATATACAAAATTTAAAATAGTGCAAAGTGCTTATGCCATTCGTAAATAAATTCCAATCTTGAAGGTGTTGCAGTTGAAAATTGCTGAATACAGGCCTGAACTAATGTTATATTGAGATGAATGCTAAGCATGAATATGCTTTAGGTGTATGGCATTTGCTTGAACATTTTTATATAAATTATATGCATATGAAGTCTATGAACAAATCTTTGATTTAAGTACAAACTTAAGTTTAAACTTCCTCCTTGAACTCTGTGCAATTTAAGCAAGAAATGTTTACTGTGATGTCACAATTTGTTTACTAAGTTTGTTTACTGCTTACTAGGTATCCATACTTCAAAACTAAAAATGTATCAATTAATAAATCAAAATTTAAATGTTACTCCAACCACAATTCCTTCACCATTCTACCTTACTTATGAGGCATAACAGTTGAAAAAATAAAAATAAAAACACTATTAATACCATTTGGAGGACATCTATCTTTAAAGGAAAAAAATTAAGTATATGTATGCATCATTGATTGAATGGAATAGAATAACTTTATTGTCATTGTACATTGTACAACAAAATTAAATGGCATCACCAATACACATTATATATGTAAATTACAAAACAAAACACCAATCTTTCCACATTCTAATCATTACTGCACATCCGCTAATGCCAGATCAGTGTGAAACCATATAACTCAATATAGTCACAGCTCTAGGATAAAAGCTATCTCTCAGACTATTTGTCCTTGTTTTTATTATCATATACCATCTGCCAGATGGTAACAATTCAAGAAAGCGGTAACTTACTTAGTGAGGCATAATCCTATGCATAGGCATAACTATAAAGTATTAGAGAAAGGGAATTCTGAACATTGCAGACTATATTGTACCTGTCGAAATTTGTAATTCTATGCTTCTGTTTTAGATCCATTAATCTGAATAAACATTTTAATTTGATTATCAAGGGGCACACAAATATTATTTGTACAATTGTGTAACTAATGCTACAATCTTTTAATCAGAAATAATAATAAACGATTCCCTGTATCTATTAGCTAATGAGTACGTCTGTATGGTGAATAACCTATTCAAAAGGTCAGTTATACAAATAAAATCATTTTATAAAGGGAAGGGTCAGCCTGAATAGCTATGATTGTATAAAACAGAGATGCATACCTTAGACTTCTGCAGTTCTTGTAGTATTGAGATTTCTACTTTACTAGTCCTGGCTGTGTGCAAATTGCTTGTGTTCCTTTGAATATACAGAGTAAAGAGGTTAGTCAGTGATATATTGGTCTCTCTAATCTCTTCATCTCCTCCCTCAACTGAGAGCTTCATCTAGCTCTTAATACTGAGCATATATATGACATCAGTGATTCCTAATCTAGACAGAGGGAGAGAAATATATGATGTAATCTAACAATGATTAAAAGGATACCACCTTATGTAAGAGCTTCCTGTGATCTAAGCCAATTTTACAGTCAGTTATTTGTATGCAGCAATAGTCAAAAGGACAAATCAGATGTAATTAATAAGGGTGTGCAATTTTTTTGTTACACTTTGTAAGTCGGATCAAATTTGTTAAATTCGTACATACGATGCTATAACTGATGCGCGAGCATGGCCTGCACCAAAAACTTAAGAATTGAAACTTACCTAATACTTTTTGGTTTTAATTTTGTAAACCTCGGAAGCCTCCCAAAGTCAGTTTTATTTTCAGCTCAAGCAAGCAAAGCAAAGCCAAAAAGGTTGCCATGCCTCTTTAAATTAAGGAGACAATGTACCAATGGATTCTAATTTCAAGAAAAGAGTTTCAGTCTAAACATTAGGAAGAACTTTTATGTTTTACTGCAACGGCTGTTTGACAGTGGAATAGATAAGCTCAGAGAGCAGTAGAGATTTTTAAACAGAATTTGGATAGGCAGCTGTGAGGACTGCTATAATTGTGTATTCCTATATAGCAGGGTGTTAGATTAGGTCAGATTCTGTATGTGTATGTGCTTTCAAGTTACCTGTTGACTTATGGCAAGCCTATTAATTTAAAGGTCCCAGGTTCAAACCCCGGGAGAGGAGTGAGCACCTGCTGTTAGGTCCAGCTTCTGCCAACAGTTCGAAAACATGCCAATGTGAGTAGATCAATAGGTACTGCTTTGGCAGGAAGGTAACGGTGCTCCATGCAGTCATGCCGGCCACATGACCTTGGAGGTGTCTACGGACAATGCCGGCTCTTTGGCTTAGAAATGGTGATGAGCACCAACCCCCAGAGTCAGACATGACTGGACTTAACGTCAGGGGAAACCTTTATCTTTATTAATTTCATATGATTTTCTTGGGCAAGGAATACTCAGTTTTCCAAATTAAATTAAAATCCATGGATAAGTGAAACGTTCTGAAACTTGATGGGCTAACAGTGGTAAAGGTGTTCTGCCATTGTAGCAAGCATCACCCCAATAAATGTAAAAATGAGGGAGAAAGGAGCCCTGAGGTTTCTGCACTTGTGCAATTACTATATTGGAAAAGTAACAAAATTTCATTACTCTCATTATAGTAACAAAATTTTCACTAGCGATACTTTAGAAACACTTTAGAAATGAGACGCTGATGCCTCCTAATTTTGTAAAGACTTTTGAAACATTTTTATTGATCGCACATGCCTACATTTGCATGTGTGTATGTATGCCAACAATTTAATTTACCGTCCCCATCTACTTTCATCAATAAGATCCACATTCTGTTATTGAAATTCCTCTCTCCTTTTTCCTTCATTCTATTCTCTTTGGGAAGGATTTACCAGTATAGCCTTACAATACAATTGTAGGGTTTTGTTATTATAAAACCAAAGCTCTGGTCCAATATTAAGGCTAAATCAGACAAATTTCATTCCATCCTGTTGACCAGAAATTGAGGAGAGTATTATGTGAAGAATTGTTGTCCTCCAGAAAATTTTGTGACTTCATCAGACAGAAGAAGAATTGGCAACATGTTCCACTTTGCTGTCCTTTAAGCACAGAGCCCACTGCCTCCCATTACATGATACACAACTACTTTAAGTGGGGCTCTGTGCTTAAGTGGGGCTCTGTGCTTAAAGGGGTGGCAAAGTCAAGCATGCCATCACAGCGGCAACATGGAAGGCTTCCCATGTTCTGCCAGGAACAATGGGAGAATCCAAATGGTTAACACTTCCCCCGTGGGATGATCAGCTAGGTGAGTGTTAGATCCCAGCCAGCCATGGCACCAGGGTCTGCAGTGATTCAGGACATGAACTTTGACACAGATGATTTTGAGGACTGTACTAACATTTCCCCCTCTATGGAGGTGCCCAGAGAGATTGACTTTAGAGACTCACTAATTGGGGAGGATTCTTCTACTCCTTCTTTGCTGATAGAGCCAGATGTTCTTGAGACGCCTAAGAATGCGAGTTTTAATCGTAGAGATTTTGTGACCAGAGAGCGAAGTGCAAAACAGGGGGTCCGCCGGAGCCAGAGATTAGCGAACAGATGGTATAATGGTTAGTGTTCCCATGAGAAAGTTCTGAGAGTTCATACTCCCTAATTATGGACAGTCTGAAATCTGTTAAAAGTGTTTCGCCCAGTAGTTTTCTTGTGGTGTCAACTTTGCTTTTCCTTGAGAGAGGATTCCAGTCTCCAGCTCCTGTTTGTTTCCATGCCAAGTTTCCAGTTCCAGTCAGGCCGTTGTCGTGCCGCGACTCTTGGGTAGACTGGACTTCAATCCAGTTGTTTCCTTTTCCTGATTCAAGATTCGTCTCAGCCTTGTTACCTTGCTACCTTGGATTACTATGAAGTATTTCTAGTGGACCTGAACTTTGCTTATTGCAACTCTGTTATACTAACTCAATCTTTGGATAATCTATCTTCCTTAGAGAGAGCTATTGAGTTCTCATTGTGGATTATAATATTGGACCTTTTCTTTTACCCATTTGGAACTACCATTGACTTTCTAAAAAGAACTATTCCTTACTCTGACTCTATATCTAATTTCCTTTGGATATATAATTGCTTTAATAAAGATATTGTGTGATATATTGGCTCTTGTGTGGTTTCTGAGTGCTCACGCTGCCTTGGGGTGCAACAGTGAGATGGGCAATGGGGGGCCTGGGGTAACAGGTTCCCCATGCCCCCCAACATGCACCGCAGGAGATGTCACAATGCATGGTGATTCTGGCAGGCTTTATGCGGTTATTAGATTTAAAGCATTCCTCACCACTACAGAAATAACATCTGGAGGACCTCCTGCAATAGCATATATTAAGAAAACAGCTCAATTAATAGAGTTAAAACATAGCAGCGAAGAAGCAGTATGTTTGAGAATGAGCTGTGCCAATTTTTTTCTGAGGCAGAAAGTGTAAGAAATGGCTTGACATTTGCTCAAAACTGACAGGTATTGTCAGGGTGCTATTTTTTTCTCCATCTGTTTTTTTTCCTGGGGTCAGATTTTGTCAGTGGTTGTCTCTATTTGTAGTGCATCATTTTGGAAAGCTTGTTTGTGTTAAGTTGAGGGTTGTGTTCAGAGTATACTTCTTTCTCTGGGCAAGTGTTACATTTTTTCATGTGCATTTTCAACCCATTTTAGGCTATGAAGGTCATAAGGTGTCTTGGCACATACACCCGGCATGTTGCCTAGCAACAGTTTCAGAATGCGGTCCCCTGGGAGAGAGATGGTAGGTTATAAATTAATTGTGAGTGCAGAAAGGGGACAGGAAATGATAGGGCATGGCTAAGAAGTGTTTGAAAGCCATTGGGAGTGGAAAAGACTATACAATAAAGAGTCCTTTACTTACATCTGCAAATTCTGTTTGAAATAGGCAGAGTGAGTCATAGTACCTTCAAAGTCAATGTTTGCACCTCATTTGATGAAGGCTTAATGCTGGAACTCCCAAAGAGGGATATTCCTAAGAAGGCTAACTAGCAGTATGAAATTATAGAAAATTATATCAGTCATCACCTATTTATGATGTAAATTCTAGCTCTGCATGTCACTATTTTGTGTTCAGTTATTGTAAGGGAGACAGGAGGTTTGAGAAATCCTAATTCCCCAAAACAGGCTAAGAAGGTTTATGACTAGGAGAAGACACTGTTGTTTGACCAGGAAGAGGAAAATATTCTGCCCCTGGGATCCTCTATGGCCCATTTCTTTTTTTAAAAAAAACTGAAAGCAGCTGGGTATGCACTTCTGGTTTTGAAAAATATGCATTCTTCATGTTGTGTGATCTACAACTTATTTGAAAAGTGAACTATAACTCAGAACTATAACGTCTGGAAAACAGGGTGCACCTGCATTGTAGAATGAATGCAGTTTAATGCAACTTTCAATGTTGTGGCTCAATTGTATGGAATCGTGGGAGCTGTAGTTTGATAGGGCCGAGGCCTCTCATTGAACATTGAGAAAACCAAAGTGCTCTTCCAACAGGCACCAGCTAATCCCTCTGCAATGCCAGGAATACAGCTTAATGGTGTAACATTTGAAAATTTTGACCATTTCCGCTACCTTGGCAGCCACCTCTCCAAAAAGTCAACATCAACACTGAAATACAACACCGCCTGAGCTCTGTGAGTGCAGCATTTTTCTGTATGAAGCTGAGAGTGTTTGATGACCAGGACATCCATAGAGATACCAAGGTGCTTGTTTATAAAGCCATTCTGCTCCCAACTCTGCTCTACGCCTGCGAAACGTGGATGGTCCACAGACATCACACCCAACTCCTGGAGCGTTTCCATCAGCATTGCCTCAGAAAAATCCTGCAAATCTCTTGGGAAGACAGGTGGACAAATGTCAGTGTGCTTGAGGAAGCAAAGACCACCAGCATTGAAGCGATGCTCCTACGCCATCAACTCCGCTGGACTGGCCACGTTGTCCGAATGCCCGATCACCGTCTCCCAAAGCAGCTACTCTACTCCGAACTCAAGAACGTGAAACGGAATGTTGGTGGGCAGGAAAGGAGATTTAAAGATGGGCTTAAAGCCAACCTTAAAAACGGTGGCATAGACACTGAGATCTGGGAAGCCCTGGCCCTTGAGCGCTCTAGTTGGAGGTCAGCTGTGACCAGCAGTGCTGTGGAGTTTGAAGAGGCACAAATGGAGGGCTTAAAGGAGAAACGTGCCAAGAGGAAGACCCGTCAAGCCAACCCTGACCGAGACCGCCTTCCACCTGGAAGCCGATGTCCTCACTGCGGGAGAACATGCAGATCAAGAATAGGTCTCTTCAGCCATCTACGGATCCATCCCCAAGATAGCGAAGATGGAGGACCATCATCCTCGAACTACGAGGGATCGCCTAAGTAAGTAAGTAAAGTTTGATAGGGACTTTAGCCTTTCCTGCCAAAGAGGGTTGGTACCTCACCAAATTACAACTACCATGATTCCATAGCACTGAACCACAACAGTTAAAGAGTGGTTCTCCACTGCTAGATAATGCAGCTCCAACTGCTAGGAAAAATACCAGTTTGGAGGTACATTATAGCCAGGCATGGTTGCTATCAACTGCCTTGGAAGCATGACGGTGGCCCCACAGCCCAGCTGTGGTGAAACTTACTAGAAAATATGATCACAACCTATTAGGGATATATTCATAACCTGTTAGGATTATGATACCAATATGGTAAGATATTTGTGCAGAATAACAAAAAACACAGAAGTCTAGGAGTTTATGTGAGCAGAGGTGAGAAAAAGCAAAATAGGCAGCCTCCCTTTCCTTTTAAAAGAGTCATGCACATAAAATAAACATCAGAGACATCAAAAGTAAAATAGTAAAAATATGTTTACTCACAATCTTGCATGATGATGGTCCTACAGGTAAAAACATCTTAGTTCCAAAAGAATACAGTTCAGGATACTACATATCTCTTAACAAGAAGTAACATCAGCAGCATGGCTGGATCAAGAAGGAGGAAGAGCAGGAAGAGAACAAAAGAAAGTCTCCCCTTTTATGCCCCAAATTCTAAAGCAGGGGTCCCCAAACTAAGGCCCGGGGGCCGGATGCGGCCCTCCAAGGCCATTTACCTGGCCCCCGCCCTCAGTTTTAGACTTAGGCTCGCCAAAGTCTGAAATGACTTGAAGGCACAACAACAACAATCCTACTTGATTATCTCATTGGCCAGAAGCAGGCCCACACTTCCAACTGAAATCCTGGTAAGTTTACAGTATGTTGGTTAAAATTATTTTTATTTTTAAATATTGTATTGTTCTTTCATTTACTAATATTGTAAATGAAATATTGTAAATGAATGATATGGTAATACTGTAATATAATATATTGTGTATACATATAATATTGATAATACTATTATAATGTAATATAATATAATATTTACTTATTTATAACAGTATTTCTACCCCACCCTTCTCACCCAATAGGGGACTCAGGGTGGCTAATAATAATAATACAATATAATAATACTGTATAATATAATAATATTATTTATATATTATATATTAAATGTAATATTATTAATAATATTACGGTATAATGGTATAGTACAATATAGTAATATATAATGCTAATATTGTGCTATGCTAATAATATAATATATTGTATATGTACATACAACTTGTAAGCCGCTCTGAGTCCCCTTAGGGCTGAGAGATGGTGGGGTATAAATGTAGCAAATAAATAAATAATTGTTGCTGGGTTGTTTTTTTGGCACTACAAATAAGACATGTGCAGTGAGCATAGGAATTTGTTTGTTTGTTTTTTTCTAATGATAATTTGGCCCCTCAACAATTTGAGGGACCATGAATCGGCCCTCCACTTAAAAAGTTTGAGGACCCCTGTTCTAAAGGCATATGTAATTTCCTGTATGTCTCCAGGAAGTATACTCCCATTTCCCACATCACATGCAAAACTCCAAAATAGTGCCATCAACTCTGGAATGCAGCTTTGGCTTCAGATTACTAAGCAACAAACAAAACTAACTACATAAACCATCCCACATTGAAAATGCATGCATGATTGCTAGATAACCCAACAAAACTGGTTTCAGAAGGAATTGAAATGGACCAAAATTCCCCCCTCCCCAGCAAAGCATCTTGTGATGGGTGAGCCCCTCCCCTCCTCTCAAGCTGCCAGACTCAGTCACATGGAGAGCAATCAGGAAAAGGGGAACCAGCTGATCAAGGTAAATGCTGTTTTCTGTCTTTGGGAAGGGAGAATTGGGGTGTTAGGGGGCAGGGGGAGAGCCATGCTATCTCCCCAGGCTGCCTGGGCCAGGGGAACATGTAATGCCTGTGTAGAGATGATTCAGAATCCCACATAGGCATCTGGGATGGCTCTCTCTACTCCCCCATTAGCTCCTTAGACCACTCCCCTATTAGTATTCAGATTTTACCTGTGTTTGAAACTGGGGCTGCAGCCACAGCAGGTGGCTTACCCTGAGCTAAATCATATCAGCTTGTGTGTGTTGTGTAGACACACACAGACCAATGTGATTCTACACTGCATTATTTGACAGTGAAAAATTACCCAGAGTGGTGTCAAGCTACATTAATTCTACAGTGCAGATGCTTCCTCAGTCTGTCCTGCTTTTAATCTTTGTTTTGAAGCATAGGTAAATGTAAAGGTTTCCCCTGATGTTAAGTCCAGTCATGTCTGACTCTGGGGGTTGGTGCTCATCTCCATTTCTAAGCCAAAGAGCTGGCGTTGTCTGTAGACACCTCCAAGGTCATGTGGCCGGCATGACTGCATGGAGCGTCGTTACCTTGATCTACTCACATTGGCATGTTTTCGAACTCCTAGGTTGGCAGAAGCTGGAGCTAACAGCGGTCGCTCCTGCCGCTCCCGGGGTTTGAACCTGGGGCCTTTTGGTCTGCAAGTTCAGCAGCCCAGTGCTTTAACACACTTCGCCACCGGGGCTCCAGCTTCTTATTTTGAAGCATAATAAAGATTAAAAGCAATACAGTACAGTACTGCAATTGTGTTGCAATTGTGTTGGCATGTTTTCGAACTCCTAGGTTGGCAGAAGCTGGAGCTAACAGCGGCCGCTCCCGCCGCTCCCGGGGTTTGAACCTGTGGCCTTTCGGTCTGTAAGTTCAGCAGCCCAGTGCTTTAACACACTTCGCCACCGGGGCTCCAGCTTCTTATTTTGAAGCATAATAAAGATTAAAAGCAATACAGTACAGTACTGCAATTGTGCTGTTAATTTCAATTTTTGTATGTTTTTAATGATATGTCATTTTACTGTGATATGTTTTGGTCTTGTGTCTGAGCCAGGGGAAAAGGTGAGCCGCATATAAAGTAATAGACAGATGAGCAGATATCTTTAACACTACAGTTCTACCGGCAATGTTATATGCATCGGAATCATGGGCAACAACAAAGTTAGAGGAGGAAAAACTGGCGGTGACTCAGAGAGCAATGGTAAGAAGGATGTGTGGCATGACAATAAGAGATAAAGTCAGCAACAAAGAGCTGCATCAAGGAACTGGGGTATGAGATCTATGAGGCAAAAAGAAGATGGGCAGGGCATATAGCACGAACAAAAGGCAACCGATGGACATGGCGACTAATGATACCAAGAGACCACAAGCAGCTAATGGGCAGACCTCATACTTGATGGGACGAACCAATGGTTAAGCTATTCAGCCAGAAAAGGAAAAGAAAAGCACAGGATTGTATATTTTAGCAAATGGTAGATTTTTATGAAGCCCAAAGAAGTAGATCAACAACAAATCAAATAGAATAAAATAGAATGCTGAAATCTTGAAACAAAAACTGAAATATCGAACACTTCTGGCCCCAAGCATTTCAGATAAAGGATACTCAACCTGTACCACAATATAAGTACCCATCAAACACCACTCAAATGTGATAAAAAGGAAAGCAAGTAGTGGTATGATGGGAAATTGATTTTTTCAGAACTCTAAGTGAATAACAGTGCTCATGAAGCAGCTGGTTGTGGTTGTTTAAAATATTCTTTGCTTCTTTTGAAATTTATTGGGTGATCAGCAGTCTCCCAATTTGGTTTGAGAATTTTGTTTTGTAGGAATTCAGTAGCAATTATTTGTAAAACTGATATTGCAGGGACTCCTGTTTTTATCTTCTTCTGTATTTTAAAACAAAATGGAAGGTATGTGGAGAATAAAATGTCTCTGTGATATTTCTAACTGTGATTATCAAACAGAATTTCACAGTGTGTGTGATATATCTCTAGGGCTTCATAAATATTGGACGCCTTTTTAATGAAAGCAATGAGATTGAGTCAGTTATCTGCCATTAAACTATATTTTGAATTACAACTTCAAGTGCCCCATGTTGTCTGTATGGCCATGAGCATGATGGCAAATGTAATGCTGAATATCTAAAAGAACATTATAATTGCCTTGATAGATCTGTCCAAACTCAGTTTACTCCAGCATTCTGTTTCTTCCGGTGGTCAGATGCCTCTAGCAAGTTACAACCAGGGTCCTAAGGCCATTTCTGCTTTTTGCCGAGTGCTAAAGGATACTTTTTAAACCCTATCACAATAATTCAAGTTGTTTCAGATATTTCAGTCTTCTAATACCTGTTACACTGTCTTCTATAAGCTACAAGAAGGCTCTGGGAAAGTGTCGTTGTGTGCCTGCCTTCAAGTTGTTTCCAACATGTTGAACCTAAGATAAATATATCACTGTGTTTTGTGGCAAGATTTGTTCAGAGGAAGTTTGCCTTTGCCTTCTTCTGAAACTGAAGGCCCTTCCAGAAAGGTCCAAAACATGGGACCTATCTCACTTTTACTGGAGGCATCCAAACAATACTTCTGGTAAAAATGAATTAATGTGGAATAAACCATGGTTTTCCTGATTTATTCCACATTAATTAAACGCCTCGACACATCTGGGCCTCCAAAAAGCCAGGAAGAGTGGGATCTTGCCCACCTCCTCCCCTCCAGCCTCCCATTTGTATCCCTAAACTTACTGGAGAGACCTGCCTCTCCCTACAGTCCTCCTGGAATGAAAAAATTGTGCATCAGGAGGTGGTGGGAAGAGAGATTTATTTATTTATTTATTTATTTATTTATTTACAGCATTTATATTCCGCCTTTCTCACCCCGAAGGGGACTCAGGGCGGATCACATTGCACCCATTAAGGCAAACATTCAATGCCATAACATATAACAGAGACAGAGACAAGACGCAGGCACGGGCTGGCCTCGAACTCATGACCTCTTGGTCAGAGTGATTTGTTGCAGCTGGCTTGCTTTCCAGCCTGCGCCACAGCCCGGATTTCCCTCCTTTTCCCTCCCCCCTCCTGATGTGTCATTTTCTCGCACCAGGAGGACTGTAGCGAGAGGTCTCTGCTGCTGGCAGGCCACTTCAGTAAGTTTGGGGACCCAAATGGGGGGCTTTGGGGTGGCTTCATGCCATCCTGATTTGATGGCATGTAGCCCCCCACCCCCGGGAAATCTCAGGGTTTGGTTTTGGGTTGGTGACTAAAACCTGCATTGAAGCAGGTTATTTTAAGTCATTTCCGCATGGGTTTTAATTGTGTCTGGAAGCGCCCTGAGAGCGTGTGACTTACTCAAAGCAGTGGGTTTTTATGGTCAAGTAGAGATTTGATCTGGGTCCAGTGTCATAGTCCAGTGCTCAAACCACTACACCATAGCTCTATTCTGAATCCTGTACATAAGTAAATGTATCATGGGGACAGAGGTGGTTCAACCACCAGGCCAACTAGGCAGTTGCCTGTGGCGCCATCTTGTTGGGGGCGCCATTGAGGCAACTCCTGTCTCCTGCGGCCTGCCTCCGCAAGGTATTGAACTGCTTTTTCTGTTGATTTGTTGTAAAACATGTTTTAGTGCTTAATTTGTAAAATCTTAATGTAATTTGATGTTTAATAGGATTTTCCTTAATCCCTCATTATCAAACATTTTAGCTTATCCAATGCTTTTATTTTTCAGTGATTGGTATTGGGGGAGGGGCACCAAAATTCTGTTTGCCTACACTTGAAAAATACCTAGGGCTGGCTCTGCATGGGGAGAGGACCTAATGCATAGAATTATTGTGTTACAGTGTTACTCAGCCTGCAGAATTAATGTTTCAAATACCACAGATGCCAATGTACTGTGGCACCCATTTAAATACGCCTTCTTTTCTAAAAGACAATCAACTTCTGCATGGTATTATCAGTTAATTAGAATTATCTAAAAATGTGCCCTTTTTCAAATTGACATCTTTCATTTAATTGCAAAGCCAGCATGTACCTTTTTTAAAAATAGGAAATATGTATCTTTCTTCCATTCCGTATTTTGGACAAGAACTGATTAATTTCATGCAAGGAAGGTTTAGGGCAGAGGTTTGGCTAGTTATTTGCAATCAATATATGAAAATTGACCTTTGGGTTGACGCTTCTGCCCATGCTTTCTTTTTCTTTCCCTGTTCCAAGTCCTTCCTACAAGTTGAATATCCTTCATTGAAAAAGGGTTGCTCTGCCATTCAAGGATGCCCCTGGGGCACTCATTAGTGGGGTCTAAAGGTTGAATATATGAAGTTCACAGTCCTTTGATTGTGAATGGCAATCCAAGTTCTAAGAAAGGTGTGCGAAAGTAACAAGGATTGGAAGATCATATTGAGTTCCTACAGGACCTTTATTGGCCTCACTCCCGATGTTATAGCCCCTTTGTCCATTTTAAAGATATTTTAACATATAATATTTTAATTAAAATGCATCATGAACAAAGATAAGAAAGAGTACTAAGACTCATGGAATAGCTCCCTGAACCTGCAAGCCCAAGACTTCTTTCATTCCCTTTCTCCCCTTTGTCACATCAGTGGGGCTTTCTTGAAGATGGCAGAGCCTTTAACTTTGTGTGTACACTCAAAGTAGATATGAATGTGTCATCAAAGATGAAAGCAATTAATCATGCCTACTTCAGCTTTGCCTAAGGCAGAAAGTTGTGCACAGCAGAGGAAAAAGAGAAAGCCTCTATAAGAAGCTGGAGCAAGAAGGCATCTTTGATGGCATCCTTTTCTTAGTTTTCAACAGGGAAAAAGAGTGGAAGAGATGGTGAGGGTACTCTCTTGACGTAAAAAGGAAAAGGAACAGAAAAGAGGGCAGGAAGTAGAAAAAAGCATCTTAAGTTCCCAGGCAATTATTTTTCTGACTTGCTACCTAATACAGGCAGCAAATTGCAGGGGGGGGGGGGAATCATGCCACTGATTTTATTTGTGCCAACACTGTTTGAAACTGAGAAGACTGGATATCCCTAGGAGTTTTTTTTTAATCGCATGCCATTGCATATTGTATGTCCCAAGTGTATATGTTCCTCTGCCTTATGATGTATATATAGGGTCCTTGATTGCACTTTTCCACCCCTGATTTAAAGTCTTCCTGACATTGTCAAAATGCTATGATGAAATTAAGAACAATCAAGATGTAAAGTATTAGCTTTGCTGCATGTGAAGTTTTGTTGAATAAAAGGTAACGGTAAAGGTTTCCCCTGACGTTAAGTCCAGTCATGTCTGATTCTGGGGGTTGGTGCTCATCTCCATTTCTAAGCCAAAGAGCCAGCATTATCCATAGACACCTCCAAGGTCATGTAACCGACATGACTGCATGGAGCGCCGTTACCTTCCTGCCGGAGTGGTACCTATTGATCTACTCACATTGACTGCTAGGTTGACAGAAGCTGGAGCTAACAGCGGCCGCTCATGCCGCTCCCGGGGTTTGAATCTGGGACCTTTTGGTCTGCAAGTTCAGCAGCTCAGTGCTTTAACACACTTCACCACCTGGGCTCCTTATTTGTTGAATACACATCCAGAAATGTGAAGTGTGAATGTTGCAAAAAGTGGTTGCAAACATCTCTCATAGCTTCATTCAATAAGGAAATAAGACTACCTGGAACCCACTGTTGTCTCTGCACTCATAGCAAACAAGGGCTTGTCTTGTGCAACAAGTAAAAAAAATACAGATTACTTGGTTGTAATCAATGGAGTACAGACAAGGAAACCCCAACCTGTGGAGTTCAGGAAGATGCTTCTCTCCAAACATTCATTTTTCCAAGGACATGGCCATTTAGGTTGCTTATTTTTTGCTTTTGTATATGGAGAAGCAGAAAGAGTAGGAAATTAAGATATCCCCAACCAGTGGTTCAGGGTTGTCAGGGACAGAGGAGAACTCCCCAAACTCTGCAATTGAGTGTAAGGGTTTGGGATCAAATCCCCAACTCAAACAAATGTCAGTGGCACCCTTGGGCAAATAATTGCCTACCTTGACTATAATAATAATAATAATAATAATAATAATAATAATAATAATAATAATACTATTAGTAATATTATTATTACTAATATTATTACTAATATTATTACTAATATTATTACTATTATTAGTATTAGTATTAATACTAATACTAATAATAATAATAATAATAATAATAATAATAATAATAATAATAACACTGGGTGCTGTGCCAAAAGATCTCAGCCGGCATTTGGAAACAATAGACATTGACAAAATCACCATCTGCCAACTGCAAAAGGCCACCCTACTGGGATCTGCACACATCATCAGAAAATACATCACACAGTCCTAGACACTTGGGAAGTGTTCGACTTGTGGTTTTGCGAAACGAAATCCAGCATATCTATCTTGTTTGCTGTGCCATACAACGTCGTTGTGTTGATAATAACAATAATAACTACTTTATTTTTATACCCCGCCCCATCTCCCCGAAGGGACTCGGGGCGGCTTACATGGGGCCTTGCCCGACACAACAGTATAATAACAACAGCAAGACAATAAAACAAATATCCCAACAATAAAACATCAGCATCAATAAAACAGTCATAAAAATCCACATACAGCATAAAATGTTAAAAACAGGAGACTAATACACGGATCTGAGCAAAGTGCAGAATATTTCAAAATGGGGAGAGGTAGTTTCACAGCTAAAATGGTCAATAAAGTGCAATGTAATATGGCAAAGTATCAACGATGGAGCTATTGTTGAACGGGCTGATAAATCAAACCTACAACAATTAATCATCGAAGGCCTTTCGGAAGAGCCAGGTTTTTAGGCTCTTCCGGAAGGAGAGGAGGAGGGTTAAGACACAAAGGGTTAATTCATTCTGAACCCCTTGGAGCACAGATGACAGGCAAATGTGACGAAATTCAAAATGAAAATATGGCCCATGTTTGTAGTTTTAGGATGTATAACTCAAATATATAATATACTTCTTGTAGTAAACATAATAACATGTTAAGAAGTTGACATGCCATAGAAATTAAGCAGAGCAGTAATTCCAAAATGTAAGGTTTTAAAGCATCATATTGAATACTACTAATTTCACATGCTGACCTACTAAATGTAAAATTAAGATACCCCCTCCCATCTCCACCGCCTGACACATTTTATTAAATCTTTCTCTGTGTCAGCTACTCACAGGAGAGAACTAAAGATAGATCATAGCACTTGAGGGCTCTTATAACTTCTGCTCTGAAGCTGCAGTGACTGCTTTAGCAAAGTGGTAGAACAGCTACTGATCTCATTCCCCATATGGATTAGCTCAAGCTGAAGTAGTTAAATTATATGCCTAAAAAGACATCCCTTGGATTGTGAGGTCTTTCGTCGTCCATTGAAATTCCTTCTTATGAAACAAACCACTCTTGGCTTTGTGGGGTATGAAGCGAGCTTTGCTTTTGGTACTTCACTATTCAAAAACATTAGTTACAAGATGAAGAAATAGACAGTACCATATCTGAGATTCATATAGATGCCACACTTTTGTTTATGTATTAAATTTTTTTTCTTTTTTAGGAAAATATTTATTTTTTTATTTATATTAATAATTTTATTGCATTTCCATTCAATTTCATTATAAAATACAATATCTATAATGCATATATTTATTTCTTCTCATTTTCCCCGTTGTGCTCCCCATCTCCGGAGCCCTTCTTTTCTTCGTGGTCCCACCAGAACTTCATTTCTTCTGGTGAGGGTTGCTTCCCATCTACTTTTCTCAATGTTTCTTCAATCATTTTTTGTATGCTTTCAAAATTGTTATTTTTCTTTAGGCCTTTTATTTAACCTTTAAATTACATTTAATTACAATTTATCATTTATTGCTAATTTCCATATTTCCTTATACCATTCTTCTATCTTAATTTCTACCCCTCCTTTCCAATTTTTTTTTTTGCTATTAATAGCCTCGCTGCCATTAACAACATTGTTATCAAACTCTTTTCGTTTTCTTTCCAATTATCTGTATTGTATAAAGGTAGCAATATAGTCACTGGATTTCTATTAATTTTTTTTCTTCATAATGCTTATGTATTCAATTTCTGATCACCATTTCCCCAAAAAGATCAAATTTAGTATTTTTCTCTCACAACATATTTGCTAGACAATATCCTGGTATGGATATTTTACTGAATACTAAAGGTACAATTGTCTATTGTACCTTTAGTATTCCAGTCTTTATGTAAGTTATAAAAGCTGAACAGTTAAGACAACTTATAAGAAATATGGTGCTGAATAAGAGTTGTATGGCTACTGTGGCTGAATTTTACTTAGGACCTTATCAAAAAGCAAAAGATGCTTTCACCCCAGCTGTGGACAGGGCTTCTGCTGGATGTCACACAACATTGTGTGATGTCCGGCATTGGTCTCTGTCCCCGAGACAGGGTGAAAGCATCATAGGACATTAAAATCACCCCATCTGATGAGGTAGTGTAAGCCAATATAACTAATCTGAGACTGCTGTGCTTTAGGTAAATAAAGAGAAGACATGACTCACAATAAAATACAATGCTAAGTAAGTTGGAACGCAGTAGAAAAAGAGGAAGAGTGCATTCCAGAGGGATAGACTCAATTGAAGAACCTGTGGTCTTGAATCTACACAACCTGACCATGGCTGTTGATAATATGGTGACTTTGAGGTTTCTCTTTCATAGGATTGCCATAAGTCAAAGCCAACTTAACAGCAGTTAACAACAACAACACTATTTTCAGAAATAGTATTCTGTGGGCAACATGAAGGAACGTATTGCGTTTAGACTATACATTCCAGGATTTGTGTCTGTCTACCTGTATATCTATTCAAGAGTTGCTAGTGATGTAGTTCTCTGGAGAGTTTATTCTGCAAGAATCACCTTTAGTAATAATCAGGAGAAGATAAGGGGTAATGCACAGGCAGGGAACTTTTGGCTCTTCAGATGTTTTGGAGTCAGACTTCAACCACCAGAAAGCTTGCCAAAATTGCAAATGGTATACAACTGTGGTATTTGTACTCTAAATATCTGGAGGGTAAACTTTCCAAACCCTGGTATAAATATTATATACTGTATATATCTCTATATATAATAAAAGTGAATGTTTGTATCTGGGTATGTGGCAGCTTTCTGATTGGCCGACCCTTCCACAGGCCACTGAGACCACCAGAAATGACGGATCTGGCCCAAACTTGACACATTTAACCCCCATGAGGCACTTTATGGCCTGGTGCCATTTGGGGGAGGATGGACCACAGATGATGGGATTTGCAGTACTTTCAAACACTTTAACTCCCACAGACTACTGCAATGCCTACCAATGATGGAAATGGACCAAACTTGGCACACAGAACCCCTGTGGCCCCCTTTACGTCCTGATGTATATTGGGGCAAGATGGACCAAGGATGATGGAATTTGCAGTACCTTCCCTCACTTCTTGAGACCACAGCAACTGCCACAAATCACAGAACTGAACCAAACCAGGCACACATATTCCAAATGACACACTTCACATGCTGCAGCAGTTTGATGGAGGATGGACCAAGGATTATGGGATTTGCAGTACCTTCATCCAATTCACCTCCCACAAACCACTACGATGCCCACGAATGACAAAACTGTATCAAACTTGACACGCACGTGCAGGGTAGCCCACTTTACATCCTGGTGCAGTTTGGGGGAGGAGGGACCATGGATGATGGGACTTGCACTATCTTCACTCACTTCCTGGGACTACTGTGACCCCCACCAATGACTGATCAAGACCAAACTTGGCACATAGAGCCACCATGGCCCACTCTACATCTTGGTGAGGTTTGAAAGAGCTTGGACCTTGGATGATGGGACTTGCAGTATGTTCACTCACTTCCCGAGACCACTGTCACCCCCATCAATGTCACATCAAGACCAAACTTGACACAGACAACACCCAGGACTCACTCTACACCCAGGTGCAGTTTGGAGGATGATGGACCATGGGCGATGGGACTTCCAATACCTTCATTCACTTCCTGAGAGCACCGCGACCCACACAAATGACTGATCAAGACCAAACATGGTACATGGAGCCCTCATGACCTATTCTACATACTGGCTCTGTTTGGAGAGGGATGGACACTGGACGATGGGACTTGCATATGGGAGTTGGAGCTCACCCGCACCCACTAAACCCACCTGACATTGGATATAGGCTACACTTGGAACACAGGCAAACAATGCCTTTCTCAAATTACCCAGGCACCGCCGGGTCTCCAAGCTAGTGTGTATGTATGTATATGTATGTATATATATATATATATATATATATATATATATATATATATATATGTATATATACTAGCTGTGCCCGGCCACGTGTTGCTGTGGCGAAGTCTGGTGGTCTGGGAAATAAAGTATTGAGGAATTGGTGGTAGTTAAGGTCAAGGGTAAAGGTTTTCCCCTGACATTAAGTCCAGTCATGTCTAATTCTGGGGGTTGGTGCTCATCTCCATTTCTAAGCCGAAGAGCCGGCGTTGTCCATAGACTCCTCCAAGGTCATGTGGGATGACTACATGGAGCGGCGTTACCTTCTTGCCGGAGCAGTACCTATTGATGCACTCACATTTGCATGTTTTCGAACTTCTGGGTTGGCAGAAGCTGGGGCTAACAGTGGGGGCTCTCTCCGCTCCCCCAATTCAAACCTGTGGCCTTTCGGTCCAGAAGTTCAGCAGCTCAGCGCTTTAACACGCTGCGCCATCAGGGGATATTATTTCCTAAAGGTTGTGAATATACAATATTTCTGATTGGTTTTTGTTTGTTTGCTGGAGGCAAGTATGAATGCTGCAATTAGGAAAAATGATTAGGATGTAATGGCCTTGCAGCTTTAAAGCCTGGCTGTTTCCTCCCTGAGTGAATTTTTTGTTGGGAGGTGTTAGCTGGCCCTGATTGTTTCCTGTCTGGAATTCCCTTGTTTTCAGAGTGGTGTTCTTTGCGATATTTTATGTGCTTCTACTGTCTGTGGCCCTGAGAAAACAGAGGATTTTCCAGACTTTGATGATGGGAATACTTTGTTGGGAGGTGTTAGCTGGCCCTGATTGTTTCCTGTCTGGAATTCCCTTGTTTTCAGAGTGGTGTTGTTTGCGATATTTTATGTGCTTCTACTGTCTGTGGCCCTGAGAAAACAGAGGATTTCCCTGATTTTGATGATGGGAATACTTTGTTGGGAGGTGTTAGCTGGCCCTGATTGTTTCCTGTGTGGGATTCCCCTGTTTATTTACTGTCCTGGTTTTAGAGATTATATTGTTCTGCATTATTCTATCCCAGTAATTATTTCATATTAAAGAAGAATCTCACTTATCCAACATTCACTTATACAATGTTCTGGATTATCCAACACAGTCTGCCTTTTCATAATCAATGTTTTTGTAGTCAGTGTTTTAAATTCATTGTGATATTTTAGTGGTAAATTTGTAAATACAGTACAGTAGAGTCTCACTTATCCAACATAAACCGGCCGGCAGAACGTTGGATAAGCGAATATGTTGGATAATGAGGAATTAAGGATAACCCTATTAAACATCAAATTAAGTTATGATTTTACAAATTAAGCACCAAAACATCATGTTAGACAACAAATTTGTCAGAAAAAGTAGTTCAGTACACAGTAATGCTATATAGTAATTACTGTATTTATGAATTTAGCACCAAAATATCACGATATATTGAAAGCATTGACTACAAAAATGCGTTGGATAATCCAGAACGTTGGATAAGCGAGTGTTGGATAAGTGAGACTCTACTGTAATTACAACATAGCATTACTGTGCATGGAACTACTTTTTCTGTCAAATTTGTTGTATAATATGACGTTTTGGTGCTTAATTTCTATAACGATTACCTAATTTGATGTTTAATTGGCTTTTCCTGAATCCCTTCTTATTATCCAACATATTCACTTATCCTGCCGGCCTGTTTACGTTGGATAAGTGAGACTCTACCGTATATTTCTAATCTTATATTATCTGCTCAGAACTGGATTATATGAGGCCTCTTTTGCACAGCTGGATAAAATGCACACTGAAGTGGATTATATGGCAGTGTGGAGTCAAGATAATCCAGTGCAAAGCAGATAATATAAGATTATAAATGGGTTATATAGCTGTGTGGAAGCGCCTTGGGTCTACACTGCCATATAATCCAGTGCAAATTAGATAATCTGTGGAAGAAGTCTAAATGAGGCCTAAATCTGCCTGTCCCCTAACTGAAACCTGGCTGTCCCTTGGTTGCTAGGCAACCAAGTGGGCAGAGATTAGCCCTCTAAACTGGCAGCAATTGGATAAAAACAATTATTGCTCTCCCTCTAATTAGGACTTTATTTTTCTTTTCTTTTTGTTGTATCAACCTTGAGGCGTGGATGATGGGTTGTGTTGTCAAATTTTGAGGTTGGGGGGCCTGTACTTTTGTTGTTTTGTGAATTGCCGTGATGCCATCACTCTTTTATATATATATATATATGAGATAATGTTTCAAAGGAGCTGCTACTTGGTCATTCAATCAACAATTGTACACCAATATGGTGCCATTTCTACTGCTGCAACCTAACAATTACTAAGGCCCCATTCAAACATGTCCAAAATGCAGGACCTTTCTTGGTTTTTACCAGAGGCATCCAAACAATGCCTCTGGTAAAAATGAATTAATTGGGAATAAACCAAGATTTCCTTGGTTTATCCCGAATTAATTAAATACCTCATTAGATCTGGGACTCCCTGAAAAGCTGAGTCTAATAGGATATTGGGCCCATGTAGACTGACTTCTGGGGTTGTGTTCCACAAACTAGGGGGATCAGTCCCAATAGCCATCTCACATCTTTTGGGCTCCTGGAGCCCAAAAGATGCAGGAGGGCACCTATGTCTTCAGCCCCTGATTTCCCCCTAAAACTTATCAAAAAGGTACCTGGCCGCCATAAATCCTCCCCTCCTGATGTGAGAAAATGATGCACATGATGGGGGGGGGGGGTTTCCTCCTCACCCCTTCCATTTCCTCAAACATCATTTTCTCACACCAGGGGGATGTCAGGAGAGAATTTATGGTGGCCAGGGACCTTTTTGGTAAGTTTTTAGGGGGTAGATGGGGGGCTTTGGGGGCTGCATGCCCTCCCAAATTCAATCAGGATGACATGTAGCCAACCCCAACCCCCTCCCCCAGGAAAAAAGCCCTGGGTTTTGGGGGTGAGTGGGGACAAGAACCTGTGCCAAAATGGGTTATTTTATCCCACTTCCTCCCCAGGGAACTTAAACAAGCCTCTACACTACAACACTTTAGGAAATAATGAAAAATGTGGTTTTTCCAGTAGGCATTTGATAATGTTTAGACAGTAACAGAACTGATTGCCAATCACTTAGCACTTTATAACTACATTCTGTGCATTCAGCTGGGCTGCTATATTGATTATATGAATCTTTTAAGGTAAAGGTTTCCCCTGACGTTAAGTTCAGTCGTGACCGACTCTGGGGGTTGGTGCTCATCTCCATTTCTAAGCCGAAGAGCCAGCGTTGTCCGTAGACACCTCCAAGATCATGGGGCCAACATGACTGCATGGAGCGCCGTTACCTTCTTGCCAGAGCGGTACCTATTGATCTACTCACATTTGCATGTTTTCGAACTGCTAGGTTGGCAGGAGCTGGGGCTAACAGTGGGTGCTCATTCCGCTCCTGGGATTTGAACCTGGGACCTTTTGGTCCACAAGTTCAGCAGCTCAGCGTTTTAACACACTGTGCCACCAGGGGCCCCATATGGATCTTTTAATTGATTATATTTTAATAGAGATTGTATTATCTGATTTATATAACTGGTTTATGTAATGTTATTATTGTTTTCATGTTGATGTATTTTATTTTATGTATTACTAGCTGTGCCCGGCCACGTATTGCTGTGGCGAAGTATGGTGGTATGGGAAATAAAGTATTGAGGAACTGGTGGTAGTTAAGGTAAAGGGTAAAGGTTTTACCTTACATTAAGTCAATTATAAATGGGTTATATCGCTTTGTGGAAGGACCTTGAGTCTACACTGCCATATAATCGAGTTAAAATCAAATAATCTGTATTTTACAGGCATTGGGGAAGAGGCCTAAGTGAGGCCTAACTCTGCCTGTCCCCTGGGCTGAGTGGGTTGCTAGGAGACCAAGTGGGCGGAGCTTAGCCTTCTAACTGGCAGCAATTGGATAAAAACAATTATTCTTCTCCCTCTAATTAGGACTTTATTTTTCTTTTCTTTTTGTTGTATGAACGTAGAGGCATGGATGAGGGGTTGTGCTGCCAAGTTTAGTGTTTCTGGGATGTGTAGTTTTGTTGTTTTGTCCTAGGCCGAAATTTCATTACCCTTTTATATTTATAGATGTATTTCATGTATGGCATCTTTGTGTGATATTTTGTAAGCTGCCCCAAGTCCCTATGGGAGATGGTGGCAGGGTATAAATAAAGTTTTATTATTATTATTATATTATTATTGGTTTAGGGCTGTGTAGATATGCCCTAAGGCCAACAGATACTCTTCAGTGGCAGTAATATATATTAGAGATGGTAAATGTATGTTAGGTTAGTTATGGTAACTAGAGCTAATGGGTGCAACAGTCCAGCAACGTCTGCCTGTGTATGTACATCTATGCACATGTTGCGTGCTCCAATCCTGCTTTTCCCCATTACATGTATATTTATTTCTCATGTAATCCAAAACAGAAAGTTCCTGGTAAGAGAATTTTACAGCCAAGTCATTTTTACTTTCTTCTGTCATTATTCAAATTTACACTGATGCCTGACATTGATCCATAAGAGCCTATGCTTCTATATATTGGCATTTAGAAAGCTGCATTATCATTGAGAGGCAATTTGTCTCTTAATGTTATATGTTAATAGAAACCACATATCGGTCTGTCTACCTTTCCTCCTCTATTCCTAATAATGGGTGTGCTTCAGGAAAGCCAAAAAGAAGAATACAGCATTTTGTGAGGCCTCTACATTTTGATCTAAGTGCAAAACCTCAAGTGCTTCTTATGTTTGAAGAATTTCCTGCAGGAATTCACTGCTTAAGTACTCCTGAGATTTGGCCATCTGTTTAAAAAATCTAAAATGAAGGAGAGTCTACTAACTTTCACAGCAGTCTGTTAAACACCTTTTATAATCAGTATGTTTTTCCTAAGATTTAGATAGAATTTCCTTTTTAATACTTTGAATCCATTAGTTTGGATCCTGTAGAGCAGAGCATGAACATCATGTTGGATGTTGGCTATAGCATAAAGATATGCTGTGCGAACATGAGAAATGATAAAAAAAAATCTTGGAAATTTATGATATTATCTTAGAAATTATATATATGTTTAAAATATAAATGAAAAGTTTTCATGAGATATATTGTGTCCTCACATTTCGTTATTACAATTTATATATGTGTATTTCTTATAAGGGGTTTGTTTAACCTCGTTTGCTTGTATATTGTGACCTTAAATGATTCTAATGCACTTTATTTATGAATTTGTTACCCATAATGTGCACCGTACACTTTGCTTATCCACTATTGCAACCTCATTGTTTTTAATCTGATGTTTTAATTCTGCGTTGTGTTTTTTAACTTATTGTGTATATTTTTTTATTGGTTTTGTTTTTGTCCTGATGTTTTATATTTTATCATTGTTTGTATTTTGATTTTGCTGTAAGCCGCCCCGAGTCCCCTTCGGGGGAGATGGAGGTGGGATACAAATAAACTTCTTCTTCTTCTTCTTCTTCTTCTTCTTATTATTATTATTATTATTATTATTATTATTATTATTATTATTAATTATTATTATTGTGTTGTGAAATGATGCATGTTTAAATAGTTACCAACATGAAATATCTGGAAAGCTTTGCTAAAGAACAAAAAAGAAACCAAAACAAATGTATTCCATCTCCTACATTATTTCCTTTCCAATTTTCAAAATTTCTCTGGAATCAAATCTCTGCTTTCTTTTCTCCATGCTAAACATACTGACCTCATTCAACCAATCCTCATAGGCCTTGTGTTCAACAGCTTCTAACACTTTGATCACCGTGTTCTGTAAGCATTTCAGCTTGCTAATATCGTATATAAACTGTGGTGCCCAGAACTGGGTATGGTATTTCTGGAGACATTGAACCAAAGCCAAAATAAAGTGACATTAGTACTTCCCTTGATTTTTTTTTGAATAGTTTTTTTTATTAAATTTCCAAATAAAACTTACAGTGAAAGTGTGAGAACACATGAGGTTTTTTAGAAAAGAAGATGTGGAAAGTAGACAGGAAAAAGAAAAAAAACGTAAGACAGAAAGAAAAAAAAAAGTGGGTATTCAAACCCCATACCTGGTAGGGAGGAAAAAAAAGCTAGTGATAATAAAGATAAGATATAAAACAAGTAACTTCCATCTCTTACACAGATACTTTAAAAAGTTTCTTTGTTTTGTTTGTTTGTTTGGTTTTTTTTCTCTCTTCTTTGGTGTCAGCATCTTCTTTACCTTCGGTCTATATCAACAAACCCTCTATTAAAATTAAATTAGCACCTTCATTTGCATTTCAACCAAAAATTTTTTTATCAAGTCCCTGTTTGTTTGCTTTTTTGGAATACCATAATTATTTTTTAGTAAATACGTCAATTTATCCATATTCATTATTTCCAAAACCTTATTTAACCAGCAGCTTAACTCAGGGATTTCTTTCTTTTTCCAATATTTGGCATATATTATTCTTGCCACCGTCATGAGATAGTTAAAAAGAATTTCTTTATTTTTGTCAAGGGAAGTCAAAAATCAAGTACTTCCCTTGATTTTTGACACATAGTTCAGTCAATTTATCCGTGACTTACATTGCAAGATCTCTGGATGCTTTTCTCATACTGAATGTCACCTTCTTATTGGCTTTTTTTTTTACTGCCAAATTGCAGTATCACTGTTGAAATTAATTTTGTTATTTTTGACCCAGTTGTCCAATCTGTTAAGGTCATCTTGTGTCCTGTTTTTATCTAATAAAATATTAGCTACTTTCTTTTCAGAGGGGTCTTGTTCAGGTCATATCAATTTTTAAAGCCATAATATTTTGCAAATATGGGGAAAGGATGAAGTCTATGTAAATTAGCTTAAGACCGATTAACCTATAGAGTTGCTCTTGTTTACTTCAGTAACAAGTGATCTGTTGGATAATCAGGGTAGTGAGTAAAGTATCTATTTCCTTTTAAAATGTTTACCTTTAATGTATGTAAAAAAATCCATATATACTCTGTGGTGGGTATCTCACAGTATAAGGCAACAAGCTTCACTGCCTGGCTTTGTTTTATTTTTGAATGAAGGAAACTAGTGTTCCAAAATAAGTATTTCATGTGATCATCAGCATATATCAAACTGAAAGGTGGAATACAAATAAAGTAAATAAATAAATGATGTAATAGAGCCCTTAGGCTCCTTTTTTCCACTTTAAACAGTTTGCTTGAACAACTCTTCCTGTCACGCCTTCTTCTTCATGCTTTTGCAATTGCTTACATAAATTTCATATTCAGGTATAGATAAATATTTCATTTAAACAAACACAGTATCCCTACATTTCACCTGGCAACCCTACTGATAAGGAGAGGGAGCTCTAGACACAGCATAGACCTGGGGTGCATCTCCATTGTTGTATGAATGTTACCACTTTAATTTCCACAATTCAATGCTATGGACGCATAGGAAATGTAGTTTTACAAATAGTTTTAGCTTTCTCTGACAAAGGTTGGATCTACACTGCCCTATATCCCAGGATCTGATCCCAGATTATCTGCTTTAAAGTTAGTATATAACCACTACCAAACTGGGACAGAAAACATAATGAGCTAATATTAAGACATTCCATGACTATGCACTATTTAATACTGTTCCCAGACTATTTCATCCACACGTACTGGCAATAACATATGATTTATGTTTCTAGTCTATTTTCAACAACAGTAAATCTTTGGACCCAATGAAGGTTCAACCTATGTAAAAATAAAAAATATCACAATAAGCTGTTTGGCTACCAAAGCTCTTTTATATTATTAGCCAGGAACAGGCTTCACATTTTGCACTCTAACTAATCACCTTTTGCTCTCTTTGCCAAATGAATTCACTGAAGTGTTATCACCTCTCTACTATCTCAATGCTCTGCTGAAGCAAAAATCTTTGCTATGGGAATGACCTTACTCACGTAATAGACAGTTAATAGCTGACAGTGTAAAGAAGTGTGTTTTTATTTTGATTTATAGAAGTCATGTTTAATTTCGTTTTAAAAGTCATGTTTAGCTATGTTTAAAAAGGGTAAGTATTAGTTACCAGTGTGAGGGGGATGGTAACCAGCTCAGCATTCTGAGGCAGGTTACCATAGTAACGAGGGCGGAGCCAACCGCCGTTTGAAGGAAAAAGAGGGAATGTTTTAAAAACAGTTCAGTCTGTGATTTTTAGTCACAGGGAAGACACTGGTTCCAGGTTAGGGAAACCAGGGAAACTCAGATCTCTAATTGGGTCAGATTAAGCAAGTAAAGTAACTTGTTTAGGTTTATTTGTAGAGTCTGAGTAGTAAGGGGAAGTAATCCCGGTTAGATCCAAAGTGATCAGGTTTAGACTGCTCAAGGAAAGGAGCAAGTATTTTGAAAGTGTATTCATCATAAGTTATATTTGCAACCATTATCTAAGTGCCTTTAAAGAAGTTACTGTAACCACTAAGCTCGGTGCCTGAAATAAACTTGTTATCTTTCAACATCCAAGCCTCTGTCACACATATCCTAAACTTAAGTAACGCTACCATCTAAAGAGAATTAAAAGAAGAGAAAGAAAAGGTTCAAAAAGAAATTCCCCTCTGCCTGAGATCTCCACAACTGGTGGCAGCGGATATAAAATATATAATAATATAATTAATCAAAAAGATCCCTTCCCCCACATCTCCACAATTGGCGGCAAGCGGTGGGATTCGTATAACATCCCTGATTTAATGCCTGAGATTGCTCTCTGAAAATCGTGAGGTAAAAGTTGTAGAAAATGGTCACCAGAAAACAGACAAAGGGAGCAGTAGAATTAGAGGCGTACCAAGGGGAAGAGAGTTCAGATTCTGAACAACAGACCACCATGTCGGAAGCAATGATGAAATATCAAATAGAGATGAAGAAATTAGAAATGGTGGGATAAAAAGATTCCCCCCTGCCACATCGCCACAAACAGTATGTTGGGTTATGAGAAAATAGCCCTTTTCTTTAGGGCATGTCAATTCCAGGCCCACATAGAAGTTTAAGAACTGGAAGGGACAGTGAAGTTATTCACAAACATGACACGATCATAGTATCATGGTTTCATGCCCTGGCCTCATCCTGTGGAATCCTGGGGTTTGATGAGACACTAGAACTCCCTGCCTGATAATTCGAAATATATCTCCGTAAACTCCAAATCCCAGGATTCTATATGATGGGAACATGGCAGTTCAAGTGGAATTGTAACACCATAATTATGTAATGTGAAATACCCCCAGGATAGGAGACTGAGCAAGCACATGGATAAGCTGGTTGCAGTCTTCACCATCATGGCAAGATGTACTATCTATATATATAAAAGGGTAATGAAATTTTGGCCTAGGACAAAACAACAAAACTACACATCCCAGAAACACTAAACTTGGCAGCACAACCCCTCATCTATGCTTCTACGTTCATACAACAAAAATAAACGAAAATTAAAGTCCTAATTAGAGGGAGAGGAATAATTGTTTTTATCCAATTGCTGCCAGTTAGACGGCTAAGCTCTGTCCACTTGGTCTCCTAGCAACCTACTCAGCCCAGGGGACAGGCACAGTTAGGCCTCACTTAGGCCTCTTCCCCACTGCCTATAAAATACAGATTATCTGATTTTAACTGGATTATATGGCAGTGTAGACTCAAGGTCCTTCCACACAGCTATATTACCCATTTATAATCTTATATTATCTGTTTGAATTGTATTATCTTGAGTCCACACTGCCATATAATCCACTTCAGTGTGGATTTTATACAGCTGTGTAGAAGGGGCCTCATATAATCCAGTTCTAAGCAGATAATATTAGATTATCAATATACAGTAGAGTCTCACTTATTCAACATAAACGGGCTGGTAGAACGTTGGATAAGTGAATATGTTGGATAATAAGAAGGGATTCAGGAAAAACCTATTAAGCATAAAATTAGGTGATGATTTTACAAATTAAGCACTAAAACATCATGTGATACAACAAATTTGACAGAAAAGGTAGTTCAATGCGCAGTAATGCTATGTAGTAATTATACCACTATACTTTGCTACAGCAACGCGTGGCCGGGCACAGCTAGTAGTTCTATAAAGTGTAACATAGCAGTGTGAACTAGAGCTATGCAATGAAAAGATCCAGCCAGCCTCTCTTTCTTCTGAATATTGTCAGAGATCCAAGAGGAACAAGTAAATAGCTTTTGTTACCAATGGAATGGGAAGGTTTTCAGTGCTTTAAATAGGCAAGGGCCAGACTGCTTTGCAGATGATCAGTGTAATGTGTAGCCTGGCTGTTTGCCACTATGCTGCACAAGCTGCATGATGAAGTGGACACTTGCCCTTAAAAGCTCATGCCATAATAGATTAGTTGGTACTCTACTGAGCTAAAGAAGTCTTTCTTGCTATTTTTTTTTCCTTTGGTTAAAACAAACTGAAAGTATTATTCTGGACATTTTCTCATGCACTGAATATCACACTTATTGTAGAGATGAATCTTAAACACAACACTGACACCACAGGCATGAACGCTATATTAAGATGATTCCCCCCTACCACCACTTTTCACAACTCATGGGATGAGGTCCTAGACATTACACTCCTGTTGATGCAGCCTGGAATCACATTGGCTTTTTTTAGCTGCTGGGTCACATTGTTTACTCATGTTCAGATTGAGGACTACTAATACAGTAAAACCCCGCTCGTTCAAGCCCTGCTCGTCCAAGCCTCCGTGCAATCCGAGCAGGTGAACGGGGAGGGCCGCAAAGGCCCTCCCCGTTCACCTGCTCGCTGGCGTGCATGTTGCTAGGTAGATAACAAGAACCTAGCAACATGCACGGGGTACTCGCCCCTTGGGAGGTGGCCCCTGCGTGTTGCTAGGTAGATAGCAAGCTACCTAGCAACACACAGGGGGCACCTCCCAAGGGGCGAGCACCCCGTGCATGTTGCTAGGTAGCTTGCTATCTACCTAGCAACATGCATGTCCGACTCCTTCGCCACGCCGGGCACCGGTGTTGCCGGCCCCGGCGTGACGAAGGAGCCGAGGCACAGGCGGGTGGGTGGGTGGGTGAACGGGGAGGGATTTTGTGGCCCTCCCCGTTCAGCCACCCGCTGAACGAAGGGGCTTTCTCCCTTTGGCGGAGGCTTGGAGCCAGGGAAGTGGGAGTCGCTTCCCTGGCTCCAGGCCTCCGCCAAAGGGAGGGAGAGCCCATTCGTTCTGCGGGTGCTTCCTTCAAGCACCCGCTGAACTAAGGAGCTTTCTTCCTTTGGCGAAGGCTTGGAGCCAGGGAAGCAGGAGTCGCTTCCCTGGCTCCAAGCCTCTGCCAAAGGGAGGGAGAGCCCCTTCGTTCCACGGGTGCTCCCAACCGCGGGGAGGCCTCTCCGTGGGGACCAGGGCTGGATCGGGAGGAGCTGCAAGCGCCTCCCGATCCAGCCTGCGTCCCAACAGAGAGGAAGCCTGGTAATCCGAGTTATCCGGTTGAGCGAGTTGAGGTCCACCCGTTTAACTCGGACTACCGGGGTTCTACTGTACTCTTTAATTCCTTTCATTTGTACTGTTTTCAAGACAGTAAATGTGAAAGGGATTTCAAAGTCTTATGGAAGCATGCAAACAGTCAAAGGGCTTCATTGTCATCATCTCAGTACCTTTTCAATGGGTCTGTATGGTTGGACAAATATTATCATTTTCACAGCAGATATGTAGGGCTTTGGTTATAGCCACCTAATGGGCTAAGAGCTGAGGAAATATTTGAACTGGAGAATTTATAGCAATATCTTTCACAGCAGGATATATAGGTACTTCAAAAGTTTACAGGACTCGATGGTTGTTATATAAACCTGCTGGGAAAGTAAAATGAGGAAGTTATTTGAACGAAGCTATTTTTATGAGTCTTGTTTGCTTTCTTTCATATCAATTTTTCATGCTCTAACCTTTTGCCTTGTGGAATTTCAGATCCTTCTTTACTACATCTTGTTCTCCCCAACATTATTTCATACAGTTACCTCAATGTATCCCTATTTTAAATGAAACATCAGTATCTTGCTTACTCCTCTAATATTAGTAGTAGTAGTAATAATAATAATAATAATAATAATAATAATAATAATAATAATAATAATAATAATAATACATCACACAGTCCTAGACACTTGGGAAGTGTTCGACTTGTGATTTTGTGATACGAAATCCAACATATCTATCTTGTTTGCTGTGTCATACAATAAAATAATAATAATAATTTTATTTCTTCCCGGCCTTTCCTCATTGCTTGGTGACAGCTACAACATTGTTAAAACACATAATCAAAACACATAATAATTTAAAAACACTTTGTAAAATACACATATTAAAACATATTAACATACAATACCTATTATACAAACAAACAAAAATAGATATAAAACTGAAGTATATAATTTGTCATTAAAACTTTACTTGGGAATAAATTTCACTGAACTCATTTTAGCTTGTTTTTCACCTGATATTTCTTCTATGCATTGTTAGTTTCATGGTCTACATACCTTCATCAGTTACAATTTTAAAAAAAATTAGTTCTAGCTCATAAACAAAGGTAATGTTTCAGATAGTCATGTAGGCACACAATATTTTCTTATTATATTTAACACTTCTATGACTTTTTCAATATATAAGGTTTGATTTATAAACAATTGTAAAATGCCTCATCTATGCTGCCATATGATGCAATTTTTGAAACTACACTGTATGGTCAGTGCAGACTTATATAATGCAATTCAATGCAGTTAAACTGCATTATATGATTGTACACTGACTATAAAATGCTGCTTTAGTGTAGTGTAGATTGGGGCCGGGCTGTGGCGCAGGCTGTTGAGCAGCCTGCTGCAATAAATCACTCTGACCATGAGGTCATAAGTTCGAGGCCAGCCCATGGCGGGGTGAGCACCCATCAATTAAAAATAAAAAAAATAGCCCCTGCTCGTTGCTGACCTAGCAACCAGAAAGATAGTTGCATCTATCAAGTAGGAAATAAGGTACCACTTATAAAAGTGGGGAGGCAAGTTTAAGTAATTTACAACTTGGAATGAGGAAGTGCCGTCAGAGTGGATGATGAAGCAGCTGCTCCTCCCTGTGGCCAGAATCGAACATCCCCTCAAGAGAAGGTTAAATTGCCTCTGCGTCTGTCTGTCTCTGTTTGATGTGTCTATGGACATCGAATGTTTTCCCTATGTGTGTATAATGTGAGTCCCCTTCGGGGTGAGAAGGACGGAATATAAATACTGTAAATAAATAAATAAAATAAATAAATGGGGCCACAGGCAGGAACAAGGGAGTCCTGTTTTGGATTTCAGTGTCCTGCATTTCAATATGTTTTAGTTTTAAATAGGGAAATGGGAGAGAGGAGATACAGTAGAGTCTCACTTATCCAACACTCGCTTATCCAACATTCTGGATTATCCAACGCATTTTTGGAGTCAATGTTTTCAATATATCGTGAAATTTTGGTGCTAAATTCGTAAATACAGTAATTACTACATAGCATTACTGCATATTGAACTGCTTTTTCTGTCAAATTTGTTGTCTAACATGATGTTTTGGTGCTTCATTTGTAAAATCATAACCTAATTTGATGTTTAATAGGCTTTTCCTTAATGCCTCCTTATTATCCAACATATTCGCTTATCCAACATTCTGCCGGCCCGTTTATGTTGGATAAGTGAGACTCTACTGTACTTCAATTTTGTGTAACTTGAAGGCTTTTTTAGGATTACTTTTTCATATGGTTAGAAAAAAGCATTCAAAAATGACTGGGTAGAGTAATTCTGTGTGTCTTGCATGCTATAAAGCATCATTGCAGAACTTGTACATTTTCTGTAAGATGGAGAGATGGGAGCATATCCACACTCCCTTGTATAAAAGGGAAAGCCACTGGTGAATTGTATACAGAACCAGGAAAATGGTCAGGCACATAACTGCCCCTGTCAAATTACTAAATGCTCTGAATCAGTCAAGGAAAGAGTAAGAGAAGTTGACCCAGTAAAATGTATTTGACCACGTTCTCCAAATTTCTGGGTGTGGGCTCCAGTTATAGGGCCTTATCCTTTTAACACAGCCTTGATAAACTGATCACCAGATGCAGATCTGCAGATGGTAATAATGAATTAATATCCAAGTGCTTCTGTTTTATTTCATTGTCATATGCAGTCTTTCAAACACTGATTATCTCTCAAATTGCTACTGCCTGGCAATAAAGAGGCAATTGCCCTTAACTATAAAGGTGCCTACACATTTATTGACTATTCTACATAGCAATGATTGTCAATTAGTGTCCAGGATGAACACAGAAGTTCCCACATAAGAGGTGCTGCTTCCAATAGGAGGACAGAAGATCTTGATAAGCTTGCAACATTTTTCCAGACTGAGGCTCCATCTACATAACCACATAATTGGGCATAAGAAACGGATTAGCCTGGGGTGTCCAAATGATGCTTGAGGCCAATCCATTTCAACTTGGAATAAACCTGATTGCAATTCACAACCCAAGGAGACAGTACCCATAGCCATCTCTTCTTCCCAGGCTCAGGCGGTCTGTGGAGGAAGGATGGCAACACCAACCTTGCATCCCTGCCCCCTGTTTAGTCTTTTAAAATAGAGACAAATCTGTATGGAGGCCCTCACCATACATAGCATAAAAATAACAATAGATGCCAAAAGTTAATGAATGGTAGATTGTATTGAATAGTATGCATCTGCTGTTAAACAAATGATGTATAATGAATGTATTAAATTGCGATAAAATAAAAAATGATTATAAAAAAAATACAAAAAAGCTTTATGGAGGCATGAGGCTCGCCTTACCTTCACAGGGCTTGAAAATGAAACTGCTGAGCTTTGGATTGGAGAGAGGGGAATATGGTCAATGTAGAGTTATATAATGCAGCTCAAGGCAGTTAAACTGCATATGAGTCTTCACTGACCATATAGTACAGTTTCAACTGCATTATATGGCGTTGTAGATGGGGGCTCAGAAGCAACTGGCCCAGATCTGAAAGCACTATTCAACTTCAGGAATATGCAAACATGGCCATACAGCCCGGAAAACACACAACAACCCAATATGCGAACAGTTTATAGAGACATTTTTATGAAGATGAAGACCTGAATATTGTTTCTCACAAATGTTAAGTTTTATTTATTTATCATGTCAGAAGCAAATTGAGAATACAGATATAATCTATATATATAAAAGAGTAATGGAATCACGGCACCGGACAAAACAACTAAACTAAACACCCCACAACCTCGAAAATTGACAGCACAACCTCTCATCCATGCCTCTACGTTCATACAACAAAAAGAAAAGAAAAATTAAGTCCTAGCCACAGCAACGCGTGGCCGGGCACAGCTAGTGTATATATATAAAATTCACAAACAAAGTTAGCAGTAAGATGAAATGGTGGAATCGGAAAAGAAGCTTGCAGTTTTATAAGGCAACATATACATTGCTTTGAGTGAAACACGAACATGGTAATTTGAAATATCAAACATACTTGAGCAACAAGAAAGCAAAGTTAGATTCAAATTCAGCTTTACAATAATCTGAAACAATATACACTTCATTGCATACACTTCACATGTTTGTTAGTCATAAAATTATGAATATGCATTTGTGAATCATTCTTAAAAGAAAAAGGGATGACAGAATGAGGCTTATCAGATTTGAGTCTTTTTTTTGTTGCAGTTTCACACCTAATGTAATAGACAAACTTATTCAGCCAGAAGATAGGTTGCAGTCATAACTCTGAGAAATTTTGAGAGAAGTAAATGTCTGTGTAGAAAAAAATAACATTGACTGTGGAGGAAATAATATTTCATTGTAGAAATATAATTTCCTGTTTAGACAGTGATTTTCCTTGGGAAGAACATTTATGTGCAAAACAACTATGTGTGAATTTTGCACATAAAACATCCTGAACTGCAACAATTTTTATCAGGCCAGGATTTGTCTTGTCTCTTTGAATGCTTGAAATAACAACAACGACAACAACGACAATGACAACGACAATGATGACAACAACAATAGCAATGCTTGAAAAATATTTTTCAACCACTTTGACTATTTCTTAATATACTTCCATCCCTATGTATTGATGTCAGCAGATGGAAGAGAACTAGTAAATCACTTCCCATCTCCAACCAGTAAATTCCCTACTCCTTTTGTAGGTGGACTTTCTTCTCAAGAAGTATAGTGTCTGTAATGTAATATTAACAAATGTTTAAGTAGTGTGTACTTTAAACATTAATAGACCATAATGAAACAAAAGTGACAGAATATCATGACCTTAATAGTATTTTTCTTTTGAGAAATTTCATCAGTTTTAAATAGATGTTATATCTACGTTAGAAGAAACACTCATCTTGAACTAAGCATTAATTTTTTTTCTAACAAATCTTCCTCCATCTGTTTGCCCTAAGTTCACATTGCAAATTGACATGCGCCTTGGCTTCAAATCACTTTTTTTTTCTGAAAATGCACATGAAATATCTCCTCCATAAGTCCCGAGGATCTGTGACAGCCAAAAAGGATAGTGGCTGATTACTCTGTGCTTTTGTTTCCCCCCTTTTTTTTTACAGTTTAACCCAGAGGGCAGATTTTAGATGATAGTTATGTAACTCCATTAAGACATACACAGAAAAGAAATATTCAAGCATAAAAGCATCAAGAAATTATCCAGTTTCTTCTGCTTGAGCTCCTTTCTTATCCTTACATTTTACATGAAAACTGGCCTTACATATTAACTCTTTGCATGTGAGACATTTACTCTGTCTTTCCATGAAAAAAAATGTGCAAGAAAGATAATAACAACAAAATCAATAACAGAATTACAAAATATATATTTATATTAAAAGCACATAATATCAGCAGACAGCATTTGTAAAAGTCTATTGTTAGGAGATTTTTGGAGCTTTTAAGAATGCAGAAAAATCACATATTCCTTTGAAAATATATACCTAAGATTGCAATAATAACACTTAGACCACATGACTATTTTTTTTAAAGCAAACACCTTATTCGAATAAGGTGTCAAAACAGCTTGGGCCCTCAAGAATGCACTTTTTCAAGCATGAAAATGTTTTGATTAAACTTGCTCTGTGTGTCTTCTCTAACCAGTTGAACCTCAGGAGCTCTATTCCTTGTGTATATTAGTTTAGTTTCCAAATCCATAGGAATAATGTCTTTTTAGTCATGTCACACTGTCCTTTATGATGCCTATATTTATAGCTTATTTCTTTTGGACTGGTAAATAACAAAGGACAAATATATTACAGTAGAGTCTCACTTATCCAACACTCACTTATCCAACATTCTGGATTATCCAACACATTTTTATAGTTGATGTTTTCAATAAATCGTTATATTTTGCTGCTAAATTCGTAAATACAGTAATTACTACATACCATTATTTCTTATTGAACTACTTTTTCTGTCAAATTTGTTGTATAATATGATGTTTTGGTGCTTAATTTGTAAAATCATAACCTAATTTGATGTTTAATAGGCTTTTCCTTAATCCCTCCTTATTATCCAACATATTCGCTTATCCAACATTCTGCCTGCCTGTTTATGTTGGATAAGTGAGACTCCACTGTACTTTGTTTGGATTTCTGATCTTTTAATGAAATTATGATATTTTGGCTTTGCAACATTTATCCAAACTCCACTACTTTGGATATTTTAACAGAACAAAAATCTCTTGTACATTGTTTAAATAAATTTGCAAAAACATTTTATGAAAGTGTTTGTGTATGAGACTCTGCCTCTAAGTAAATTTCGCAAATAAATAAATAAATAAATAAATAAATAAATAGATAGGTCTATGACATGGGAATGTGGAGTATATACATGTAGGAAGCAAAATAACTCTGTTTAGTTTGGAAGCAGTTATCTGCATGTTCTGTGAAAAAAAAGAAAGCAAAACAAGATCAAATGGTTTCCATTTTTGAGGAAGAATCCAAAATCAAAATGAAACCAGCCATCTGTTTCAAAGGAATTTCCAGCTCAGTACTATGAGACCCTTGCCATGCTCACCTGGATTATCAGTTCACCGAATGGAGATTTCCAAAGCAAAAATAAAATTGAAATCAGTTTAAGTAGTTTTATTTAAAAAGCATTTCCCAGAAAAGAAAAAAAGAGAATATATATTCAACACTCACGCCAAGGAAGTGTGAGTAACTAGCCAAGAGTGATATTCAGTTCTGAGTCACAGAAGGTATTCTGAAAATTAAAAATGACACTCTAAGGCTTTTCATTCCATCACTTTTAACCCTCTCACCACCTCACTCTGCCTAGATCACCCTATATACTCATGTATAAGTCTAGAAATCATAGCCAAAAAAAAATAAAGTCCCAAAATCTGGTTCAACTTATCATTGGGCCAATATAAGTACTGTAAATTGACTTCTTATTTAAAAAGGAGCCATCCCCTGCTCTGAGTACAGTGGCAAAAGGCAAGAGCTTAGTCTTTCCCAGGAGAACCTAAAATATTCCCAGGAGAACCTTCTATTTTCTCCATTTTGGCACCGCTGCCAACCTTTTTTGAATGCTTAGATGGGAAAATGTCAGTATCCGTGTGCAGGGGCTGCTGGCCATGAGCCCACATTGGTGCTTTCTCCTCTTTTCAGAATGACCCTTAACCTAACCCTTTTGCCTCCAAACCTGTCATTGAAATCAATTTATACATGAATATATAGAGTAATTATGGCAAAATTGAGATTTGTTGCTTTTATTTCTGCTGCATATTTCTTCCAGTAAGAGGGAGCAATCTTTCAATAACCAGTTCCTAAATAATCTTGTCATTACCAGTTCCCAATTTTTCCCCAGTTGCACTCTTTGGCAACCTTGATTTCCATTTCATTTCCATTTCCATGTCTGCAGTTAATAACTCAAGTGTAGACCAGTAGCAATGTCACCTATTTCCCTATTTTAGCTCATCTTCTGAGTGCTGGTCTGAACCAGAAGTGACAAATTGAACTTAAAGTTGCTACCTCTCTTATCTGTTAAGCAAGCCATTTATTGAATTATGCCTAGGATTTAATAACTTTACTTGCCTAGAGTGTGCTTGGGTCAATGTGTTTTTAGCTTCCCATTTTAGTCTTAACTCTCAATTCTGAAATGTAAATGTAACCTACAAAATGTGGGCTTCATTGGGTCTTCCACCCTATTACTATTGTTGTCTGTATTTATACCTTGTTTTTTGCCCAACACCAGGAAGGTAGCTTACAAATTATTTTTTAAATGAAATAAAATAAACAAATTTAAAATATGTGCAAGATTAATATTAGAACAGAAATGACAATGGTTATTTAAAAATAGTTAAACAGGTTAAGTTAAAATTGATTACGAGCTACATATTGGACTTGGATTCAGGTACTGACTCCATACTTGAACATGGAAATCCACCAGATGATTTTGGGCAAGTCACCCTCTTATCCTCAAAGGAAAGCAATGGCAAATTTCCTCTGAACCAATCTTGCCACTATGATAGGTTAGAATCACCATAATTTGGAAATGACTTGAACAAAATACAATATCAAAATAACAGTACAGTTAAAACTATAAAGGGGATCCTGGTGGCGCAGTGTGTTAAAGCGCTGAGCTGCTGAACTTGCGGACCAAAAGGTCCCAGGTTCAAATCCCGGGAGTGGAATGAGCGCCCGCTGTTAGCCCCAGCTCCTGCCAACCTAGCAGTTCGAAAACATGCCAATGTGAGTAGATCAATAGGTGCCGCTCCAGCGGGAAGGTAACGGCGCTCCATGCAGTCATGCCAGCCACATGACCTTGGAGGTGTCTATGGACAACGCCGGCTCTTCAGCTTAGAAATGGAGATGAGCACCAACCCCCAGAGTCGGTCACAACTGGACTTAATGTCAGGGGAAACCTTTACCTTACCTTTTACCTAAAACTATAAAAACAGTACAATACCTTTCTGAAAATTCCTCCATTAAAAATCTTCACTTCTTAAAAGTTGGATGAAAAAAATGTTTTTGCTTGCCAAGACTTCAAGGAGGAAGATATTCTAATCTTCCTAGGCTGGGAACTCCAAAGCCCGGTGAAAGCCACTGAGAGGAAGTCAAATGGTTTTAGCCTTTTCTAGGAAGTCTCTTTTTCTTTCGTCTTTTGCTTGTCCCTGATGGGAGGGATTCTGTTCAGTTTAAAGCACATGCAGGCTCACATGTAAGTGTTTACACACACATACACACACTGCTTCAGTCTTGGCATCAGGAATAGACTAACAGACAGATTTCTGCTATTGAATTAATATGTTCCGCTTGCTTTTAGAGTGTCACTTTACAAACATATTTTACAAATACAAATCTTGTTTTAATAGTCAATTCTGCTTGTGGCTTATATATTGTCTGCAATCTGTTCTTTTTATGGCCACAGAGAGTTGTGTTTCCTTCATAAGAACATCTTTTTAAAGAAGAATGCATACCACTTTTCAAGTTACACAGAAAGAAAAGTTGTTGATAGCTTTTTTCTAAATCTGAAATCAGAATGAAGTTTGTTTTCCTATTTCTTACCCATTATTGGAAAATGTCCCAGAGAGAAGAATCACAGCCTTTGCAAATGGCACGCACAGTCGGATAAGTGGGTGATTGATACAGAGAAGAGCAGTTGCAATTTTTCACTATAAAGTTCTATTATCTCTGCTGTTCAAAGGGCAGAAGAGAGGACATGCCATCTTGCTGTGTCAGGACTAAAAGTCACTTTTCCTTTTACTTCCATTGCCTCAGATGTTGGGAAATCCCACTCTTCAGGGGGGGAAATAGGTGAGAAAAATGTTATACAGGACAAAACTCTTTTGTAATGAAGAATAGAGAGAACATATTTTCTGTTCTAGCAGAGTTCTCAAAAATCGCATTGTCCTAAAAAGAAAATAGACCTAAACTCTTCTAAGCACCCTTTACATGAAGGAACAGATTGTATTGCATCCTGTCCAAGTCCTTTTGCAGCTGGGGGTGGGGGGGGGGGGGTGGGGTAATATAATTGAGGTTGAAGAACAGGTTTTCTTAATAAACAATTGGGAGTGGGAATCAGAAGAAAAGAAAGGATGCAGCCAAATATTAACCTATCTAAAAAGATTTTGAGTTCAAGACATTGCCTTGAATGTAGAGAACTGTAAATAACCCTAACCCTCTTCCCATGATAAGCTCTTGTACCACCACATATGTATTACTTGTATTTACTCAAGCTTTGTACTTAAATGTATTTATTTTAGCTAACTATTACAGGAGTGTTATAGTTAGCTAAAATAAATACATTTAAGCACAAAGCTTGACTAAATATGAGTAACTATTAAAGGAGTGTTATGGGCCCCTGATGGCACAGTGCGTTAAAGCACTGAGCTGCTGAACTTGCAGACCAAAAGGTGCCAGGTTCAAATCCCGGGAGCGGAATGAGCACCCGCTGTTAGCCCCAGCTCCTGCCAACCTAGCAGTTCGAAAACATGCCAATGTGAGTAGATCAATAGGTACTGCTCTGGTGGGAAGGTAACGGCGCTCCATGCAGTCATGCCAGCCACATGACCTTGGAGGTGTCTACGGACAACACCGGCGCTTTGGCTTAGAAATGGAGATGAGCACCAACCCCCAGAGTCGGTCATGACGTGTTTATTGCGTCTTTGTATACTCGTCTTTTGTCTTTTAATGTTGATATGGTCAGAGAACTAATCAATAAATAAATGTATCTATCACTTGCTTCTGATGTTGAAAAAAATATTTATTCTAGTGAACTCAGCACCCAATCACCTTCCTCCCACATTACACAGAGTAATTGGAATTCATTTTACTCCAATTTTGTGATGACCCATGGGCCTTGTAGTCCTGCTCAGGACATTGTAATTCCTGATGAAGATGAAAACTTGGGTTTTTTACCTTCCCAGTCTGAACTGGATTCCTCTCAGCCAGATCTTTCCCAGGCAGATCTGGGAACCTTGCACCTGCAAGAAAGTTGTCTCCCAGAAGTATGTCAAACAAGCCCAGAGCCTACTTCTCCCGTATTCTTGCGCCGGGAGTTTTGTAAACAACAGAGAAGTTTGGATTCAGCTTCGCGCAGGAGTGCAAGGATTGCAGCTAAGAATGTGGCCAATTAAGACTGCTTCTCGTGAGAATCTTTGGGGAGTCTCACATCTGGTCTCAGAGTTAGCTTTCGGTTCTGATTCCCAGAGAACTGCTTCGGCGGGAAAGCTAGACTCTATTTAGGTGTTTTACCCGCGTAGTAACTTCGCGGAGTCAATTCGTCAGCCTACGGAGCGGGTCGTGTCTGGACAGCGCGCTCCGATTCAAGCCTCGCTCTCGCTCAAGCCTTGCCTTGCTATCCAGCCTTCGCCTTGCTTCCCAGCCTTTGTTTACCTACGGACTTTGCCTCGTTTCCCAGGACCAATCCTTGCCTTGTACCACGGATTTTACCAAGTTATTCCACGGACCTTGTTCTTGTTCCTAGTTACCTTGTTCCACGTTCAAGCCTTGTTTCAAGTATCAAGTTATTTCCTAGCCTCGCTCAAGTTTCATGGACTAAAGGACCTTGTCATCTCCCCTCACTTTGCTTGGCAAAGTGAGTGTTTCGGTTATTGGATTACAACTTTGGACCTTAATATTTCTTATTGGACATTGCTTTCTTGGACTAATTCTGACCTTTCCTGAAAGGTCTAATTCTGGACTATTTTCTACACTTGTTTTTATTAACTTTATATATTCCTTCAATAAAGATATTAGATAGATTCTGGCCTCTGTGTATGGTTATTGGTGCTCTGCAGCCTGGGTCTTGACAGTTTGACTCCGCCACCCTAAGCACCAATTAACCTCGGCCAGAATGTCTACCGGAGTCGTACCTGGGCCGAGCGGCCAGCCGATTACCTACACCATCGACAAGGAGGAGGTGGACCGAATCCGTGATAAGCTCAATGCACAGGATGGAGAAATAAGGGGTTTGAAGGAACGCGGAATTCGTCTTCCGGCCATGGCGTTGCCAACCAAGTTTACTGGAGAAGCTTCTAAGGTTCATGTCTTCCGTCGCCAATGTCAAGCTTATCTAGAGGCCCGTGCTGCCGAGTTTCCCCAAGAAGACATCAAAGTGGCATGGGTTTACAGTCTTCTAGACGGGCCAGCGGCCAGCTGGGCGACGGCACTGTACGACCAAGCCTCTCCACACCTAAGATCAGCGCAACGCTTCTTGGACCACCTCAAGGAGACTTGGGGAATCGAGGACAATTTGGAGGCAGCCGGTCACAAACTCCGTCGCCTTTTCCAAGGAGACAGACCTATGTCTCAGTATATAGCCGAGTTCCGAGTGCTGGCCCACAACACCGGCTGGAACGATGTAGCCCTCAGGGGACAATTCCGGGAGGGTCTCAACATTGAAATGCTGGAAGAAATCTCCAAGGTGGATCCTCCCCAGACCCTCGAGGCACTCATTGATCAATGTTTACGGGCTGAAGTCATGATTGCCAACAGGAAACAGTGGGTTCGAGGCCAGGGCGGTAGAGCCGGGGCAAAACCCCCCGCTCCCGCCAGCGTTCAGCCACGTCCGGTCTGGAGACCCCCACCGCCAACCCCATACCCCAGAGGGAGCGAGGAGGTGCCGATGCAGTTGGGCAATGTGCGTCCCAGACTAGATGCCGCCGAGAAGGCCCGTCGTCAACGCTTAAACCTCTGCTGGTACTGCGGGAACGGGGGCCACTTCGCCAGAGAGTGCCCAGCCAAAGGGAAGCCTGCCGCCCGTCTTGCGGCGGCGTCCTCCACGGAGACGAAGACGTCTGAGCCGACTGGCACACAGCCGGCGGGGGAAGCCAACGACCGGGTGTAGAGAGGCTCGCCAACCCGGTCAAAAAATCCATCCAAGAGCCGCCAACCGGGGTCCTGTTCCTTCTCGTGGTCACATTATGGTCAGCAAAAAGGGGACCCGTCATGATCCACGCCATGATAGACTCTGGAGCTACCAACAATTTCATCGATAGAGAGTATGCCGACTCTCTGGGATTACAATATCATGATTTCAAGAATGCCCGTGTGGTGCAAGCCATAGACGGCCGCCCCCTCAAGACGGGCCCCGTAAGTCAGTGGTCGGAACCCACCAGGATGTGGATAAGGGAACATATGGAAGAGATTTCCTTCTTTGTTACCGAGGTTCCTCATTTCCCTGTGATTTTGGGAATTCCATGGCTGACTCTCCACGACCCTAACATCTCCTGGTCCAACAGAGAACTGCAGTTTGCTTCACCGTACTGCCAAAACCATTGCCTCGTAGCCAAGGTATGCCACGCCACGGACACCGAGCCCATCATCACCTTGCCAAAGAAGTACTCCGAGTATTGGGATGTATTCAATGAGAAAGAAGCCGAAAAATTACCCCCACATAGACCTTATGACTGTGCCATTGACTTGGTGGAGGGGGCCCCGATCCCGCGAGGGCATCTCTACTCCCTGACTGAACCAGAGCAAGAAGCTCTCAGGGAATTCCTAGAGACAAACCTTCGCAAGGGATTCATCAGACCCTCTCAATCCCCAGCCGCCTCCCCAGTGATGTTTGTGAAGAAGAAGTCAGGGGAACTACGCTTGGTGGTGGACTACAGAGCATTGAACAATATCACCAAGCGGAACAGCTATCCCCTGCCCTTAATCTCGGATCTATTGGATCGGCTTCGAGGAGCCAAGGTTTACACCAAGCTGGATCTTCGGGGGGCTTACAACTTAGTTCGCATCAGGGAAGGGGACGAGTGGAAGACCGCCTTCCAGACCAAATTCGGATTATTCGAGTCCCGAGTTATGAATTTCGGTTTATGCGGAGCCCCCGCAACGTTCCAGCATTTTGTCAACGACATTTTTCAGGACTATCTAGACAGGTTCTTGATAATCTACCTGGACGATTTTTTGGTGTTTTCTAGATCACAATCAGAACATGAGAACCACGTCAAAATGGTGTTACAACGATTGCGGGATCATGGACTTTATGCCAAGCTGGAAAAATGCGCCTTTGATCTACAAGAGGTAGATTTCCTTGGTTACCGCATCTCGCCTCTAGGGCTTTCCATGGATCCAGCCAAGGTTTCAGCAGTATTGGAATGGCGGGCGCCAACTAACAAGAAAGAGGTGCAGCGTTTCTTGGGGTTCGCGAACTATTACCGCAAGTTCATTCCAGATTTTGCCCGCTGGTCCGACCCCATCACTAGCTGCATCCGTGGAAAGCAGCCTTTCCGCTGGACTGATCAAGCAGAGAAAGGGTTCCAGCAACTAAAGAAACTATTCACCTCCCAGCCAATTCTACAGCACCCAAATCCTGGAACCCCTTTTGTGGTGCAGGCGGACGCCTCTGATGTGGCAATTGGGGCTGTGCTCTTACAACCGGTGGGAGATCACCTCCATCCCTGTGCCTTTTATTCTCGTCAACTAACCACACCAGAGAGGAATTACACCATTTGGGAAAAAGAACTACTGGCCATAAAGGCAGCCTTTGAAACTTGGAGACATTGGCTAGAAGGGGCCAAATTTCCCATTGAAGTCCACACTGATCATCGTAATCTAGAACATCTAAGAACTGCCCGCAAACTAAATCAGAGGCAGCAACGTTGGGCTTTATTCTTTGAACGTTTCAACTTCCAGATCCATTATGTGACCCCAGCCCAAACCAAGCAAGCAGACGCCCTGTCACGTAAACCGGAATACGCTGCAGGACGCAAGGAGACCTTTGAATCCCAACTGCTACAACCCGAGAACTTTGCCACGCTCACGGTGGGGAACACCAAATCCATTCCCATTGGTTCAACTTCCCCTACTCCAGGACCCATCTGTGCTCAAGAAATCAGGGCTAGTCAGCAAGCAGATGCCTGGGCGCAGGACCAACTTCGCCAAGGTCTGCACTTTCCCTTTTCGCTTAAAGATGGGCTGCTCTGCTATAGAAATCATGTTTATATCCCACCCGGACCGGGCAGGGAAAAAGCGCTTCGTCTGTGTCATGACTGCAAACCAGCAGGACACTTCGGACTATTTAAAACTATGCATTTGATCCTAAGGGATTTTTGGTGGCCCAAGATCCGCAAGGATGTGGAAAAATATGTCAACACCTGCCCAGTATGCCAGCGCTCCAAGATACGAAGGGAGAAGCCCTCAGGGCTTTTACACCCCCTTCCTACCCCATCTCGCCCATGGGAAATAATTTCCGCGGATTTCATCACTGACCTACCACCTTCCTGTGGATTCACCACGATTTTGGTGGTGGTGGACCTTTTCACCAAGTTAGCCCATTTCATTCCCTGTGAAGGCCTCCCCACGGCCAAAGAAACTGCGGATCTATTTCTTCAACATGTTTTCAGACTACATGGATTGCCCAAGAGTTTAGTCACAGACCGTGGATCTCAATTCACCTCTCGTTTTTGGAAGGCACTACAAAAACTATTGGGCATAGACTCTCGCTTATCTTCAGCTCATCATCCCCAAACAGATGGGCAAACGGAGCGCACCAATGCCACTTTGGAGCAGTATCTTCGCTGTTATGTAAACTACCAACAGGACAATTGGGCTTCTCTGTTACCACTGTCTGAGTTTGCCTACAACAATGGAGTTCAAGCTTCTACAAAAGAAACGCCGTTCTTTGCAAACTACGGCTTCCATCCACGTTTCTTTCCCCCTGTCATTGAAACTTCAGAAGTTCCCGCAGCAGAGGATTGGCTGCAGGAACTCACAGCGGTGCAACAACTTTTGCTCCAGCAACTGGACCAAGCCAAGGAGGACTATAAACGCCACGCTGACAAACATCGCCAGCCGGGCCCCGAAATCAAGGTAGGAGATCGGGTTTTTCTGTCCACTCGCTTCCTGCCCTCCCACCGCCCCTGCCGGAAGTTAGATGCCCGTTTCATTGGCCCCTATCCAGTGGTGGCGCAACTTAACCCCGTGACTTTCAAACTCCAACTTCCGCGTTCAATGCGCATTCACCCAGTGTTTCACCGTTCCCTGCTCCTTCCGGCGGATGGTGTGCGACCTGATACAGACCAACCGGCCCCCCCTCCTGTTTTGATGAATGGGGAGGAGGAGTTCGAGGTTGAGGACATTTTGGATTCTCGCTTTCACCGCCGCCGCCTACAATATCTCATTGACTGGGTGGGTTTTGGCCCTGAGGAACGCTCCTGGGAAGACGCCTCCACAGTCCATGCTCCTGATCTAACCCGTCGCTTTCATCAGACCTATCCCACCAAACCACGACCTCGCGCCTCGGGGAGAGGGCCCCAGTTTGGGAGGGGCCTTGAGGAGGGGGATAGTGTGATGACCCATGGGCCTTGTAGTCCTGCTCAGGACATTGTAATTCCTGATGAAGATGAAAACTTGGGTTTTTTACCTTCCCAGTCTGAACTGGATTCCTCTCAGCCAGATCTTTCCCAGGCAGATCTGGGAACCTTGCACCTGCAAGAAAGTTGTCTCCCAGAAGTATGTCAAACAAGCCCAGAGCCTACTTCTCCCGTATTCTTGCGCCGGGAGTTTTGTAAACAACAGAGAAGTTTGGATTCAGCTTCGCGCAGGAGTGCAAGGATTGCAGCTAAGAATGTGGCCAATTAAGACTGCTTCTCGTGAGAATCTTTGGGGAGTCTCACATCTGGTCTCAGAGTTAGCTTTCGGTTCTGATTCCCAGAGAACTGCTTCGGCGGGAAAGCTAGACTCTATTTAGGTGTTTTACCCGCGTAGTAACTTCGCGGAGTCAATTCGTCAGCCTACGGAGCGGGTCGTGTCTGGACAGCGCGCTCCGATTCAAGCCTCGCTCTCGCTCAAGCCTTGCCTTGCTATCCAGCCTTCGCCTTGCTTCCCAGCCTTTGTTTACCTACGGACTTTGCCTCGTTTCCCAGGACCAATCCTTGCCTTGTACCACGGATTTTACCAAGTTATTCCACGGACCTTGTTCTTGTTCCTAGTTACCTTGTTCCACGTTCAAGCCTTGTTTCAAGTATCAAGTTATTTCCTAGCCTCGCTCAAGTTTCATGGACTAAAGGACCTTGTCATCTCCCCTCACTTTGCTTGGCAAAGTGAGTGTTTCGGTTATTGGATTACAACTTTGGACCTTAATATTTCTTATTGGACATTGCTTTCTTGGACTAATTCTGACCTTTCCTGAAAGGTCTAATTCTGGACTATTTTCTACACTTGTTTTTATTAACTTTATATATTCCTTCAATAAAGATATTAGATAGATTCTGGCCTCTGTGTATGGTTATTGGTGCTCTGCAGCCTGGGTCTTGACAAATTTACTAATGTGTTCCTACAATGTCAGGGGATGCAAGTACAATTTTTTCAGTGAGAGCTTTTCAACTTGGACAGTACATCTCCCAAATTCTGGCTTGGAAGGAATGAATCATTGAGTCCTGTGAGTATAGATGCCAGAACATCTGCTATATAGTGTAGAATAAATGCTGCAGAGATAGGCTGCAGTGGAAACACGGGGAGTGCATGTATGAAAGGAAAGTGATTGTCAGGGGCTATGATGCAACCATATATGTGCTTAGTATATGAGGGAGGAAAATTCAAGCAATAGCAGACCCTGAGATAAGAGTAGAGAAAGAAGAAACCAGCCAGGAAGACAAGGTAAAGAAAGTTAATTGTTTTAATTTAAGAATGAAGAAGGCGGGGTCGGGAAGACATCTTTCCACCATGTCTCCTGTATCAATTTAATGATATAATGATATATAATAATATTATACTATACTAATATTATAATACATTGTATATACATGTAATATTATTAATAATATTATGATGTAATACAATGTAATAATTATTATAATTCACTATTATAATTGTATATTTATATTACATGCAATATTACTAATAATATTGTGATATAGTTGTATAATATAATATATTGTATGTATATATACTTGTAAACCGCCCTGAGTCCCCTTCGGGGTGAGAAGGGCGGTATATAAATGTCGCAAATAAATAAAAACAAATAAATAATTGTGTGGGCATAGAAGCAATACTGATTTAGAATGGAGAGGTGTGGCAGTCATTTGGTAAAGACTGAAAAAATAATTAATAGACCTTCCAGCTTTGGTGGGACACATCAGTTGAGGTGCTACAGGAAAAATCTATATGGATTGCATGTAGTTCCTGTGTTGGCCATCCTTGTTTTATAATTTCAAGTGGATGAAGAATCAGTCTTGCTTGAAATGTTGGGCTTCCTGTATTTTGAAATGATTTACTGAGTATGAAATGATTTACTGTGTGAAATGATTTACTGAGGCTTTGGTTTGTTTGCAAATGCCCAATCAGCCACACTCTCATTTGTTTCTTCCCTTATGCCATGAGGCTCATGGTCCATCTTTAGAACATACTTTCAGGAAAGAAACAGAAGGATAGGTTGATAAAGATAGAAGCAAGAACACTTCCAGAATAACAGATTTATTGTACAAAACTATTAGCACTTTTTTGGCCCACTACCCCTTTTAGGAGCCAACCCAGGTTTTTATCAAAGTGTGCTTATTGTTTATTGGTATATGTGATTTAATTTGTTTATGATTTGTTTTTATTGTTGAGTTTTATATTGCTTGTTGCCTGGCCATGGCCCCATGTAAGCCGCCCCAAGTCCCCTCGAGGAGATGGGGTATAAAAATAAAATAATAATAATAATAATAATAATTATTGACACAATGACGTTTATGACACAGCAAACAAGATAGATATGCTGGATTTCGTTTCACAAAATCACAAGTCGAACACTTCCCAAGTGTCTAGGACTGTGTGATGTATTTTCGGATGATGCGTGCAGATCCCAGTAAGGTGGCCTTTTGCAGTTGGCAGATCGTAATTTTGTCAATGTCTATTGTTTCCAAATGCCGGCTGAGATCTTTTGGCACGGCACCCAGTGTGCCCATCACCACTGGGACCACCTGCACTGGTTTCTACCAGAGTCTTTGAAGTTCAATCTTGAGGTCCTGATAGCGGCTGAGTTTTTCCTGTTGTTTTTCTTCAATGCGACTGTCACCTGGGATGGCAACATCAATGATCCAAACCTTTTTCTTTTCCACAACTGTGATGTCTGGTGTGTTGTGTTCCAGAACTTTGTCAGTCTGGATTCGGAAGTCCCACAGTATCTTTGCGTGTTCATTTTCCACAACCTTTGCAGGTTTGTGATCCCACCAGTTCTTAACTGCAGGGAGGTGATACTTGAGGCATAGGTTCCAATGAATCATTTGGGCCACATAGTTGTGCCTCTGTTTGTAGTCTGTCTGTGCAATTTTCTTACAGCAGCTGAGAATATGATCAATGGTTTCATCAGTTTCATTGCACAAGCCTTGATTGGAGAAAGAAGCAGTTTAGTTGCTTACATATTGTCAAAACAGAAGGTAATCCATCACCAAGCAGGAGAATGGTGAACATAGAACTGAATAACATATGCATACACTCATATGTATGAATGCTAATTTAGAAATAATTACTGCAATAAAATGTACCAAAATAAAACTATTCCAACTGTTTTTGAACTATCTTAACTTGTTAAATGTATTTTTAGTCCGTTAATTTTTTAAAATTATTTTAAATTGGTCACCTTCCTCTGAGATATAGTGGAATGGAAGGACAGTACATCTCATTAGAGTGAGAAAGACTGACCCAGGTGACTTCCACATCTTCTGTTTGGATACATGGAGTATCTCCCTCCCACTCACCAATTATTTAGCATGAAATCAGATTTATTTATGTATTTATTTCATTTATTTCCAATATTTCTACCCCGCCCTTCTCCCCGAGGATTGCACAGTCCCTCAAATAACAAGTACATGTATGTAATGTGAAGATTGCCCTCTTCAAGTGAAGACCATCTCTTGCAAAATAGGATACATGATCTCCTAATGGGAGGCCTTGAGGGATGAAAGTTATTTGCTCATCTTTGGTTAATATTACCTGTACTGCTAGATCTGGTCAAAGTTCAATAGTTGTAGCTTCCTGTTTCTTACCATCGTACATGGACTACTCTGGGAATGCTGCTTTTTTCTTTCTGGCTTCTAGCTTCCTTATCTCTTCATACATGGAAAAAAGGTAAGATCTTGCACCTATATTAACAGTGGCTCTAAAAACACCCCTCCAGACCTACACAACTGTATCCATAATGGCTTGAAAGTTTTGGTTGGACATGCTATACGAGGACAGCACACTTTCTCTGAATTAGAGAATCTATATAGGTGAGGCTCTGGCTTACAAAGGGTGCATCTACACAGTCACTAAAATTCTGGACCAGTTAGGAGCATTGTTGCTTTGGACTGCTCTCAGTTTCATTATCACTCACAGTCAAGACTATCCAGTTTGGCTTAACTTGATTCGGTTCTGTTGGATGGTCACATTACTGTTGCAGCCTCTGGATCGTGGTCCCATTCTGTCCACTTTTCCCCACAATTCAGAGCTCAGAGAGAAGCTGTGTGAACTGTGGACGAGTTTGAACGAGAGCTGTTCTAGCTCTCCACTCGAGACCAGAGTATGAGGCTTCAAAATTTCCAGAGAATTCCTCTATTTCTTTTAATACAGAGTAACACCAGGTTACTTGGTTTTACACCATGCTACTGATCAGAAGTCATCTGGACATCTGTTGCCTCTTAGATTCAATACCATACAGATATTACTGACCTATTACATAGTTACCATATTTTATTAATCAATTCAATAATTTATAATTAAATTGTCTGGAAACCAAATACAATGATGTTTTTACCAGAACATTTTGCTATCTATTTCCAATTTTTATTTTTATTTTAATCTTTAAAAGCCTAGTTAATAGGAAATTAAACTTATAGGCTGGAGGTCTTAATTATTATTATTTATTATTTAGAGTATTTATATTCCGCCCTTCTCACCCCGAAGGGGACTCAGGGCGGATCACATTAAACACATACAGGGCAAACATTCAATGCCCATAAACACATTGATCTGAGACAGAGACAGACAGACAGATGCAGAGGCAATTTAACCTTCTCCTGAGGGGATGTTCGATTCTGGCCACAGGGGGGAGCAGCTGCTTCATCATCCACTCTGATGGCACTTCCTCACTTCCTCATTCCAATATTGTAAATTAGTTAAACTTGCCTCCCCACTTTTATAAGAGGTACCTTATTTCGTACTTGATAGATGCAACTATCTTTCGGGTTGCTAGGTCAGCAACGAGCAGGGGCTATATTTTATTTTTAATTGACGGGTGCTCACCCTGCCACGGGCTGGACTCGAACTCATGACCTCATGGTCAGAGTGATTTATTGCAGCAGCTGCTCACCAGCCTGCGCCACAGCCCAGCCCCTTAAAGGCAGAACACAAATAGTAACAGAAAAAGACAACATTTATTATTAAATATAATGCTCTCCCCAGTAGTATTCGACAAGCCCCAACACTTTAGGAAAGCAGTCAAGACATGGCTGTGTACTCAAGCATTTGAGAAATAAATATCTGAGGTGATATGGCTGAATCAAGGCATACGCGAAAGGTGTCAGGGGATGAATCTAATTACTCATGCATTTTAATATTTTTTTATAATTCATGTTTTAATAGAGTTAATACAACTTTTAATTGATTTTGGTATTGTTATTGTTTTATTGAACTGTCGCTGTTTATTGAATGTGTTTTTGGGGAAATGGAATTTGCCGACTGTTGTAAGCCGCCCTGAGTCCCTACAGGTGAGAAGGGCGGGGTAGAAATGATGTAAATAAATAAATAAATTAAATAAATAGGCTGGAGGGCTTAAAAGCAGAACATAAATAGTAACAGAAACAGACAATATTTACTATTAAATAAACCCCGGGAGCAGCTGCTGTTAGCTCCAGCTCCTGCCAAACTAGCAGTTCGAAAATATGCCAATGTGAGTAGATCAATAGGTACCGCTCTGGCAGGAAGGTAACGGTGCTCCATGCAGTCATGCCGGCCACATGACCTTGGAGGTGTCTACGGACAACTCTGGCTCTTCAGCTTAGAAATGGAGATGAGCACCAACCCCCAGAGTCAGACATGACTGGACTTAATGTCAGGGGAAACCTTTACCTTTTATAATGAAGACTACATCATTACAGGAAAACAAACATTTTTGTCTTTTCTAATTTTCCAAGCTGTCAGAGAGAATGAGGCTTTAGAGATAGATTTGTACCATGGAGATGTAGTCAAATCCTTGTTCAGGCATGAAGCATATTAGGTGACTTTGGGCCAGTCAGGCTCAATCAACCTTTTGCACAATTATGAAGATAAAACATATTAACCTCCACATGAACCTGAAGGTAGAATTGAAATGTGACACTTTAAGAAACAATGGGGTAAAACATTTATAACATGTAACCAGAATGCAATGTTAAAATAAATGTTAACTTATATAAAATATACTGACAAAAATTAACTGATGTTCATTCCATTCAGGGGAATTTGTGGAAAGAGGAAAACGATCTTCTAAGGACTTAACCCAATGTTCTGGCCCAACATGTATTGTGTGTTTAGCCATCCAGCTGAACTCCCATCAATACTTCCATATAACCCAAAACTTCATCTTTATTCATAACAAAACTTGAACATTCTCATGAATATCGGAGAAGAACGTTTGTATGAGGAACAGAAGGACGAAGCACAGTGTGATAAAATGAATTTAAGACACGATGAAAAAAATTCGAAGTCCAAGCTGTGCAGACTGCAATTTGGGTTCTTTTTATAAGGTTCAATGAATCTCACCTATGGGGAAAATTGTGAGTCGGTATAAATAAAGAAATACAGTACAATACAATCAAAGCTACCTGTAGGGAAAAGGACCAGAGAGTTTCTTCCTTCTAAATCACAATGCGACTAAACTAATGCCTTATCAACACAGTCATATAATGTTGAATAGGAAATGGATTAGCTTGGGGCATCCAAATAATGCTCCAGACTAGGGATTTCCAAATTGTGGGAAGTTCTGTGTCAGGTAGCTCCATGCTGCTTCCCTCTCCACCGGGGCTCCTTATATTAATACATATACCTTATTATTTATACTTCCATATACATATCATATGTGCCCCTGATGGCACAGTGTGTTAAAGCACTGAGCTGCTGAACTTGCAGACCAAAAGGTCCCAGGTTCAAATCCCGAGAGCGGAATGAGTGCCCACTGTTTATCATGGAAAAATTGTGAATTAAATGTTACAAAAATAATGAAATTAAATGAATAACAAGAATATATCAAGCAAGCCCCGGTGGCAAAGTGCGTTAAAGCGCTGAGCTGGAGACCAAAAGGTCCCAGGTTCAAACCCAGGGAGCGGCGGGAGTGGCCGCTGTTAGCTCCAGCTCCTGCCAACCTAGCAGTTCAAAAACATGCCAATGTGAGTAGATTAATAGGTACCGCTCCGGCGGGAAGGTAACGGCGCTCCATGTAGTCATGCCGGCCACGTGACCTTGGAGGTGTCTAGGGACAACGCCGGCTCTTCGGCCTAGAAATGGAGATGAGCATCAATCCCCAGAGTCGGTCACGACTGGATTTAACGTCAGGGGAAAACCTTTACCTTTTACCTATACATATCATATGTAATATGCCTCATAGAACATAGACAGATAGAACTGCTAACCATTTATTTGGGCTCTTAATTGCAGGCTAGCAGGAATGCTTAACACCTGGTCTGCTTCCTAGAGCTCCCGATCCTGCCCTAACTCTGTGTCCCTACTTCCCTGAGGCTCTTGATTTGCTTGGCAGGGGTAAATTCCTCAAAGTCAGGCTGCTCCTCTCTAATAATAATAATAAAACTTTATTTTAGTCCCACGGGGACTCGGGGCGGCTCCCATGGGGCAAGGCCCGACCAGCACAATTTACAAAAACAACAGCATAAATACATTGAACAATATACAAAAAATTAAAACACAGTAAGACAATAAAACAAGAGTGAATACAGCAAAAATAATATCAATAAAACACCAAGTACAATTCAGTTGACTTCATTGGTGGGGGGGGGGGGGACTGGGGACCTGGCTCTTTGGGCTCTCTACTTGCCCCTGACTCAAATGCTTGGCAAAGCAACCCTTCATATTTGTTCTTATCATTAGCCCTGACACCTCTGCCCCTGGCTCAGACACCCGGGGATTTTTCTTCCTAAAATTAGTTCATTCTCTGAAGATGTATTACACATTAACAGGTGGCAAATTAGGGTGGGCATTTTGAAACAGCCCTGGTGTTTGATTTTATTTCATTTGTCCCACCACTATCAAAAACTGGTGTTCACATCCTAGGGAACAAAAAAACATCATTCATGCCTGAAACTAGGACCTTCCAGACAGTCCTAAAATGTGGGATCTATCACGGGTTTACTTGAGGTTCCCAAATGATGCCTCAGGTAAACCTGAATTAATGCAGAGTGAACTGGGATTTTTCAGTTTGCTCTGGATTAATAAAACACCTGGAAAGATTTGGATCTTAATGTAAGGTTTGAATCTTTTCAGCTGTGTGCCCTGTGGGAATTGACTCCTGGGACTACTTTCACAATCTCGAAGGTCAATCCCCACTGTGATCCTGGCTCTTTCGGCTCCAAGAGCTCAAAGGATCAAGGTGGCCACCCCATGTTTCTATCCCAGCCCCCCATTTACCACCAAAATATACACGAAAGGCCTGACTCTATGCTTAGGCCCCTCCAGTGAAAGCTCCTGATGCATTGGAAGGTTGGGGTGGGAGAGTAGGGAACATTTCTGGTAGACAGCTGACCAAAGCCATTTGCTAAAAAAGCCCCAATAAATACAATTGGGCTTGGCATTTTTCTATTGCTTTTGACAGCTAACTTCTAGCAGATTAGATGTTTGGGGAAAAACAGGTATCACTTATGATTTTATATATATTTGCTTGATATATTCTTGTTATTCATTTAATTTCATTACAGTAGAGTCTCACTTATCCAAGCCTCGCTTATCCAAGCTTCTGGATTATCCAAGCCATTTTTGTAGTCAATGTTTTTAATATATCATGATATTTTGGTGCTAAATTCGTAAATACAGTACAGTAGAGTCTCACTTATCCAACATAAACGGGCCAGCAGAATGTTGGATAAGCGAATATGTTGGATAATAAGGAGGGATTAAGGAAAAGCCTATTAAACATCAAATTAGGTTATGATTTTACAAATTAAGCACCAAAACATCATGTTATACAACAAATCTGGCAGAAAAAGTAGTTCAATACACAGTAATGCTATGTAATAATTACTGTATTTACAAATTTAGCACCAAAATATCACAATGTATTGAAAACATTGACTACAAAAATGTGTTGGATAATCCAGAACGTTGGATAAGCAAGTGTTGGATAAATGAGACTCTACTGTAATTACAACATAACATTACTGTGTATTGAACTACTTTTTCTGTCAAATTTGTTGTATAACATGATGTTTTGGTGATTAATTTGTAAAATCATAACCTAATTTGATGTTTAATAGGCTTCTCCTTAATCCTTCCTTATTATTCAAGATATTCGCTTATCTAAGCTTCTGTCGGCCCGTTTAGCTTGGATAAGTGAGACTCTACTGTATTTTTGTAACATTTCATTCACAATTTTCCATGATAATCAGTTGGCACTCCATTTTTGTTGTTATTTTTATTGTGCATTTTATCGTGCAGTAGAAACATACCTCTACATAGTCAAAACTAGTCACAATCTTTTTGTGCAGCACTGCATATACATCATACTTTTTTATGATCACTGGAGCCTGTACAAATCAACTCAATCAATAAATAAATACTGAGAAGACAGCAGTTGACCTACTTAGATTTTTCAAAAACTGCACATTGGCACACAGCTGTTCAGACTAAGCTAAGATAACTTGTACATAACTGCAAGCTTTGCTTGCTATTGATAAACTGAATGCAGTAAACTGTCATAAAGGGAAAACAAAATGGTTGCAGCAACCAAGACAGGTATGTTCATGGTAAGTTTTTTTTTTTTTAATCCAAGAGACCTTCTCCAACTGAGAAATCAATGAACCAACCACAGAATCTGTAAAAACTCAATTCATTCAATGTTTCAAGAACGGGTTTAAATTTAAGAACAATATCTTCCTAGTTATGGATATGATCTAGGTGTTAAGTGCTTCACTGGAATGCAGCCAGAGTCTTCTGCATTTTGTCAAATCATTCCACAGTAACTGGAAACTGTGAAGACTGAAGTTGATAACTGCAGTCTAAAACACCTACTTGAAGTAAAAGAAAAACCTCCTGTATTCTGCAGCAGTAAAACCATGTGTAATGCCAGATCCATAAAAAGCTTCCTGTCTCAAAGAAGCTAGCGTGAAAACAAATAGTGCTGTTGCTTTATCAAAAGACTAGGGCTCTATGACTAATGTCTAGGCCTGACATTTCATATCAAAATGAGAAAATAATGCTTTCCTTTTGTCGGTTTCTCTATACTTTTAGCATTTTCCTTCCACTTTATATCCAGCAAATTGTTTACTTCTGTTTGTTTTAATATTTACAAATGATCTTATGAATGAGAGACTTCCTTGTCATCAATCTGCCAAATTTTATCAATGTCTACTGTATACCGTCACTATCCAAAATAATTTTGATGATACTGATTGCAGTAATACAAGTATTTTACAATACTGACGGTATGAAGTCCCAGTTGATGTAACTGCTCTTTCTTAAGTTGAGCTGTGGATCAAACACAATCACAATGAAATGCAAACTAAAAGAAGACAACAGAAGACCTTCTTGATCCAGGAAATTGCATAGAATGATAGTGTTGGAATAATAATAATAATAATAATAATAATAATAATAATAATAACAATAATAATAATACTAATAATAACTTTATTCTTATACCCCGCCCCATCTCCCCGAAGGGACTTGGTGCGGCTTACATTGGGCCATCCAGTCCAACACCCTACTATGCAGGAAAACACAATCGAAGCATTCCTGACAGATAGCCTTCCAGCCTCTGTTTAAAAACTTCCAGAGAAGGAGACTCTACCACACTCTGAAACATCATATTTTACTTCCATAGCTATTATCATCTTCTTAATATTAGGGGTGTGTGTGTCTCTTTTTTTGAGGTTTGAATGCATTGCTCCATGTCCTGGTCTCTAAAGCAACCTAAAATAAGTCTGATCCATCTTCAATATGACATCCTTTCAAATATTTAAACATGGTTATCATGTTTTCTCTTAATCTTTCCAGGATAAACACACTCAGCTCCCTAAGCCACTAATCATAGATCATATGTTTCAGACGTTTAAGCATACGTGTTCCAGCTTGTCGATATTTTCTCTGAACTGTGGTGCTCAGAAATGGACACAGTATAGGTAGTCCCCAGATTATGGACAAGATGGGTTCTGAAGGCTTGTATTAAGTTGCATTTATACACAAGTTAGAACAGGTACTTTTAAAGTATAATTCCAGCCAATTGGTTTTTAAAAAGTTTTTGATAGCACAGGGTAAGGTTAACAGTCGGTAATGTTTGGTTTTGCTGTCAGTGCCCCAGTTCAGAAGATTTCACCTTGCTTTCTATCTCTGTGACAATTGGATTTTGAAAATGTTGGGTTTGTCATGGAAACAAGAATTTGTGATAAAACTTCAGTAGAAACAACTTTTCCTATGATAACTCTAAGGCCCCATTTACACAGTCTCCAAAAGTGGGCTGGAAAATGAATTAGGCTGAATCGTCCAAATGATGCCTCAGGCTAATATAGTTTACCCAGAGTAATCCAGGTTTACTCCTGGTTAAGTTCTGTACCTTCCCAGGTATGGGGCTGGTGAGAACTGACCCATGAGATCACCATCTGGATTTCTGAGGGTCAATTCCCACAGCCATCCTGCCTCTTCAGCCTTCAGTAGCCCGGGATGGGTCGGATGGCAGTGTCACCGCCCCCTCTCACCTCATTTTAGTATAGTCTGTACCTAAGAGTCCTGCAAATGGAGACAGGCCGCTAAATAATACAGGAGCTTTGGAGAGTGGAGAGGGAAAATTCCCTTTCCCTCTCTAAAACTCCTATCACATCATTTCAAAACCCATTTGCCAGTCAGCTATTCACAATCCCAGTGCCAGTCAACATGCACATATTATCCAATAGACTTGCACATTTTTTTGGAAGATTTGTAAGTCATATTTTAAAAATTAAATCTGTTCTTCTGAAGTGATATCCGACATGTGGGCATGGCCTGCACCTAAAACTTAAGAATCAAAACTTACCTAATCCTTTTTCATTTTAATTTTGTAATGCACAGAAGCTTTCCAAAGTCAGTTCCATATTCATGGCAAGCAGCCAAAAAGGCTCCCATTCCTCTTTAAATTAATGACCTTTCGCCATTAGAAGAGGAAAAGCAGGGAGAAAGCAAAGTTTGCTGGGAAAGAAAGCGCAGAACTCTGAGGAATGTAGTTTGGGAAGGCAATGAGTCCTATGGCAGAGAATACAAAAGACCCTGCCCTAAACTACATTTCCTGTAGTTCTGCTCAGTATCAGAAAGCTCCAATCAGGATAGGGGAGAGATTTGTCTTTCTTTAGCAGCAGCCAGACAGAGTTCCAATGAATAGTTGAATCTGTAAAGAGGAGGACTGACTGGTACTTCTAGTAAGAAAATAATAATAGTAATAATAATAATAATAATAATAATAATAATAATAATAATAATAATAATAATAATTGCACAGACAGACTACAAACAGAGGCACAACTATGTGGCCCAAATGATTAATTGGAACTTATGCCTCAAGTACCACCTCCCTGCAGTAAAGAACTGGTGGGATCACAAACCTGCAAAGGTCGTGGAAAATGAACACGCAAAGATACTTTGGGACTTCCGAATCCAGACTGACAAAGCTCTGGAACACAACAGACCAGACATCACAGTTGTGGAAAAGAAAAAGGTTTGGATCATTGATGTTGCCATCCCAGGTGACAGTCGCATTGATGAAAAACAACAGGAAAAACTCAGCCGCTATCAGGAGCTCAAGACTGAACTTCAAAGACTCTGGCAGAAACCAGTGCAGGTGGTCCTGGTGGTGACGGGCACACTGGGTGCCGTGCCAAAAGATCTCAGCCAGCATTTGGAAACAATAGAGATTGACAAAATTACGATCTGTCAACTGCAAAAAGCCACCCTACTGGGATCTGCGCGCATCATCCGAAAATACATCACACAGTCCTAGACACAAGTGTTCGACTTGTGATTTTGTGATATGAAATCCAGCATGTCTATCTTGTTTGCTGTATCATACAATAAAACAACAACAACAACAACAACAACCAACTCAATAGGGGAAGCATATTAATTAGCTTGGAGGCTGGATGTCCATCTGTTAGGAGAGTTTTGATGGTGCCCTTCTGCCCGGAAGAAGGGAGTTGGACTAGATAGCCCTTAGGGATCCCCTCCAACTCTAGAATTCTACGTATGAAAATGCAGAATTTGTTAATATTGGTTTCTATTGATTGATATATGAGAGACATTCAATGTTGTGGCTTTTTAAAAACGTTTTTATCAAAACTTTAAAAAATGCTCTGAAATCAGTAGATGTATGAATATTTCTGAAATTTGGGGGGGGGGGATGATTCCCTGTTATCTTGTGCCACAGTATAGAAAATTCAAGGAGATAACATTTGTAGTTTTTTAAAATGTTTATAAAAACCTTGAAAATTCCCCAAAGTGAAATGTTCTGTAACTTGATAGGATAACAGTGGTGAATATGTTCTACCAATAGCTGTAAAAACGAGGGAGAAAGAAGCCCCTGAAGTTCCTCAGTTATAATAATTATGCACAATTACTTTAACGAAAAAGTAATGAAATGTTGTTACTCTCATTGTAGCAACGAAATTTTCACCAACTGTACTTTAGAATCACTTTAGAAATGAAATGCCAGTGCTCCTAATTTTGTAATGACTTTTGAAACATATGCTTAATACAATTTGGAATTTTAATTTGTATTCCTATTATCACATTCTGTGACCTCAGTAAATGGAGGCATATCATGCTCTTGTATATTGTGTAAGAAAAGGCATTGGAAAAAGCTAAAGATATTCTATGCCAGATAACCCACTGCATAAAAGCAGACCATCTTGGAAATGTGCATAATGATCTTTAAAATTCCCCAGTGACATTTACATTTGGTTCATCAAAACAGAAAGAAATTGCTTTGTTTCTGTCCCACAAAAAAGCTAATGCAGATAAAAATCTAACCCTCTGTCAGCAATTTGTAATCAAAGGCTACAAAATGGATATAGCCTTATGTAAGGAAATAGATTTTCTCTTTAAAGTAAAATGACTTTCTTCTTGAAGAAAATACCTAGAGGGAAATCTTGCTTTTCTCTAGCTGATCTGCATTCTTTATTACAAGGGCAAGTGCTAAGCTATATTGCTTAAAATTGTTTTAAATACCGTTGTAAAAATGGGGAAGTCTTGACATCTTGAAACATGTTGTCAATAATGCATAGTGATTATCAATATAAATATTTTCAAAAATCACTGGGAATAAATATATTGGGTTGCATCCAGATTAAAATATGCACAGTGGAGCTAGTTCAGGAATTTTGGCAAGCACAATGAAGAAAGTCTGTCCACCTCATCTTTCCCATTCCAGGCACTCTTGAACAAAAAATCAGGAGACTTTATTAGCCTCTACACCACAGTCTTACACAAATTTATATGTATGTAGCCTTTTAAAGAGCTCGTGAAGCTTCAGTGGAGAAAAGGGTTCAAACAAGTTAACACAATCTGTCTCCTAATTCTGTCTATAGCCCAGAAACTTTTATGTATTCTTTATATATAAGTTTACAGACAGCATCGTGGCACTATGTTTATATTTTGTGTGGGTGTGATCTGCATGTCACCCCTATTTTAAAAATTGTGACAGGCAAGATCATATACATATGTTAACAATGGAGCATTGCTCATTTAAGCTCAATATTGTCTGCTGAGGCCAATACAATGTAGCACAATGCAGAAGATTTATCCACTTCATTTTGACACCAGACACGTTTTAAATGGTTATGCCAGAGTTGAAAAGTGTGATATAAAACATGACACACACACACACACACACTCTGCACCTGTTATTTAGTGTGAATATTCTGAAAGGGTGTCCTTATGTCACCTGAATAGTTTCTCTGGAATGGATGGCAGATGGCCAACCTCGACTCTCAATTTGTTTTCACTTTTCTGGGTTTACATCAGCAGCACTGTGCAGTTTGCACTTCATTTCTCATTACTGCTTTTAAGCATGTTCTGACAGCAGAATGAGCTTTGATCTGCTTTGTGGACATTTGTATCTTTTTGTAACATCCTATTGTACTACGGCAAGTGCATTAAAAAGCAATTTAGCAAACTGTGGTTGAAAATAATATTCATAACAGCAACACAAAGGCTGTCCACCTCTCTGATCATGGCTAAATCTGTTTCATCTTTAACTCTCCCCACCTTTTCAAAAATTGGCAAACTAATACAATTGCATTAAAAATATAGAAATTTGCCTGTAAAATTTAGAAGCACATGATGAAACACAGTTCCTGCAGGGGAGGCCCTGCTCTCGGTCCCACTCACGTTTCAAGTACAGTTGGTGGGAACAAGAGAGGGGGCCTTCTCCATGCAATGTAAACTTTTATTACGGTCAATGACCAGCTCATATCAAGGGCACCCAGTCCCATACATCCATATGAAATCCGAGAGGATATATACTTCAAAATTAATAAAACTCCTATAAAACTAAATCATTGACAAAATCTAGGCTAAAAACTTCAATATTAATATAAACCCTTATAAAATTGGATCATTGACAAAATTTAAAATTTAGGCTAAAAACTTCAACATTAATAAAAACCATTATAAAATTGAATCATTGACAAAATTTAAAATCTAGGCTGAAGATCATATACCAATATCATTAAAACCCAACTCAACCCACCGGATCATCCGGGGGGAGTCTAAAGGAAGGGAGTGCTCCATGCTACCATGCTACCTCCATGTTACCTCCCCGGCTATGGAACTCCCTTTCTTGCCTCTCTTATGGAGAGGAGATGGACTAATATATCTTTACACCTTCACCTAGTTGTTGGACACTTACCTTCGCCCATTAGAAGCTGTATAGTAGAGTAGGGCAAAAAAAGTCAAATCCTTCGTTTTTCGGATCAAATTCGTTTGTTTTGTCACTTTTGAATCGTGTTTCAAAGTGGGTTTTCCCATCGTGTGTATCCTGCGATATTGAACCACAATAGCCAATTTTTCTAATGGCGTCATATGTTTTTTGGTACTTAAGTCAATAAGTCATGGATTTTTAAAGCATCCAAACTTGATTTGAGGCTTCTTGCAGGGGGTTGGAAAGGATGGCCCATGAGGTCTCTTCCAACTCTACGATTCTATGATTCTATGATTTTAGGTGCAGACTAGCCTGGGCTTGCCTTGCCTCCCTGTGGCCAATCGCAGAAGGGAGGGAGTCTTGTTTGTCTTTCCCCGTGGTTGCTTTCTATGGGCCAAAATCAGATGATAAGGGAAAAGTTCTGAATGTTGGTGATCTAGCAGTGTTAAATGTGTTCTACCACTGTACCAAGTTTGCAGAAGATAGCCCAAAAAATGAGGGCAGGAGAGTCCTGTAAAGTCCCCCCCCCCCCGGTGCTGTTTTTGGCCACTGCGCATGCACTCCCACCATTAACAAATTAATTTAAAATATTTGTAATATTCGTAATATTCATAACTTTTTGGGGCCAAATTTCGGAAGTAGTTTCAGAAACGAAGCGCCAGTGCCCCCTACTTTAGAAGCGAGTTTAGAATAATTTTTCCATGGATCTCTCATGCCTGTTGTATACCATCTTAGCTTTAATATTTTTAGTATAATTTTTAAGAGTTTTAAAAAATGTTCATGTTGTAAATGTTTGTGATGCATTATGTTAGGTTTATTTATGTTTTTATTTTTATAATTTTTATTGAGAATGTTTTTTCCCACTGGCTTGATTTGTTATTAGTTGTTTGTTGTTTTTGGCATTGAATGTTTGACACTGTGTTGTTTTGCTGGAAACCATCCTAAGTCCCCTTGGGGAGATAGGGTGGGTTATCAATAAAGTATAATAATAATAATAATAATAATAATAATAATAATAATAATAATAATAATAATAATATTGTATGACACAGCAAACAAGATAGATATGCTGGATGTAGTATCACAAAATCACAAGTCGAACACTTCCCAAGTGTCTAGGACTGTGTGATGTATTTTCGGATGATGCGCACAGATCCCAGTAGGGTGGCCTTTTGCAGTTGGCAGATCATAATTTTGTCAATGTCTTTTGTTTCCAAATGCCGGCTGAGATCTTTTGGCATGGCACCCAATGTGCCAATCACCACCGGGACCTCCTGCACTGGTTTCTGCCAGAGTCTTTGAAGTTCAATCTTGAGGTCCTGATAGCGGCTGAGTTTTTCCTGTTGTTTTTCGTCAATGCGACTGTCATCTGGGATGGTGACATCAATGATTCAAACCTTTTTCTTTTCTACAACTGTGATGTCTGGTGTGTCGTGTTCCAGAACTTTGTCAGTCTGGATTTGGAAGTCCCATAATATCTTTGTGTGCTCATTTTCCAATACTTTTGCAGGTTTGTGGTCCCACCAGTTCTTTACTGCTGGGAGGTGGTACTTGAGGCATAAGTTCCAATGGATCATTTGGGCCACATAATTGTGCCTCTGTTTGTAGTCAGTCTGTGCGATTTTCTTACAGCAGCTGAGGATATGATCAATGGTTTCATCGGTTTCCTTGCACAGTCTGCATTTTGGGTCATCAGCTAATTTTTCAATCTTGGCCTTAATTGCATTTGTTCTTGTTATTATTAATTGCATTTGTTGTTATTATTGTTATTGTTATCAGGAAGGTATTTTGTTGGTACCCTTTCCTGACCAAAATTTCCCAGTGGCCCAGTAGCAAAACATACTGTATTACTGAAGCACAGACCCCTATCTATACTACCATATAATACAGTTTGAAATTGCTTTGTATGGTAAGTGTAGACCCATACACTCCAGTTCAATGCAGTTAAACATCATTATATGAATCTACTCTGTAGATGAGATGACAGAGTTAGACATCATGATTATCAGTGAACAGTGGGTCCTTGGTGTGTGCTGCAATTTGGTTCCACCCCCACCTGCAGGGATACAAAAAAATCTGTACACTCAAATCCCACTACAATGTAGAATCATAGAATCATAGAATAGTAGAGTTGGAAGAGACCTCATGGGCCATCCAGTCCAACCCCCTGCCAAAAAGCAGGAAATTGCATTCAAAGCACCCCTGACAGATGGCCATCCAGCCTCTGCTTAAAAGCCTCCAAGGAAGGAGCCTCCACCACAGTCCGGGGGAGAGAGTTCCACTGCCGAACAGCTCTCACAGTGAGGAAGTTCTTCCTAATGTTCAGGTGGAATCTCCTTTCCTGTAGTTTGAAGCCATTGTTCCGTGTCCTAGTCTGCAGGGCAGCAGAAAACAAGCTTGCTCCCTCCTCCCTATGACTTCCCTTCGCGTATTTGTACATGGCTATCATGTCTCCTCTCAGCCTTCTCTTCTGCAGGCTAAACATGCCAAGCTCTTTAAGCCGCTTCTCATAGGGCTTGTTCTCCAGACCCTTAATCATTTTAGTCGCCCTCCTCTGAACGCTTTCCAGCTTGTCAACATCTCCCTTCAACTGCGGTGCCCAAAATTGGACACAGTATTCCAGGTGTGGTCTGACCAAGGCAGAATAGAGGGGTACCATGACTTACCTGGATCTAGACGCTATTCCCCTATTGATGCAGGCCAGAATCCCGTTGGCTTTTTTAGCTGCCGCATCACATTGTTGGCTCATGTTTAACTTGTTGTCCACGAGGACTCCAAGGTCTTTTTTGCACACACTGCTGTCAAGCCAGGCGTCCCCCATTCTGTATCTTTGATTTCCATTTTTTCTGCCGAAATGAAGTATCTTGCATTTGTCCCTGTTGAACTTCATTTTGTTAGTTTCGGCCCATCTCTCTAGTCTGTCAAGATCGTTTTGAATTCTGCTCCTGTCTTCTGGAGTGTTAGCTATCCCTCCCAGTTTTGTGTCGTCTGCAAACTTGATGATCGTGCCTTCTAACCCTTCGTCTAAGTCGTTAATAAAGATGTTGAACAGAACCGGGCCCAGGACGGAGCCCTGCGGCACTCCACTTGTCACTTCTTTCCATGATGAAGACGACGCATTGGTGAGCACCCTTTGGGTTCGTTCGCTTAGCCAAATACAGATCCACCTAACCATAGTTTTGTCTAGCCCACATTTTACTAGTTTATTTGCCAGAAGGTCGTGGGGGACTTTGTCGAAGGCCTTACTGAAATCCAGGTAGGCTACATCCACAGCATTCCCTGTATCGACCTAACTCGTAACTCTATCGAAAAAAGAGATCAGATTAGTCTGGCATGACTTGTTTTTGGTAAATCCGTGTTGACTATTAGCAATGACCGCATTTGTTTCTAAGTGTTCGCAGACCACTTCCTTGATGATCTTTTCCAGAATCTTGCCTGGTATTGATGTGAGGCTGACCGGACGGTAATTGTTTGGGTCGTTCTTTTTTCCCTTCTTGAAGATAGGGACCACATTCGCCCTCCTCCAATCTGCTGGGACTTCTCCCGTTCTCCAAGAACTCTCGAAGATAATTGCTAGTGGAGTGCAATGGAGAAGATGTATCTCTTATATAAAATGGTAAAATAAAAGATTGCTTCATGTAATTTTTTGGAATGTTTTCAAGCTGAGATTGTTGAATCTGTGGATATAGAATCTATGAATTTGGAACATCTGCCGCATAGAATAAAGGAAAGATTTATTTTGACTTTCATCTATAACCCTATGTAACATGATTTTTGTTCCTGAGTTATAAGCCATTTCCTAATTGGTTCTATCATTTAAAAAAAACCATGGAAAATGTTTCTTAAACAGCAAAACTTTGTTTTTGTGGGACCTCCTGTGGCACATGTTGATATACTTTTACAATGAATATCTCATTTAGTCTCAACCAATTCAACATAGTTTGTGGCAACCACAAAAAAGTTTCTGGAGTGTAACAACTACTTACAAAGTAACTACCACACAAATAAACAGGAATAACACTTCAAACCAGGAATAGAATTTTTTTCCAAATGTTGATACATAGTGTAATGTTCTCTTCCCTCCTAAACTAGGAAAGATAAACATCAAAACTCAGATCATTAGACATGCAGATTCACCCCTCCTTAGCAGAATTTATTTTAAGAGATCATTACCTACTTAGACAATAGTAATTGTAGTGATTAAGTTATTCAACATACTAATTTGCAAGATGGTTGGAAGAGGAAAAAAGAGGGTTTACAAGCAGCCAGAACATTTTATTCTACCCCTCATTTTTCCTAATTGCAAATACTTGCACATAGTCACAGATGGAGGGATCCAAAAAAATTTGTTCCAACCCTGAAACTGCGTGGAAGGGCATGATTTTGCCAAAGTTAAGCATTTGTTCAAATCAATCCTATCCAAAACTACCAAGAGAATCATCCAGTTGAATTCAAATGCAGTTATTGACAAATTAGCATACTTGAATTAAGTCTCATTTAAAAGCTGAACTTTGCTTATAAAATCCTACACATATTTGCCTGGAAATAGGATCTACTGAAAAATAGTAATTTTGCCAAAGGACAAATGTAAAATTCTTACATTATTCTCTCTCGTGTCCTATCTACATTGCCATATAAAATCCAGATTATCTGCTTCGAACTCAATTATATGAGCCTACATTGCCATATAATCCAGTTTAAAGGAGATAATCTGGATTTTATATGGCAGTGTATATGGGGCCTCACTGAAACCATAGCAACTTGCATTTGTTTAATACTGTTTGTTTCATGCTTTCATTACAAAAAGGAAGGATTCTTCTATAATAGTATATAGCTTGAATATTCTTTATCCATAATTCCAAAATCTGTAATACTGTGAATAGCCTTGCAGCCTCAAAGCCTGGCTGTTTTCTTCTTTTGGGAATCCTTGTTTGGTGAGCTGGAATGCAATGGAATAGGCTTGCTGCTTGGAAGGCTAGGTGCTTACATTCTAGGGGAATGGTTTTTTGGGCTGCTAGAATTGCAACGAATAGCCTCAGTGCTTCAAAGCCTGACTGCTTGCTGCCTAGGGGAATCTTTGGTTGGTCAGCTTCAATAGTACAGGGTGGTATTGCTGCTTCACAGCCTGGCCACCTTCTACCAAGGTTAATCCTTTGTTGGTCTAGTTGACTTGCACTGAATAGCCTTGCAGCTTCAATGCCTGGCTGTGTTATAGGGGAATCCTTGTTTGGTGAGCTGGAGTAGCACCCTCAACCAGAGAGCCGCTTTGAAGCCTGGCTACTTGCTTTGTAGGGAAATCATTGTTTGGCCAGCTTGAATTGCACAGAATAGTATTGCTGCTTGCAAGTCTGGCCGCTTTCTGCCTTGTGGAATCCTTGGTTGCCCAGGTTGAATAGCAATTAATAGTCTCAGTGCGACAAGTATGAATGCTGCAATTAGTCACCTTGATTAGCATTTAATGGCCTTGCAGCTTTAAAGGCTGGATACTTCTTGCCTGGGGAAATCCTTTGCTGGGAGGTGTTAGCTGGGCTTGGTTTTTTCCTGATTGGAATTTCCCTGTTTTCAGAGTGTTGTTCTTTATTTACTGTCCTGATTTTAGAGATTATATTGTTCTGTTTTATTATACCACAGTAATTATGATATATTATATTTATAATCTTCTATTATCTGCTTAGAACTGGACTATATGAGGCCCCTTCTACACAGCTGTATAAAAGCCACACTGAACTGGATTATATGGCAGTGTGGACTCAAGATAATCCAGTTCAAAGCAGATATTGTGGATTATGTACCTTGGCATTCTGGGTTATATGGCTGTGTGGGAGGGACTTGAGTCTACACTGCCATATAATCCAGTTCAAATCCGATAATCTGTATTTTATAGGCAGTGTGGATGAGACCTAAGTGCATTCTACCTGTGTTCTGGGCACCATTTTGGCTAAGGGAATTGCTAGGATACAAAGTGGGTGGGGCCTAAAGGGGTGGGGCCTACCTTTCTGAGCCGTTTCTAAAGGGGGAAAACGGCTCTTTCTCGTCCGTTAATTTGGGCTTTATTTTTCTAGGTTTTTTGTTTGAAAGACATAGACTGGATGACTATGTCTTTTGTGGCCAAACTGGGTGTGATTTGGTTCAGTGGTTTTGTTGTTTACTCCATATACTATATATATTATATATGGTTTTGTTGTTTACTCCACATACTATATATATTTTATATAGTAATAATCTTGACTCTAAAATAGAAGAATTTTGTATGAAAGACATATGACTCCCTGGAAATTTTGTATGTGATAAAAATTGTGTTTTCCCATAATTACAGACATGATATTTACACAATGAACACTGAATAATATTTTAGATCATTTTGGGGGTGTGAATAATATGCAAAAACTGTGTCATTACTCCTTACTGAGCTGCCCAAGTATCAGGAAATCTATTTTTGATCAGGGAATGATTAGTGGCAACTATTCCTCCCATCACTACATGGAAGGTAACAACTGTGGCTAACACTCACTTGCCAGCTTGTGCTTTTTAGTTATGAATGAATCACCAAGACTTGAAAATCCAAATGCCTATGAATTTTTCATGAAAACCCAATGGCTTGAATCCTGTTCTGATAGGCCTTTGTTACAAAACAACATGAATTAGAAAGCAAATAAATGATCCAACACTTTTGACTTTTAGAAAGTGTATTCTTGGTGGGAATTATATTGTTTGATGAAACTTTCCCTGTTTTCCTCACTTGGGTTTTCTTTACCTCTCTTTGCTTTTCTGTCTAAGGAAAGGAACAAAGGCTTTTACATTTCTGCACTTTCAAATGTAGCGCTGTGTCATACATAGAGCTCATTCACACAACACAGTAACTTTCCAATTAAATTGCCATAGCAACATCCTATGGAATCTTGGAGTTTTCAGTTTAAGGAACATATTTAGGATTTCTCAGGAGAAGGTTAAATTGCCTCTGCGTCTGTCTGTCTGTCTGTTGTCTCTGTCTCGGTTCGATGTGTTTATGGGCATTGAATGTTTGCCCTATATGTACATAATGTGATCCGCCCTGAGTCCCCTTCGGGGTGAGAAGGCGGAATATAAATACTGTAAATAAATAAATAAATTTCTGGAGCTGAAAATGTGACTTGCCCAGGTTCATCTATTGGTCTTTTAATGACTGAGCAAGAATTTGATCCTGGTTCCGAGATTTGTAATCCAACATTCAACCATTACACCTCATTGGCTCCCATTACATACATTTCTCATTGTGATGTCATCCCAAGAAGTGCACAGACTCAAAGATAATAACTGGCTTGATTGGAGATCTGAATCAGGGTCTTGCACTTCAGTATACCATGCTGTTTCTGTACATTGGACAGTTTGAGTTCAAACACATATATAAAGATTTCAGCTTGTTGACTGTTCATGTTATGACAGGCCTTCTGCAATTAATATTATTACCTTTAAGGTTATACAATATCTGAAGGACTCATGCAGGGATGGGTATCATTCAGAGTAATCAAAGGCTAAATGTGATAAAAAGCTACACTCTTCTACACTCTTACCAGAAAATTACGATGCTGGAGAAATTGAGACTGGTAGCTCTTAAATCCAATTTGAATGCAGCTAGAGGTCAGGGTATCTACAACACATACATGTTCAAATATTCATCCAGACAAAAATAATGTATTTAAAAAATCTCACCAGAAATTCTGGAATAAGCCATAACATCCATTGAAGCCAATCACTGTATGTCCCTGAAAAACAGAAATCCAAGACAAAAATGCAAAGTGCTTGTGAGGACAAAGCTATTGCTGAAGTATTCAGGGAAAGAAACTGGATAACCTTAAGTTAAGAATTTAATTTGCTCTGTGACTGAGTACTTATCTCAAAACAATTTTCCCATTGAAAAACTATTAACCTGTTCAAGCCTCCTGAAGCCCCCTCTAAATTTTGTTGCTGTGTTTTTAAATAAGAAAATGTATTTTATAAATGACAAATAAAGTATAAATGCACATTCACATGGGACAATAAAAGAAAGAAAGATAAATTTTAAAGTGGTAGAAGCACAAAGCTGTGGCAAGGAAGCACATTTGAGGCAACAAAATGCATGCTGGCCAGTGTAACAGCAAGGCAAAACTTGCACATTCACAAGGAATAATAAGAAAAGAAATATCAACATTAAAATGTTAGAAGCACAAAGTTGTGACAAGGAAGCACAAAGTGAAGAGGCAGAAGCATAATTTTCTTCATAGTGTATTCACTCCAGTCTCCCTCTCTTTCTTGTGCTCTCTCCCTCCCTCTCTTCATGAAGCCAAACATACCAGGAATAAAAACACACAAAATCAATTAACCCAAAGTTCCTCAAAGTGGACAAGAGCAAAGTGGACAGTAATCTAAAGTGGACAAGAGGCATGGAGGCAATGAAGCCTTCCTTGAAACCCTAAAGCCCTGTACTCTCAAGCGAGTGCTCCCTCTGGTGCTTCCTCTGGTCAAAGTGAACCCGGGCTGAGCAACAGCTCTTAACTCAAAACACTCTTAAGTTGGGATGCTCTTAAGTCTAGGTTCCACACAGGTGAGCCAGAAGTTAATAACCAGCCAGAGCTGAAAATTTGCTTTCCCTGGAATAGCTCTAGCACTGATAAACATAACATTGGCCAGTTGTCCATGGATCACCAGTGGTCCCCAAGAACTAAAATATGGTCTGCGGCCTCACCGTTACTACATTGTTGCAATGAGAGCAACTGGTCTTGCGAAACTCTCTTATAGTGCCGATGAAATGGGGATGTCGAGAAGGGAGAGGATGACTACCCTGAAAGGCACAACAGCAAGCCTCCTGACTGCTGCTTCTCCTCCTCTTCCCTCCCCCTGAGCAGAGCCGTTCCATGTGGCGGCTGGAAGTGGGGGCGCCTTGGTGTCTTCGTTTTTAGGCCTGTTCCAAGGGTTATTTGGGGTTCTGATTCAGCAAATCCGGTTGCTCCTGACACACACACACACACACAAAACACCTCTGATTAAATGGCTGTGTCAAAGTAATCTTAGGTGAACAAATGGAAGCTCTTCTACAGAAATCAAGATTAGGTAACTAATAAAAACAGAAAATTTAAATATTGGTTGCTGTTCACTATGAATATATAAAATTTCAAATGTGCTGAGAATAGTAATCGATTGAAGCACATCCTGCCTCAGAAACCCCTAGATAAAACCATGTGCATAGTTGAAGAGGCACAGAACTAAAAGTATGCATATTTGGAAAAAAAATACACAAACCAACCTTGGTCAAGGGGAAGATTTCATGCAACAATTTCATACAACTTATGCAATAGTGTGAGGGAAGGCATGGGAGAAAAGGTGGAAACTTCCTACCCAATATATGACACAAATACTAACTACAACAAAAGTTATAAAGATAAACAGATGTTCGCAGTCTTCCTCACCTTTGTGTGTATGTGCCTTCAAGTTGTCTGATAATTTATGGCAAGCTCATGAATTCAATATCTTTAAAAAAAAATACAAGCAGCGAAAGAGTGTGGTACAAATATAAACGTTGATTGTTTGCACAGATGCTCATCCCTTCAGATTTAGTTCCCCACGCTGCTATTGAGTCAGTGATTGTATAGCAGTCACCTACATGCTTCATGAGTCACAGTGTTCATATGCTCAAGATCACTACTAGCAAGACAGGATATAGGCAATGTTCTGAAGTGGGAGACATTATGGCCTGAACTAGGAATGTGCTTTTAAAAAACATTTCCCACACACTTGCTCATGGCAGCCTACTACAAGAATTTCTCTGGCAAGTAATCATTCATTTGAGATGTGTAGTATGGGAGCAGGATAAGCAAAAATCAGAAGCATAAGAAGCCTTATAGATTATGGATCTTAGCTCTGATTTGTAACAGAAAACAAGGGCCTGAATAAGAAATGAGTCTCAAAGACATATAGCAAAGTTTTCCCCACATCTCATCTGGTTCCAATATCAAACAGTTCTTGTTAATGAAGTGTTTCTGCCAGGAACATAATTATTTGCTGATTTTATTCTCAGAAGAAGCAACAGTAATCTCAATGATTTCCTCCTGTTGTGAGAGTATCTTTGAAACATACAGGGGAAAATACAGCAACAAGGTAAAGGTAAAAGGTTTTCCCCTGACGTTAAGTCCAGTCGTGACCGACTCTGTGGGTTGGTGTTCATCTCCATTTCTAAGCCGAAGAGCCGACGTTGTCCGTAGACACCTCCAAAGTCATGTGGTCGGCATGACTGCATGGTGCGCTGTTACCTTCCCACCGGAGTGGTACCTATTGATCTACTCACATTTGCATGTTTTCGAACTGCTAGGTTGGCAGAAGCTGGGGCTAACAGTGGGTGCTCATTCTGCTCCCGGGATTTGAATCTGGGACCATGACCATGACTACAACTATAAATGCTATCATACACAACAACAGAAGACACCCATAAGATATTAAAAAATACAAAAATATTATATAAATAAAAGAAACACAAATCACGCCCAACTTCCCAATCAATGATTATAATTGCCTTAATATTTTACTTCATCTAAGTCAATACATGTTGAAAGTGGTGAATTCCACTTGGCTGTGGCAGTGGAAAAGTGTGATATATAGGTGATGACAGAACAGTGACAGTAAGTGCTATCTTCATCCCCAGGTCATCTGATTCCAGGGAAAGTGGAATCACCACGTAAACAGTAATGGCCAATTCCAAATAAGAACCCACTCTAATGTTTAGGTAAAAGGTAAAGGTTTCCCCTGACATTAAGTCCAGTCATGTCTAACTCTGTGGGTTGGTGCTCATCTCCATTTCTAAGCTGAAGAGCCGGCGTTGTCCGTAGACACCTCCAAGGTCATGTGGCCAGCGTGACTGCATGCAGCGCCGTTACCTTCCCGCCGGAGTGGTACCTATCGATCTACTCACATTGGCATGTTTTCGAACTGCTAGGTTGGCAGGACCTGGAGCTAACAGCGGCCACTCATGCCGCTCCCAGGATTTGAACCTGGGACCTTTCGGTCTGCAAGTTCAGCAGCTCAGCGCTTTAACACACTTCACCACCGGGGTTCTAATGTTTACATGTCCTCAAAGTGTAGATGAGATCTGGAGCTTTGGGGAAGCATTGTAAATGACATGGAGTCAATGCATCTCCACTCTACCTCATTTGGACCATGTAGACAGGTCTGTAGAATAAATTCTGTAATTTTACTCCAGAGTTTGTAGGAATACACTGTTTTTAATAATAATGCATTACACGCTGAATGCTGGTCTCTAGGGCACACAGGGGGAGCAGGACAGGGGAGGAGATGAGGAGAGAGCTGACAGAACCCCTTTCCATTGCCCTTGAACTGTTGATCTTCATACCATCCACTAGTCTTGTGCATTTGTATAGAATCGCTATCCGTTTCTGTTTGTTTCATTCGTAAGGCCCTGTTTTTGTTTTCAAGTGCCTCTCCTGAAAACGGGCACCTTTCCAAATGAATTTTTTTGTTTCCAGTCCAAAAGAACAACACATTTTGGACCATTGGCCAACATGGGCTGCCTTCCCAGGCTCCCCTTCTCAGTTTTAGAGCAAGAGGGGTGAAAATCGCCAAACATGGAGGGCACATCTACCACTCTTAGCCCACTAAGTTTTATAACATTTTGGTCATCCCCTGATTTTTAGGGATTTTTTCCTTTCTATAAACAAAATTTCCTTAAAAACATTCCTTCCTCCTCCCACTGGCCCCACCCTCTGACTTCTCCAGGAGCAGCAGCAGCAGGAAGGAGGCAGGGCAGGCACCATTCCTTCCTGCCAAATGAATCTATACACACACACACCACACAAACCTTCCTCTCCTCTGCTGCCGCTGCCTCCTCCTCCTCCTATTTCTCCTCCTCCATCTCTCATGCAAGGAAGGTGCCTCCAGCCACCTCCTCTTCCTCGTCCATGCCTCTTTCCCTCTCCTCCTCCCTTCTCCTCAGCTCCTGAATTTGCTGCCTTGGCTCATTGCTGCTGCTGCTTCCTGGCTTACACTAGAGTAAGAGGCACAAAGGAGGAAGAGGAGGGGCTGGAGGCACCTTCCTTGCATTAGAGATGGAGGCAGCACCAGTAGCTGCAAGCAAGCAAGGATGCAAGATGTCAGCTCCAAGACAAACCATGCAATTCCCAAAAATGATGGGAAGGGAAGGAGAATCCCCCCCCATTGGCGCCAGTCAAAGAAGAAGTGGGGCTCAGCACTGTGAATGTTGTGTGTGTAGATCCAAGGTAACACCAGAGCAGCTCCAAGAGCCGAGGAGGAGGAGTCATGCACATACTTTCCTAGGCATTTTAAGGAGGCTTCCTACTTGCAGGTAAAGAAGAGTGATGACCTCCTGGAAGAGGAGAGTAAATGAGGGTTTACTTTTTGTTTCCTGGGGGATCAAACTGTGCTCACGAAAAGCAAGTGCACCAATGGTTTCTGTTCCTACTTTCCTTTATGTTTCACTGTTTTTTTCCATCCCAGAATCGAGTATACCATTTAGTGCTATTCAAATGGGTGGAACAAAATGCAAATATAAATTAAATGGATGATGCAGATACTAGGTCCATGAGTACCACCCAAGCTTCATTCTCTCTCTCTGTGATGATTTTGAGGAACTGAACACCACCTAAAACATGATATTTAAATTTCCCACATTTACTCACTGGGCTGGGGAGGGGTCAATTGTCAATGAAACTGCAGCTGGATTAGCAGGTTGACTGGAAAAGAAGAACATCTATTGGTTGTTGATAGATTTATCAGTTCATGTTTGGAAGACAAGAAAAGTGCAACCACTCTAATCACGTGACCTAAAATAATGTGATGAGCCCCGGTGGCGAAGTGCGTTAAAGCACTGAGCTGGAGACCGAAAGGTCCCAGGTTCAAATTCCAGGAGCAGCGTGAGTGGCCGTTGTTAGCTCCAGCTCCTGCCAACCTAGGAGTTCGAAAACATGCCAATGTGAGTAGATCAATAGGTACCTCTCTGGTGGGAAGGTAACGGTGCTCCATGCAGTCATGCCAGCCACATGACCTTGGAGGTGTCTATGGACAATGTCGGCTCTTCGGCTTAGAAATGGAGATGAGCACCAACCCCCAGAATCAGACATGACTGGACTTAACGTCAGGGGAAAACCTTTACCTAAAATAATGTGATACAATCCACGTGTGATTACCCCAGACACAACCTTTTCTGATGAGGTGACTCCAGGGAAGGAAGACTGTGTCACTTTTAAATTTTGCTTTGCATTAGAGCAAGTGACCTTAATGGTGTAAAAGTGGGGTGAGATACTGCAGATTGAGGCTAAGAATAGCTTTTGTGTGGATTCAGCCCATCACTGGTTTCAACAGATGTTGTTTTTTATTCGTTCGGTTGCTTCCGACTCTTTGTGACCTCATGGACCAGCTCATACCAGAGCTCCCCGTTGCCACCCCCAGCTCCTTCATGGTCAAGCCAGTCACTTCAAGGACACCATCCATCTATCTCACCCTTGGTCGGCCTCTCTTCCTTTTTCCTTCCATTTTCGCAAGCATCATTGTCTTCCCCAAGCTTTCTTGTCTTCTCATTATGTGCCAAAGTACTCCATCTTTGCCTCTAAGACCATTTACTTCAGTAATCAGTCAGGCATTATTTCCTGGAGTATGGACTGGTTGGATCTTTTTGCGGTCCAGGGCACTCTCAGAATTTTCCTCCAACACCACAGTTCAAAAGCATCTATCTTCCTTCGCTCAGCACTCTTTATGGTTAAGCTCTCGCATCCATAGGTTACTGCAGGGAATACTATTGCTTTAACTATGCGGACCATTGTTGCCGGTGTAATGTCTCTATTCTTCCCTATTTTATCGAGTTTGGTTATCGCTCTTCTCCCAAGAAGTAAACGTCTTCTGATTTCCTGGCTGCAGTCTGCATCTGCAGTAATCCTTGCACCTAGAAATAGAAAGTCTATCACTGCCTCCACATTTTCTCCCTCTATTTGCCAGTTAAACAGATAGATAAGCTTATTTCTTTGCTCCTCTGTAAAAGGACTCTGTAACAGCTGACATACAGTAGAGTCCAAGCTTCATTTATCCAATGTTCTGTATTATCCAAGGCAGTCTGCCTTTTAGTAGTCAATGATTTTGTAGTAAATGTTGCTATGTTTTGGAGTTAAATTCGTAAATATTGTAATTACTACATAACATTACTGTGTATTGAACTGCTTTTTCTGTCAATTTGTTGTAAAACATGATGTTTTGGTGCTTAATTTGTAAAATTGTAATGTAATTTTATGTTTAATAGGCTTTTTTCTTAATCCCTCCTTATTATCCAACATTTTTGCTTATCCAAGGTTCTGCTGGCCCGTTTATCTTGGATAAGTGAAACTCTACTGTAACTATTTCTAGAAAATGTTAACTGCAGTTGGATCAGAAATATTCATTGCAAAATTACTATTAGATCTACTGATATATCTGTGAAATTTCATACTGCATAAATTTGTCTTCATTTATCAGTAGCTAAAAGATTAATCTCTGCTAGTTGCTGGAAAGCATTAAGTCCTTCAAATCAGAAATGTTTTGCAAATGCATGATTCTTGTCAAGTTAAGTTTATTAAAAATATTGTGATAAATGTATAATATCAAGGGAAACCCGAAGCCTAGAATCAGTGGGGACATAAATCCTCAAGTTTCTTCTCACTGCAGGAGAAAATGGATATTTCTCTTTGGTGTTTTTCCCACATTTGAACACTCAATAGAATAATTATTCCACAATCTTTTTGAATATTAGAATTCTACAAGACAAGTATGCACATTCTTGCTGGTTTATTGTTCTTCCCAACAAGAAGTCCCGAGTGTTCGGAAAACATTTTTTTGACTTGTGTCAGAGTGATCAGTAGTAATTTTTTTATCCTTCAATAGCAGCATTTGTATCTCTAATAGATAATATTTCAGACTGCCTGTATTTTGTTTAATTATTCAGAATATTGTAGAGATGCCAGAACGGGTCAGTAAGTACAGTATCTGACTTATTCAGGTGCCAAAAATGTTCTGCATAACATAAAGATTGCTCTTAACTAGTTTTCACTTTGTGCTTTGAATTCTTCTGAATACTGAGAAGTCCTAAAACCCAGCACTATCCTTAGAACAGGAAGATAAAGAAGTAAATGTGTAACAGTTTAAAACACTTATTTTTACACATATATAAAGAGAGAACAAATAATGGTGAATGTTAAAAAAAGTTTCAAAAGTCATTACAAAACAAGGGGTGCTGGCACTTCATTTCTTAAATATTTCTAAAATATCATTAGCAAAACATTTGTTACTATAACGAGAGCAACAAAATTTTGTTACTTTTTCGTTATAGTAATTACGCACCTCGGGGGCTATTGAGATTTTTACAGCTATTGGGGTGAAACTTGCTACAGTGGTAGAAAACATTGACCACTGCTGGCCCACCAATTTTCAGAATGTTTCACTTATCCACAGATGTTTGGGGAAATTTCAAAGTTTTTATAAACAACATTTTTAATAATAAAGAAAATATGTTCCTAGTTTGAAAGTGTTATTCCCTGTTTAATGGTGTAATCCTTAATTTAAAAGTAGTTGTTCTACTCCAGAAACTTTGTGTGGCACAAACTATGTTGAATTGGTAGAGACTTGATGAAAAACTATCACACTATAGCACGATGTCCCTCCTGCAAAGAGAAAGTTTTTGCAATTTAATAAACTTCCCCCATTTTTTTGTGATAGAACCAATTAGGAAATGACATTTATAACCCACGAACAAAAATCAAAGTGTAGAATATTAACCACCCATATATTGGAGCTCTGGCTGGCTATGGAGGGGAAATCTCTCTTTCCCCTATCATGATTGGGGCTTTCCGATGCTGATGCATTCTGGGAAACATAGTTTGCCATGAAAATGAAGCTGATTTTGGGAGTGAGCCTTCCGAGATTTACAAAATACAAACAAAATAGTATTGATTCTAAAGTTTTTGGCACGGGCCACTCCTACTTGTCGGATATTGCTTTGGCTTTACAGATTTAACTAATTTTTTATGACTTACAAATCTTCCAAAAATTTTGCATATTCCTAGTATTTAGCCTGAGCATCAGGGCTGCTATCTTACATCTGACCCCCAGTTTATAGTTCTCACTATTTTTGCTCTTGAAACCATTAAATCCATGTCATATTTCATTGTTCTCCAAACCAACTTCCTATTCTATTTCTCACAAAGCCTCATTTCTCCATACCTTGTGGGACCAAGGCAAAGCTTGAGAAGTGATGGGAAAATACAGCCAAAAGGCTCTTTTCTACATTGTGAACTGCTGCACAGAAATGTGTTTCCAATAATACATTTTGAGAATTGGAAGCCATGTATGCTTCATCTATACAAGTTTGATAAAAAATATATACAAGAGGTCAAACATGGTCTCACAAAAGCTGCAATCCTTCCAGATTTTTAAAAAAGTGTTCTGAAGGCTCTTGCGGTAACTGATTTCACAAGTCAGATCTCTTTATTCTTTGCATCATTTTCAAAAAGCTTTAATTGCATTGCTCACATTTTCATTCCATTTCAGCCTTTGTTGCTTCATTTCAAAATGCTGGAGGATCACTCATTCTGAAACATGATTTTCAGCAATGCCATGAATACTTATTTCAGTCTCTGAATTCAACTCTCAGGTCTCTGCACCACTAATTCACCAACATCATTACTACGTGTTTCACCGAAAATAAGATAGTGTCTTATATTAATTTTTGCTCCCAAAGATGCTCTAGGTCTTATTTTCAGGGGATGTCTTATTTTTCCATGAAGAAGAATTCTTCATTTATTGTTGAACAAAAAACACATTTATTGTTGAACAAAAAAAATGAACATTTATTATATACTGTACAGTAGTTGTCATCATAAACCAGCATAACCAGACAAACTGTGACTCCTATCAAGAATTTCTTGTTACTACCAATATTTCCATGTACAACACTTTATGATACGTACATTTACCGATCCTGCATGCGCTGGTGTTCTGTTTGGCGGGCATGCTTTCAAACAAAAACAAGGTCTTACTTTTGGAGGAGGCCTTATATTTAGCAATTCAGCAAAACCTCTACTAGGTTTTATTTTCTGGGGATGTCTTATTTTAGGGGAAACGGGGTAGTCGCAGAGTATGGTCCAGTGAGAAATCATTTTAGTGTCCTTTCACACCATACAGTTATAACATTATGATTCTTCTTCAACTGCCATGATTGACTTCTATGGAATCCTGGGATTTGAAGTTTCATGAAATATTTAGAATTCTCTCCCAGAGAACTCTAGTCCCAGATTCCATAGGTTACAACCATGACAATTAAAGTAGATACGGATTGTGTAGAATGAAAAGAATCTTAGGATTTTATTACAAAATCCTACTATTCCAAAGCAGTCCCATTATCATGGTTAATAGATACATACCAGGAGGATATTCAATATTGTGCTCTCTTCATTTACACAGCTGTGTCAATTTGACATTTCTTGGTCCTGAGATTGTATTTTTACATGCCTCCATAACCTCACATTTCCACACTTTCAACATTCTATAATATTTTATAACGATTTTGCAACAAAACAAAGCAAATATATATTATTGTAAAATATAAAATAAAGGGAAAATAATCTGCTTAGGAATAGGAATGAGGAGTGCGAGAGGGAAAAATTAGAGTTTTGTCCCCTGATATTGCTTTACTTCCAGCACAGAAGCAGAATGAACCCATTGCACCACGGTCGGTGATGTGAAAATTGCAGGATTGAGAACTATTGACAAGTTTTGTCAATAAACAGTGATAGGATTCTCCTTGTGATTACAAGGAGAAGGCAGACTGGCAGTGGATGTATATGACATCATGTTATATGGATGGGATAGTCCAGTTGCAATGACAGTTATGTGATAACGTCCTTAGTGAGGGAGTCAAAAGATATAGCAACAACAGGTAAAAAACTCCTTGTGCATATGATAATGTATTAAATTGAATGTGTTTCTTGCTTTCAGAGAGCAATACATCTCATCATGACAGAAAGAATAACACACTAGGAGGAAATGAAAGGGTCCACCATAACAATGTAACATAACCCAACATAACATTGAGGTGGAGCCCTTGGTGGTGTAGTGGATTAAAGCCTTGTGACTTGAAGGTTGGGTTGCTGATCTGAAAGCTGACAGGTTCGAATCCCACCTGGGGAGAGCGCGGATGAGCTCCCTCTATCAGCTCCAGCTCCATGCGGGGACATGAGAGAAGCCTCCCACAAGGATGATAAAATATATACAACTTAATTTATAATATATAATAATATAATATATTATATATACATATAATATTGATAATATTATAATGTATTACAATATAATACTGATAATAATACAATTTAATAATATTAATTATATATTATATATTAAATGTAATATTACTAATAATATTACAATGTAATGATATAGTACAATATAGTAATTTAATGCTAGTATTGTATTATGCTAATAATATAATGTATTGTATGTGAATGGAATCTGTAAGTCGCTAAATAAAACATCAAAACTTCCGGGCGTCCTCTGGGCAACGTCCTTGCAGACGGCCAATTCTCTCACACCAGAATTGACTTGCAGTTTCTCAAGTCGCTCCTGACACGAAAAAAATAAAATAAAATAAATAACATTGAGGTGATCAGGATCTAGCACAAAAGAGTCTGCCTATTTTTCAAATGCAAATAATGTTTGATTCATTAGATTCAGTAGGCTATGGAAAATTCATTTTAGTGTGTTTTGTCAGCAAATCTGTTCCTTACCAACTCCACAACTAATTGCCCTCGAAAGCATATGTGCCATTGTGCATGTTCGCAGCTGATCTTGATTTAACACTTCAGGGAAACAGACAAAATGCCTCACTGTGCAGTCTGAATAGGGTTCCATTGCCAAGAGAAATAAAACCCCATTTTTCTACGGCACAGGGATTAAGCACATGCTTTGTGAACCTCTTTCTAAGCCTGGGAGCCCCTATAAATGTCAAGGATGATGCCGGATGAAGCCCTCTGCACATAACTGCTTTGGATGGCCGGGAGGAGATTGTGAAAGTGCTTCTGAAGAAAGGGGCTCAGGTCAATGCCATCAACCAAAACGGCTGCATTTCGCTGCATTACATCACTTCCAAAAACAAGCAGGAGATTACACTCATGCTGCTAGAGAACAAGGCCAATCTGGATGCAAAGGACCACATGGGCTCCACTCCGTTGCACAGAGCAGCCTCCAAGGGGAACCTGAAGATGATACAGATCCTTTCGAAGCACAAAGCATGTCCCAATCTGCAGGATTCAGAAAGAAAGACTGCCCTCCATTTAGCCTGTAATGAAGAGAGAGTGCACGAAACCAAGCTTTTGGTGTCCCAAGGTTCAAGTATCTATATTGAAAACAAAGAAGAAAAGACCCCCTTTCAAGTTGCCAAAGGCGGTCTAGGATCCATCCTGAGGAGGCTCATTGAGGGTAGCCATCACAGCAAACTGAAGACCGCTCATTGGGTTTGTTTTGATTTGGGATTGGCTTTAACTATCATGACTTGAATTTTTTGTTGTTAATTATCTATCTACACCAGGGGTCTCCAAACTAAGGCCCAGGGGCCAGATGCGGCCCTCCAAGGTCATTTATCTGGCCCCTGCCCTCAGTTTTAGACTAAGTCTGAAATGACTTGAAGGCACACAAAAACAACAACAATCCTAATTAACCTGACTATCTCATCAGCAAGAAGCAGGCCCACACTTCCCATTGACATCCTGGTAGGCTTATGTTGGTTAAAGTTGTTCTTATTTTTGAATATTGTATTGTTCTTTCATAGTTTTTTTTTTTGCATTACAAATAAGATGTGCAGTGTGCGTAGAAACTTATTTGTATTTTTTTTCAAACAATAGTCCGGCCCCCCAATACTATGAAGCACCGTGGACCGGCTCTCTGCTTTAAAAGTTTGAGGACCCCTGATCTACACCTTCAGTGGATGATCTTTTTTATTTGTATATGATTATTTTCTTTTTTGTTCATGTTATTATTTGTCTGTTCTATGTGTCATCAAATTGCTGCCTATTATAAGGCCGCTCTGAGTCCCCTTCAGGGTGAGAAGGGTGGGCTATAACTACAGTAAATAAATAATAAATAAATAGTGCTGGTTCCCATCATTCCTGACTTTCAAATGATGGGTCTAGACTCCTCATGTTTGCTTTCTTCACTCTCAATGAAACTGCTTGATAAGGAACCACTGGATGTTCTTTTATTTCATTCGGAATGCACAAAGCGGTACCCCCCTCCAGAACGGAAATATCTGTGAAACAAAAGAATAATGGGAATGGTAACCATTTGGTTGGCTGATTTTTTGTGCTCTGCTACAAGCCCTTGCAGGCGCAGGCACTTTGGGCCTGTTTGTCACACTTTCCATACGCTCTCTTTCCAAGGCAGGGCCTACAGCCTGGCAAGGCCTGCAGCCAAGCGCTGAGCACGATTGGATGTAGGCTGTGGAAGGCCCTGACGCTTTGCTGCCAATAAGCCGAAAATATTTGTTTTTTTGGACTTCGGATGGAAAAGCTCATTCTAAACAGCACCTGTTTTCGGGAGAGGTGCCCGAAAATGAAAACGGGGCCTTACGAGTGAAACAAGCAGGAATGGATAGTGATTCTATACAAATGCAAAAGACTAATGAATATGCACAGGCATTATGCATTTTGCTTCAACATACAAATAATACTGGTGAATTTCTGGATAAGTGATGTTGCCAATCTCTTTTTTACAGTTTTATTAAAATTTCAATGTGGAGATGAAAGCAGCCATAAAATGGACAAAAAATGTGAAGACTAATCAATATGTGCCACAAAGCTTTCCTTGAGGAAACTGCAGACTGTGACAAAACTCTCCTTTACAGCTTTCAGGCCAATTTCCCAGCATATCTTTTCTTTAGCAGAAACAGGAAAAGACACGGCCCTACCTTTTGTAAGGTTCTGAATTTTTAAATGAATACAAGTAGAACTTCATTAATAAAAAAAATAAAACAAGCCCTTTATCTAAGTATGCAGAATGGAGAATTGTTTTTAAACAGCCTTTTAAAACTTCCACACATAAACTCTGTTTTTATTATGATATCAGAAGTCATACAATTAATTTTGCTTGTATCATTTGTGATTATTAACAAAAATAATGTCTTCTATGTTCTTACATTATTTAAACCAATCTTGTGGCTTGGGGAAAGCTACACCTGGGTTGCTTTGGATCCTTGAAGAATGCCAGAATGATGTACTTCTGCCACCCATTAAGTCAACTTATCACAAAATAAAAATCCTTTTCACCAACACAAATGAAAGAACCATATACCTGGGTTTTTTAAGGGTGGATTACTTCCATTGAAGCTTTTTTAAAAGGCTCATTGATGTTGTGTTATTTTTTCAGTAGAGTTTGCTGCTTCCAAGTTGGTAATAATAGCAATAAAATAATAAATTAGCTGAAAACGGCACACATGGACAACATGAGCTATATTTAAGCTGTATTGTATTTCCTTAAAGATACTATATGTAATCTTTCAATTAATATTGTTATGTTAGTGTTTAAAACACAGATCTGGTGCCCATTGTGTCTTATTAAAACTCCTATAGTCTGGTTCTCAACCTACCCCTGTTCTCTGTCTCAAAAGAATTTTGTTTGGACCTTTTTTGATCACAGTATGCCCTTGTGCGATTTGCTTTATGATGGTAGTGGTGGTGGTAATTGTGGCAGAGATAAAATGCTACTTTTTGCCACTGCTAATTTGCCATCAAATTCCAGCAGTGGAAGAAGGGCAGATCATGCAAAATCTTTGGTCCATGTGTGTATTGCTAATGCAATAATTAAAATTGCAAAGCAATTTTGCTATTGACAATCAATTAATGTGTTTTCCCAATCTATCAAAACAGTAATAGATATACATATCTATTAGGCCTGTGAGATCAATAAAATAAAATGTTTCAATATTCATTATGAAATTAGGGGGTGGGGAAAATCATTTCTAAAGTGTTTCCAAAATTGGGCAGGGTCCGTAGCATAACTATAATGAATTAACTACTTTTTTTGTTACATTTAATTAAGTAATTGTGCCAGTGGGGAAATTCAGGGGTCCCTTTCTCCCTGATTGTTAGAGCTATTGGCACGAAACTTGCTAGAATTACAGAACACATTTACCACTGTTAGCCCATCAAGTTTCTGAACATTTCACTCATCCACAGATTTTTGGGGAATTTTCAAAATTTTGACAAACCATTTTTTTTTAAAAAAACTATGAGCACTATTTACTTGAATTTTCTATACAATGACACAAGATAACAGGTTATCATTCCCCTCAAGTTTCATAAATATCAATACATCTACTGACTTTGGGGGAATCTTAAAAAGTTTTGAGAAAGACTTTTTAAAAAGCCTCAACAACAATCTCATTGAATGTCTTTAACCAACAGAAGTTAAATTTAGGGATTTCTTCTCATTCCAACACAGATTTACTTACTAGTATTAAAGTATTAATGTCATAAATATGATGTATGGTTTGAATGGAATTGTTTGAAAGGTGTATGGTTGGGGGTTCTATATAGTGTAGAGATGCCATCCTAAGATTGAAGCCTGGAAAACTACAAGAAGGAGGTACCTTAAGGGAATAATTAATTTTAATTTTAATCTTTTTATTCTGTATTTGCACAACTACCTAGGAGTGGGTTGGTAGGCTAGTACGCCGGGATGCTTTGTATACATGGTTTTACTGTATGTATGGGTAAGTGTGTATGTTTTGTATGTTTCACATGTTTTGATATGGTCAAAATTGACTAATCAATAAAGTGTTGTTGTTGTTGTACAAGAAGGAGGTGAAGAATGCATGAACTATAATTAAAAGTTGCTGATGAGAACTGTGACAATGATTAACTCTTGGTGAAAAACAACATGTTTACAGTATCAAAGTTAATAGATCCCTTAAGTAAGGAAATGTTTACAAGGATCCTTACATTAAGAAGGAAGCAAACAATGCTCCTTAAGAAGAAAAAAACAATGATCACTTAAGGAAGCAATGCCAACATCTGTCGGGAACTGATGGAATCAGCATGTTTTAGCTGCCTGTCATTAATTTACAACTTTCAGAGCCACGTTATCAGAAAACGCTACATAAAAAAGACCTTTTCTCTCAGAAAAAGTGTGTCAGACTAGCAGAACACCATTTATGAACACCATTATGAACAGCCTCCTCCTCTAAAGAAGCTGATCAACTTAACCATGAAGGATGGTAAGAATGCTTGATGAATGAATTAACAATGAATGAATAAATGAATGTTAGTGTATATGTGCGAATGCTAAATGTTGATGCAATATCCCCTTTTGTTTATGTAACTGATATATGTATTGTAGCCTGGGTCTACTTCTTTCTCTGAAAATGCTTAATGCAACCTGTCTCAATGAAAGTGGAATAAAAGACCCCTTTTAATGTTTAAAAAGTACTTATGGTATCAATGCCCTCCTCTCTGCAGATTCAACAATTAATTGGAATTCTGGCTGCTGGTGCTAGGAAGAACAAATCTCTCCCCTATGGAGTTTTCTGATGCTGAGCAGAATTTGTGTAATGTAGTTTACAGCAGAGCCTTTTGAATTCTCTGCCATAGGGCTCCTCACCTTCCCAAACTACATTTTCCAGAATTCTGTGCTCTCTCATTTTCTTTCCAAGCTCACTCAGCTCGTCCCACCCTGTGGCTTTTCTCTCATGATGACGAGAGGCAGCCTAAGTCTCCTTAATTTAAAGAGGAATGGCAGCCTTTTTGGGTTCACTTTGCTTTCACTGAAAATGAAACTGACTTCTAAGCATTACAAAATTCAAACGAAAAAGTTTTGGGTGAGTTTTGATTCTTAAGTTTTTATGTTTGTTAATATCTGTTCTTATATACAGAACTTACGATTTAGATACAACTTATGATTTTTTAAAAAAAGATTTGCACACCCCTAATATCTCTATATAGGTAAATGTGGGTATATATAAATATCAACATTGGCATGCAATTTGGATTTCATAAATAACAAGCGAGCTAGTTAATGCACTGGTAGCCATCTTTCAGTGTGCTTTTGGAGAACAAATAATGAATCCCCATGACAGGTCTCGTCTCAATGATAATTCATTATATCTGTTGCACTTTATTCTGTCCCATTACTTCAGAAATAATTTCATCAGGACTCAGCAGGGGTTTGTACCCTGTTCTCCAGAATCTAGTCCAATGCTCAAACCACCATGTTTACTATTTAATACTTCTGACTGGTTTCAAGTGCACACGCATACATGTGTGTGTTTATGAAAACTGAAAATTTTCATTCTACTTTCCTTTGCAAAGAACATTCCATTCTTTCTTGCAAGAGATGTAACACTTTACAATTGTTCTCAGGTTTTAGCGATTTCGTTAATTGTAAAGAAGGTCAAGCCTGAACAGCACTTATACAAAAGCTATTTTAAAACTCTGTGTTCTGTATATTATGAAGTATCAGTGTAAGAACCTCTGCATTCAGTACAACTTAGATCACGTCCATCACCTCAGAAGAAAAAGTAAATTGATATCACTAGTGACTCAGACAATATCCTAGGTAAGATCCCAACACATTTCATAAGGATACTTTTTTCCATCCCTCATTAAAACAGTGCAGTTCTATCCTGATTGTTGATGGTGACATTTTCAAATATAGTAATATGATTTAGAGTACAGGAACATAGGAAAGGCATATCTACACTGGCACACAATCATTAAGGAAGTTTTAATATAGAAACTCATAATGTCATTGGTGGTGAATCACATTTTTTTCATAAAATGGTAGACAATTTAGACAATTTTCATGTATTCTATAGCTGGAATCCTACTGAAGGCATATGCAGGTAGAGCTCACAGATGCATGCCTGATCCTTGGTATCTGCTGTGGTTTGCAGCCACAAAATCCATGGATGCTCAAGTTACTGTATATACTCGAGTATAAGCCTAGTTTTTCAGCCCTTTTTTTAGGACTAAAAAAGCCCCCCTCAGCTTATACTCGGGTGAGGGTCCTGGTTGGCTTATATTTGGGTCAGTTCATACTCGAGAATATATGGTACATCTATTATTTTTCTCTATTATTATTGGTATTATTACATTTATTATTTTTCTCTATTATTGTTATTATTGCATTTATTATTTTACTCTATTTATTATTACTTGTATTATTTTCCTGTATTTATTATTATTATTATTATTATTATTATTATTATTATTATTATTATTACATGTATTATTTTACTCTATTATTATTAAAAGGATACATAAGCACATTTACATTGAAGAAGATGAGAATAATGATTTGATCAGAGTTGGACAGTCTTATCTTAAATTTGAGCTTTATGTACATATTCAAAAACATTTAACCTACTGATGCACAAGATTTCTCTAACTTAAAATGATACATTTTAATATATTGGGTTTATGGTTCCCGTCCCCTTGATCAGGTCATGTAAGTGTTATTTATTTCTATAATTGTATTTTTACTTTGCTTAATAATGTGTTATTATGTTTGCTATGTAATGTTTGTGTTGTTTTTATGATTGGAAACCGCCCTGAGTCCCATCCGGGAGATAGGGCGGTATATAAATAAAGTATTATTATTATTATTATTATTATTATTATTATTATTATTATTATTATTATGCCTCAATTAATGTAATTTTATTGGTATCTATTTTTATTTCTGAAATTTACCACCCTCGGCTTATACTGGAGTCAATGTTTAACCAGTTTTTTTGTGGTAAAATTAGGTGCCTCGGCTTATATTCGGGTCGGCTTGTACTCGAGTATATATGGTACATTATATACAAAAGCGTAACAGTTATTATTCTTATTCGTATTACTTGTATCTCCACACAGCTTGAGGCAGGGTATAACACAGTTAAAACACCCAGATAAAATACAATACCATTGTAATACATATATTAAAATACAGAGTACAATGATTAAAACACATTACTAATAGAATGTAAAGTTAAAATGTATAGCTTAAAATTGACTAGGGTAGGTCTGTTGGAAGAGATAGGCCTTTAATTTGACAGCTCATTTAGCTTTTGGATCTTTTCCAGATGAATTGATGGCAAGGAGGACACATACTATGCAAACCTCATCAGCAATATTCACAGTTTTTGCTGGCGACTCTACTAAAAGTCACTGAGCAATGGGCATGACTGTCTGCTATGATTTTATAAGCACATTAACAGGCCAGTGATATATCATCTATAAATCTGAAACAGGATGAGTTGATGGGAGAGGGGCTTAATTTCAAGTCAAGTCCTTGATAGGAAGTGATCTAGCACCAATAGGAAGTGAAAGAATGTTTAAACATATTCAAGAAATTATCAAACACCAGCTTCTTGGGTGTTGGTAAAATCTGATGAAAAGAATCCAAAATCAACCAGAATCTCCATAGTTCATAATGTATAATTTATTTCATGCCAAATTTGCATGTGGAATTTTATACAGTGAGCAGCATTATTTGCAAAAGAAATATTTTCTGTGCAGAAATATTATGTTCAATACCAAAAGTTTTTTCTCTGTGGAAAATACCACTGTGACATTTTCAAAGGCTTTCTCAGAAAATAACTACAGGAATCTATAAAGGCCTTTCTCACAGATTTTTAAACTTTTAAAATTGGAAAGAAATCATTCACTTCCCAGCTTGATAGGTGGTTTGCATGGCTATAAGAAAAGATTTTAAGAGAGCAAAGCCATTGACAACAAAAACATGTAGTCTTTATTAATCAAAATATCCAAAACACAGAAATAATTACTGGCATGCTGAATTTCCTACAAGCTCTATCTCTGTGTATGTGCCTTCAATTTGCCTTATGATTTATCATAAGGTGTTCTCAGGCATAGAATACTTATGGGTGGTTTTGCTTATTCCTTCCTCAAATTATTTGTTCGCAGTCTACCATACAAGAATTAACTAGGGCTGATCCTACTTAACGTCTAAGACCAGGTAAGATCTGGTGCCTTTAGGTTAGTTCTGTTCAATATGATAGTGTAATACTGTGACTGTGGATAAGCGGCACAAGGAGAACAAGTTTGAAGGTAGGTCAGTCCTCCCATGGAGAAACCACTGTGAATTGTCTGGGATTGTGCTCTATGAAGACTATTTATTCCAGCATATTGAAAGTACTGGTAAGACATTTCTTCTTTCTCGTACATGTACAACAGATGGAGGAAACATGATCTGAAAGTGTAAGAAATCAGTTTCTCATAGGTCATAGAGAAGAATTCACTCTGTTCCACATTCAGCATTTTCTACAATGAACAAAAAATAGATTTGGGTCTACTAGTAAATTGGAGAAAGATTTCTGAGAACTTTGTAGATTATAGAGAGTACCCCAAAAAAAAAAAACAAATTAAAATCCCTCATACTCTTGCTGAAATTGTGTGTGTGTGCGTGTGTGTGAGAGAGTAGCCTGGAATGCATTTTTATGTAGAAGGACTGTGGGTTTTAGTACTCAGAACTTCATTACTTAAAAAATGTATCTTGGCCCAAACTTTTCCTCACAAATCTTAATGTACTTGAATAACAAATAGAGTTATGTGTGTCTGTGATCTGCGTATTCATACTCTAACAGAATGGTTCCTTTAATTAGAAAGGCAGCAGAAGGTGAAGTAAGATGGGAGAAAGCTCTGAGTTCACAGATTGGATGTGAAAGAAATAACTTAATTTCTTCCTTTTCTCTTTAAGGGAAACATGTTTAATTTTCAAGTTCATCTGATGACAACTTCAGAGAGCTAATGTCTAATTAGGAATATTAGCCATGACATCTGTGTTTTTATCCCAATCCACATATTCAAAATGTGACATTTCTTAGTTCCTCTGAGTGGGTTGGGTTTGCGATATTTATCTGTTAACAGCATGATTGCCTCTTTGCTGGCGAAATTATTAATAGCTTGACAATTGTGCTTTTGAAATGAAGAAATTGATAAGAGAAGTGCAAACATGTTTATGACCCATTTAAACATATTGCCTAATTAAATGACAGTTCATACATGGATATTCCTCACTTGTTAAAGTCCAGGTCCACACCACTATGATCCCTTGCTTGAGAGAAATATTTTAGCCCAAGAGAGTGTTGTGATACTGCATCCTGGTGGTGATTTTCAGGAGTTGCTGGCACATTTTTAATTTAGTGTTGTAGTTGCACAAGTCTGAACATGAGTCTATATAGCAGCTGAGATAATGTTAAGTGATTTCAGCCCTGCAGAAACCGTTGGTTCAGGGGACCAGCGTGTCAAGCTCCCAAAGGACCAAATAAGACACAGACTGATGAAGGCAAAGAACAGAGGCTTCTATTCACCATGATCAAAAGTGGATTTCAGCAAAGTCTGCATTCTGAAAACTGACATGAGCATAATTGTGAACAAACATTTATTTATAGCACGTTAACAGCAATTCAAAATAAAGAGAGTTTGCTGCACCGGTCATTGATTGGTCTAGGTCGGAGACAGCTTGGGTTTGTTCCCTCATATATACAGAAGTGTAATTCATTGTCACTGTCAATTGGCTCCAGACATGCTGATAAATTTAATAAACTTTAATTGCTTAATTTGAGGTCTAGCGGAGGTATTTGGTCCAACCAGGCAAGGGGTGTGGAAGGAAAAAAAAGGAGGCTGGGCTGGAAATGATGGGATTTGATGTCTTATTTCCTGCCTGATCATACCATGTGTGCTACCCTGTTTCCCCTAAAATAAGACATCCCCAGAAAATAAGACCTAGTAGAAGTTTTGCTGAATTTCTAAATATAAAGCCTCCCCCGAAAGTAAGACCTAGCAAAGGTTTTGTTTGGAAGCATGCCCGCCAAAAAGAACACCAGAGCATGCAGGATCGGTAAACGTATGTACCATAGAGTGTTGTACATGAAAATAATGGTAGTAACAAGAAATTCTTGATAGGATTCACAGTTTGTCTGGTTATGCTTGTTTGTGATGACAACTTACTGTACAGTATATAATAAATGTTCAATTTTTTTGTTCAACAATAAATGTGAATTCTTCTTCATGGAAAAATAAGACATCCCCTGAAAATAAGACCTAGAGCATCTTTGGGAGCAAAAATTAATATAAGACACTGTCTTATTTTCGGGGAAACACGTAGGGATGTTGGCAACAGCTTCAATTAAAATCTCAGGGAAGGGGTCTGGCAATGTTCTCAGGCATAGAATCAGATAAAATCTTGGGAAAGCTCCATGGCTCTGTTTAAGCCCATTACATGTAGCTCTCAGGGCATTGTGAGGGGATTGTGTTTTTCCTAAACCAAATATAGAGACATTCCCTGATGTTTATATGCTTGTTCAACTTTGGCAAGTTCATTGGGAAGTCACCTGAAACTGGGGGAAAGGTTATCATGGACTCCATTCGCTGGGCACCTATGGAACTGTGGATTTCGGGTTATGTTTCAGGGTCCTGGCTTTTTACACGAGTAAGGATACAGTTGAACATTAGGAAATATAAAATAATGATCACAGATGATTTGCACAACTTTCAAGGAGATGAGGAAGACATTGAAATCAGAAAATATTTCCTATGCCTTGGTTCAGGTTAAGAATCATAATGGAGATTGGTGATAAGAAATTAGAAGAAGAATAGGACCTGGAAAGGTAGCTATGATGTAACTAGATCCTGAAGTGTAAAGATACAGTAGAGTCTCGCTTATCCAACGTAAACGGGCCGGCAGAACGTTGGATAAGCGAATATGTTGGATAATAAGGAGAGATTAAGGAAAAGCCTATTAAACATCAAAATAGGTTATGATTTTACAAATTAAGCACCAAAACATTATGTTATACAACAAATTTGACAGAAAAAGTAGTTCGATACACAGTAATGCTATGTAGTAATTACTGTATTTATGAATTTAGCACCAAAATATCACAATGTATTAAAAACATTGACTACAAAAATGCGTTGGATAATCCAGAATGTTGGATAAGCGAGTGTTGGATAAGTGAGACTCTACTGTATGTCTTTGAATGAAGTGAGAATTGTATGTGCCATATTTCTGATTTATATATATCCTTGTGAAAACTGGATAGTGAGGAAAAATTTTAGGAAATGGATAAATATGCATTTTGTGCGACCAAAGCCTCCGGTTCGCTTTGAACTGCATTATGTGGTCAGTGTAGAATGGGCCTCATATCCAGCCTGTGCTTAGCATAATGTACAGGTGAGCACTTGCTTTCATATAGAGCTTAAAAATTACCTCTAAAATAATAAACACAGTGGAATATGCTGGTGATATCCATAATGGATTAGTAGTGGGATGATATTCTGGGCTTCCGAGAAACATCCTACCATGACACGGCTGTGGCTGGCCTTAGTAAGTAATTAGATTAATTTGTCTTATGTTACTTTCCAGGCTCTGTTTTTATCCATATACTACTTGTGGCAGGAAAAGGAGCAATCTTTGCCTATCTGGGCCTCCAGTGAGCATAAGAGAAGTTTGGGATTACAGCTTATTTTCCTTAGCTCTGAAAAAAACAGCAAGATAGTATCCAGATAAAACTTCTGCCCAAACAGACTCCATCTAACTCAGGCATGGGCAAACTTTGGCCCTCCAGGTATTTTGGACTCAAACTCCCACAATTCTTAAAAGTCAGTAGACTCCAAAACACCTGGAGGGATAAAGTTTGCCCATGCCTGAGCTAGCTGCTGTTGGAAAAAACAGGAATTCAGATTAACCGTATATAAATATGGTAGTGGAGCATTATCAAGTCAACGGGATCTTGGTTTATGTTGCCAACATACACCAGGACCATCCTATAGTGCCAATACATAAAGTAAGATTTTTTAATTATAAATACAAATTAATGGAGGCTGAACTATAAATAACTTGCTACAATGTGGGAGGAAAAAACACTCAAAATCCTAGGCCTTTGCAGTAGAAACTAAAATAACTTGCTGTACCATATTTTGTCTGTGCATGTCACATTTGAATAATAATTGTAGAGTCACTGTGGCCATGCTGATGAAATACTGCTATTAAACAACCATTATCTTCTTTATTTGATGTGTCATAAGTCAGTCTACCATTACATTCCTATTAGTCCCCAGGTAATTTATTTTTCATCTCTCAAAAAAGAGTAGGGGAGAGAAAGCATTTATGCCTGTTTATAGATAAGTACAAATCAGCTCAAAACAGAGAAACACAGCCCAATCTGCTGCAACAATTTCTCACCAATTCTACCCTTGGCCCTTTTAAAATCTCAAAGAAAAAATGGCAATTTGGAATGAAAAAGATTTAGAGAACTGTCAAGAATTACAAACACCCTGTAAGGTGACAAATGTAGTAAGCTCACTTGCAGTAGCTCTTATCTGGACAGTGCAGCTTTCAGACACATCTCTAACTTTTTTTGGACCTTGAGAGATGAGGTGGCAGAAATATGCCTGACTTTATTGCTGAAGATGAAATAAGAGGAGGTATCTGAAAAGGAAAATGGTTCAGTAGGATTGAAGGGAGTTTTTAAAAAAACTCTAATTACATTTTTACTAGATTAGTTCTCCTGCTATATCAATTAATTTGCAATGCAATCTGTGTGCCATTTCAGCATATGAATGTTTGACTCATACTGTCAAGCAGTTTAAAGGGATGGGAAATGCATTTCTGTCCTTCTGAATTTGTTCCAGGTGACACATAATGTTGACTAAAATTGTTATTCAGCATCTAAAGATGGCACATACAGTACTGCAGCCTGCAGCCAGTGAAAGATCTATATTCAGCCTCAGTGAGAAAATAAGTGTTAGGTGTCCTTTTTTTTGATAAACTAAGAAAGCTTTCTGACAATGTAGCCAACCAAACATAATCAACAATTGAGCCAGATAAACTATGAGTTGGAGTGAAACAAATATCCCAGGTGGTAAATGTTGGAGTACAATTGTGTCAGCTCCCCTGACCCTTTACCTCTTTATGCAGAGTCTCATGGACTTCTCTCCCTCTGGCAGGCAGAGTTGTGCATGATACAATCTCTATCCTGTATCTTGCTGCTTTCAAGTACAATGGTTAATACTGTCCGTTGAAGGAATCCCCCCCCCACCACATGTGTGTACTAAAGGATTACGATCTCCTGGAGGGAAGTCCGGGCTGTGACGCAGCTGGCTAGTAACCAGCTGCAATAAATCACTACTGACCGAGAGGTTATGAGTTCGAAGCCTGGGTCGGGTTAAGCCCCCGACCATTAAATAGCCCGGCTTGCTGTTGACCTATGCAGCCCCGAAAGACAGTTGCATCTGTCAATTAGGGAAATTTAGGCACGTTTTATGCGGGAGGCTAATTTAACTAATTTACAACATCATAAAACTGCCAGCAAAACACGAGGAAAGGAATGAGGAAGTACAGCCACCAGTGGACAGTGAAGCAACAGCTCCCCCTGTGGCCGGAATCGTGAAGCTGGAAAAAAATGTTAAATGCCTCTGTGTCTGTCTATATATGTTGTTTGTCCGTTGGCATTGAATGTTTGCCATATATGTGTTCATTGTAATCCGCCCTGAGTCCCCTTCGGGGTGAGAAGGGCGGAATATAAATACTGTAAATAAATAAATAATAAATAATAAATAAGTCCTCTATGGGCCCATCCAGACAGGCCCAAAATGCAGGACCTGTCTTGGTTTTACCAGAGGCATCCAAATGACGCCTCCAGTAAAAGCAAATTAATGTGGAATAAACCAAAGTTTCCCTGGTTTAGTCCATATTCATTAAACAACTCATTAGACCTGGATCCAATTTAGCCCCTAAAAGTTACTGAAAAGGTACCTGGCCACCATGGAGCCTCTCCTCGCGTCCTCCTGGCACAAGAAAAAAACACATGAGGAGACTGGGGAGGTGGGGAGAGGGATTTTCCTCCTCACTTGTCCCATTTTCTCAGGCATCATTTTCTCATGCCAGGGGGACACAAAGAGAGGCCCCATGGTGGCCAGGGATTTTTTTCAGTACATTTTAGGGGCTAAATTGAGGCTTTGGGTGGCTTCATACTATCCCGATTTCGATCAGGATAGCATGCAGCCACTCCAGGAGGGAAATCCTGGGGTTGTGGGAGGAGGTGGGGACCAGAACCCGCACCAAAGTGGGTTACTTTAACCCATTTTGGCCTGGGTTTTAGTGATGTGTGGAAGGCCCCTGTATCACACTGTAACAGAGTTGCCCTTATAGAGGGCAATACCAAGGGGCCGATCAAAGTGGAGGCAAAGGAAAAGGAGGGGGAAAGAGTTAATAGCAATGTGTCTGAAACAGAGTATGCAGCGGAGAAATGGAGCTTGAAAAAGCAGGACACTGAGCAAAGTTGGGGAAGAAATGTGATTCAGGAGTTGAATGATAGGGAGAACATAGTGAGAACAGGGCTGCTGATAACAGAAGGAAGGATTGGGTTGAAGGGACTCAGACCTTGCAGTCATGGGATTTATCTTGGAAAAAGGGAAAAAGCAAAGAGACTCAATGACGAACAAATTCCTTCCAGGGAATTGATCACACTAGCATAATCTAGTGTTCCCATTTTTGTTTTATTCTGTATTACAAAATCTGAAGAGGGGGCTATTTGCTTGCTTTTATGATAAGAATAATTTTAGAATAAGTGTGTTTTCCAATAAAGTTATGTTATTCATTCTGTGGGAGTCTGTGGCCCATCTACACTGCCATATAATGCAGTAATAGAATGCCAATTAACTGGGCTATATGGCAGTGTAGACTCATATAACCCAGTTCAATCTGTATTATATGAGACTACATTGGCCATTATAATGGTAGTGTAGATGGGGCCTGTGGCTTTGTAAAACCTGCAAGCTGGGATTTTCAATGGTCAGCAACTGGGCAGAACTTTAGGGTCCTAAAACAGCTTTCATGGTACAGTAAGATGATGATTCTCTAAGCATCTACACTATATACAAATGGAGACATTCAGAAATGTATTAAAGGAGTGTCAAAACTGTATCATAGGTATGACATACATAAAAGCAGTTCTTCATTGGTGTTTGAGCCTAGGGAGGTCTCTGGGCAGCTCTTGACAATATTTTTGAACATTGTGACATAGACTGCATGTTCTATTAAAAGAAGCTTGGCCAAATTTCCTAGAAATTGAGCAAGAAAGGGATCATGAAATTGTTCTGAAAAATTTGATAGAAATGTCAGTCCAAGTACACCATGAAAATGCCAGTTTGGGGGAAAGAGTTGAAAAAACAAAACTGCTTGATGTAAACCATTTCAGATTCAGGAGAGGCCCCTTTTAACATATTGTTAAAATATGTTAACCATGGCGCCCTTGAAAGCATTGGAGGGTGTTCTTTATTTATTCATTTTAAAGGTGTGCTGTGGGGCACAAAATGCTTATAAGGACCTATTTGACCAGCCTTGATTTAAAGAATTGCATTATTTTATTATTGCGTTATGCTTTTGGAAACAGCACAGAACGGTGGTACTTAAAAAGCAAATGAAGAGGAACTTTAAACAACAATATTTCCCCAGTTTGATTTATCCCAAATGCTGCTGCTCAGTCGTTTCGTCGTCTCCGACTCTTCATGACCTCATGGACCATTCCATTTGTTATCCCAAATAACAGAACATAAATAGAAGCTGATTTTTCATGTTGCTTTTTCAGAACAGGAATTGTGTTATTAGGTAGCAATGAGAAGAAAAATAAACATAGAGATATACTTTTGAAGACAATTGCTCCATCCCTGCCTAGCCCTCCACTAGTGTGTGAATTGGCAAAAGACTGATGTGATTATTGACTTTCAGTTCCCCTGGTTAGCCAACCCATTAGGTTTTCCACAGTAGGCCTATCTAGCTACATACACATGTAGCTTTTTCAGCCTTCTTAAGATCCTCCTGCAACTCTGGAATTTATATCTGGCCAACTGAAATTGATATAACCTATATAATAATGTGAGTTATCCATAGTGACCTACTGGAATGGCAATCAAAGACTCCATTATGACTTCAGACACAATAAATATATTAACAAGACCTGGCACTTCATTTCACATTTAACTGGTCTACACAAAGAGAAACAGGTACTAGACAGGAGTGATAATCAATAACTAAGTAGCAATCAATGTTATCTTCTATATATATAAAAGAGTGATGGCATCAGGGCAGCGGACAAAACAACAAAACTACAGGCCCCCCAACCTCGGAATTTGATAACACAATCCATCATTCACGGCTCTAGGTTGATAGAACAAAAAGAAAAGAAAAATAAAGTCCTAATTACAGGGAGAGGAATAATAGTTTTTATCCAATTGCTGCCAGTTTGAAGCCTAAGCTCCACCCACTTGGTCTCTTAGCAACCTACTCAGCCCAGGGGACAGGCACAGTTAGGCCTCACTTAGGCCTCTTCCACAGATTATCAGATTTTAACTGGATTATATGGCAGTGTAGACTCAAGGCTCTTCCACACAGCTATATAACCCATTTAGAATCTTATATTATCTGCTTTGAACTGGATTATCTTGACTCCACACTGCCATATAATCCACTTCAGTGTGCATACTAAACATAAAGACAACCATACAACAGACATTCAATACCACCAATACCTCAACAATTTCTCACTAACACCACCAGACAATGCCACAGCAACACATGGCCGGGCACAGCTAGTTATTCCATAAAGCATGTTGGCCAGAGGATGTGGCCTCAAGAGAGTCTCTTCCTTCCGAAGAAGATGTGCACACTGTTTCCGTACAGTTTTCACCATTGTCTATACACACTGGTTCTTCTGGATTATAAAACCTTGAAAAAGTAGCTAGCTTTGTAATTATTATGGAAGCATGCATCTTAAAATTAATTAATTTAGGCAAATTATTTACTGGCAGCAACAAGCGTCCATGTCAGTGGGTTTATAACTCTCTTCCAAAGTTTAGTTGGAACTTTAATGGGGGCTATCCAAATTCCCAGGTTCTGTAGAAATGGCTCATCACCATGAATTGTTCACTTAAAGCTCAGACCAAACCCAAAACAGATCCACTGCTCTACTGTGATGAAACCTACCAGCTGCCACTGAAATTACATTGATATTTCCTACGTTTATTCCTGCAATTGCTGACTAGTTGTGAATGATCTAGAGAAGTGAGGGTTTGTTGATTAAAATATACCAAAATTTACAAATTCAAATATGGGATGAAACTAAATCTGGCATATTTGCTCATCCCTATTAGATAGGGATAAGAATAATTTTTAAATCACAATTTAACAGGATTTGGAAAATTAAAATGTGGGTGGAAGTGAAGCAAGCCAGCACAACCACTTCTAAGCAAGATTTCCTAGAACTGTCATAGTACAAATGAACCAAGTTCCACTCCAAGCAAGAATTACAAAATTAAATATAATCCCTTGTTTAAAGCTGCCCTTTCATGAAACATTGAGCCTCACTTTTACCAATAATACAACTAGATAACTACTATATTTACTTGAGTCTAATGTGCCATCGAATTTAATGTACACCTCAATTTTCAAAATCCTGAAAAGCAAAAAAAATATTTACTGTATTACACTAATCTAATGTGCACTCTAATTTTGGGAAGGCAATTTAGTAAAAAAAGGTGAACATTAGATTCTAGTAAATACGGTAATTGTGTTGTCGAAGGCTTTCATGGCCGGGATCACAGGGTTGTTGTATGTCTTTCGGGCTGTGTGGCCATGTTCCAGAAGCATTCTCTCCTGACGTTTCGCCCACATCTATGGCAGGCATCCTCACAACCTCTGAGGATGCCTGCCATAGATGTGGGCGAAACGTCAGGAGAGAATGCTTCTGGAACATGGCCACACAGCCCGAAAGACATACAGCAACCCAATACGGTAATTAATTATTTACCTCTTGGGATTAAGTTAGGTAAGAAAATAGGATTGCAATTCTATGTTCACTGACCTGGGAATAAGAAGCAATGAAATCTAGGGACTTACCTGAGACCAGATATACATAAGATAACATTATTAATGTTAATCATGAATGCATCAAAACAGGGTATTGAGAATAATGAAACTGTCTCAGAAGAAAAGGAAAATATAATAACAAAAAATACACAGAGCAAATAAGATTGAAAACAGCAAGAGTAAAAAAAAGAAAATGACTCGAAGAACATGTTCTAACAATATGATTTAGTTATATTTCAATGAAAAGGGGAAGTTGTTAGAAATGAGAAATGATGTTATATATTTACAAAATAAGTAGTTGTAGCAGTTGCTACCTATGATTATATGCTGATTTCACATATAAAGAAGAATGAAATGCTCTTTCTCCCCACAAGAGGGCAACCATATCAATCTCATGGATGTCAAATTGTTTTCGCCAAGGATAGATACTTCTCATTGTTTTGAAGCCTTCCACAAAAATGGTAAATATTTTGAGCAATTAACATGTTATGTGGCTCTTGTCCACGTGTAAATGGAAACAGTATTTCAAACATGGAAACAATTATCACTTTTTTATGAACATTTAACCATATCAAGGGCTCAAAAAAGGAGGGATGCACATCTTGTTTATTGGCAACACAAGGAATATGTAATGATAAGCTGGAAAAGGTTCTCGATATATTTGTACTGCATGTAATAAATTATTCAGAGTCTGCCAATCCTATTTTAAACTCAAGTTTAAGACTTTAACTGTCTTAAACACAACAAACACTGTCTTAAACTTTCTGCACAGGAAAAAAAGAGGATGATGGGCGAATGCCATAATGGTAGTATTACCCTGGGTACAAAGAAGAGGGAGAGAAGGAGGAGGAAATAATGTGACAAGGGAATGGGTTGTCCCTTTAATTTGCATATCATTGTCATACACACTGCAAATTCTAAATTACATTTGTCGGGCACAGAAAACCTGTTCTGAGTGAGAATAAATATTTGGGGCCCAATCAATCTGAAATGGGTCAATTGCCCTGCTAATGAATTACAGGCAGTTCCCAAGTCACAAGCAACTGACTTAAATACATCTCCTAGTTATAAATGGGGGTGAGAAAACAGGAAGTGAGAGGAAATTTACCCCTAAGAATAATAATAATAACTTTAATAATAACTTTATTTTTATACCCCGCCCCATCTCCCCGAAGGGACTCGGGGCGGCTTACATGGGGCCTGGCCCGATAAAACAATCAAATATCAATGATAAAACAATAAAACAATTATACCCATAAAACCTCAATTATCAGTAAAACACTCCCAGTCACTCCCAGAAGAGTTATCATGGGAAAAAGACATCTCCACCGAAGCTTTATCACCAATCCTTGTTTCCATAACAACTTAAAATTTTTAAAATTCAATTGTCACAAGGACAGAAAGTGAAATGAAGTCTTCTGAGCAGAGGCAAGGACAGCAACACAAATGTTAAAGAGGTGTTAACCCTTCCTTATACTATCCCAAACTAAAAAAAAATTTTTTTTGGTTGGAGTTAACTTAAAAATGTGCCTGTTCCAATTTACATACAAATTCAACTTAAGAACAAATCTACAGAACCTATCTTGTTTGTAGCCTGGGGACTGCTTGTAATCACTATTAAACCTAATTCCACTGATTTCAATGAAAGATAGTCATGGTTCACTTTTATTACACTGAATGATATTTTCTATTTGTTTTGGACAAGTAGAACTTATTTATAATAAGAACATATTTCGAAGTTCATCATTCCTGCTCTTAGTTGTTGCTATCACCATATATTCAAACTAATTTCTGCATTGATAAAAGTAGAAACATGCTTTTTAGAAATGAACATAGGGATTCGAAGGAGACCGGGGAGATCACAAGAACACATTAAAAATCTGCAAGACATTTGAGAAATAAAAAAATGAAACTATACAATACATTGTTGCTTTGCTTATCAAATTATTAGCATCTGAGTTCAGTTAAATATTCCCACAGCACACTAGAATATACAGCACAAGCATAGTCCATGCTTGACTACGTGGTCTAAAGGTTGGATAGAATGATTGTCAGGTTGTTCTTAAATGGAAAACTTAATATGAAATGATATAATTAGATTTGAGCCTGAAGCAACTTTTAAAAAACAAATGTCAAGTCTATAACTTACTAAAACACTTCTGTTCATTTCCAGTCTCAACGTTTCATATATATATACATATATAAACTTGTATTAATGACCAAATTCCCTTTCCTTAGGTCCAAACAAAAACAAATGCTCTCTGGAATGATTGAGGATTTCTTCCCCTATCAAGAGTCAGCAGTTTGCCTGGGAACACGGTAATGCTCAGGCTTGATGCGTGCTTTCTTCTCTTGAGGATTGGCGTACTTCCACTTGGATGGAGACATCTTCAACTTTTTTCTTTTCTTGTCTGTGCACCAAACTTTTTCACAGTATTCCTCTACTCTCTGGAAATTGCTATAACCTATGAGTTGCAGAAATTCCTTGTACCATGGCCTTGAGCCATGGGGAATGCTACTTTGTGCAGGACATGGCATCTTATGAGAGACATGATCCTCTTCGTAGTCTTTGTTGAACATGTCATCTACACGTTCCTCTTCCACAACCTCAAGTGTGATTTTTCTCACTGTATGGATGATGCTATGTTCCACGGTCTGGCAGAAATATGTTCCAGCATCCATCCTGTGCAGCCGTAAAAATAACAGGCCAAGATCCACTTTGAGTACTCGGTCATCAGTCTTTACCTACATATATAACAAAGATGAAACTGTATCACAGTGAAAATAAAGGAAGAATACAGTAAGACTGTAAAATCCCCCTCCCACCCTTACATACACACCTAAAACAATTATAGTGAGCAATGAGTGATAGACTGGGGAAATCAGAGACATTAATTCAAGTGAATCAGTATAATAGCAATCAAACATCATAACAACATCACAATACAGGAAGTCCCCAAGTTATGAACTTTGTTCTTAAGTTGAATTTGTTTGTAAATCAGAACAGATACATTTTAAAGTCTAACTCCAGATAGATAGACAGATAGATAGATAGATAGATAGATAGATAGATAGATAGATAGATAGATAGATAGATAGATAGATAGACAGGTATATGGAGGTTTTTTTTGGATAGCATAGGGAAGGGCTAACACCCCTGTAACGTTTGTTTTGCTGTTTTTGCCCCTCTTCAGAAGATTTCACCTCACTTTTTGTCCCTGTGATAATTGGATTTTGAAAAAAAAGTGGCTTGTTGTGGAAACAAGGATTGGTGATAAAGCTTCAGTGGAAACACCTTTCCCCCATGATGACTCTTCCAGGAATGAATTTCCCAACCTAGGGGTACATTTTTCTGACTTCCTGTTGTCTCACCCTCATTCTTAACTATGAGTCATTTCTAAGTTGGATATTCCTAACTCGGGAACTGCTTGTATGATATAGTGATAAGTGAATGCCCCAGAAAGCTTTGAAAAGTGCAATATATCAACTAGCATTTGAGGGTGGAAAATTTAAATATTTTAAATTTTATTAAATGCATCTAGTTTCAAATATCTTGGTTCAGAATTCAGCCACATTTTAGGATGTAGGTAATTTTAATTAATTAATTAAAGAGAACTAATTTTAGTTAGAGTTATGCTTTCTATTGAAAGTAAATGTGTATTAGAAGTAAAGCAAAACCTATAAAAGATTAGGAAGAATTCTGAAAGCATGGCATGACTCATTGTGTGTTGTATCTCTTTTTTGTGTAATGCACGTTTTTGGTCTAGGGCAAAAAATCCTGGGACCTGAAAACAGGTCCACATACAAACCTGTCAGTCCCAGGAAATACTCCCTCACAGCCCTCACAGCCTTTCTTTGTAGCAGATCAAAATGGAGGGTGGACGGGAGAAATCTGACTGAAGTTTTTTTTGTTAAAAAAAATTCTCTCCATAATGCGCTGGACCTTATATGCACACATGCAAATATCTTAATGTACATACAAGCAGATTTCTTATCTCTCTTCACCCAGCTGTTTAATATTATAAAGTTTAAAAGAAAGACTTTCAGAGAGTTCTAATTGCTTTCCACTTGTGTGTCTCTTGAGCCACCTGTGTATCCGTGGCTCCATCTTTTGACAGCCTGATGAGTGGTTTTGGGCTTTTAAAAATGCATGGAATCCACATGGAGAAGGGAAGGAAAGTATGTGTTTTGCATGACTGCAGAGATATACAGTCATGTGGAGGTGCACATTTTTGGGGCTGAATTGGGTTTTAAGTGCACCTTTTTAATAATAATAATAATAATAATAATAATAATAATAATAATAATAATAATAATAATAACAATAATAACTTTATTTTTATACTCCACCTCCATCTCCCTGAAGGAACTTGGGGTGGCTTACATGGGGCCAAGCCCAAGTAGTTACAAAGACTGTGATAAAACATTTTAATATGAAAACAGATCAATAAAACGAAATAAAATCACAATTAGAAATAAACTATGGTTTGATAAAAAAGACCTGAGAAAACTCATGAAAATAAACTGGGCCAGAGAAAGTGCATATGTAAACTAAGAAAATAAGTAAGTAGCCCGAGACTATTATCATTGGTAAGGGACTTGGGATGAGGTAAATGAAGGAACTATTTCCGACTGAAGGAGTAGAATAAAGTGCAACAGATACATTGTTATTCACCAAGAAAAAACCCTAACACGAGGGCAAGGATCATTCGCCAAAGGTCTGCTGGAAGAGCCAAGTTTTTAGGCTTTTCGGCTGTTAACCCGATTCCACCCACAGTATCGTATTTATAGACTAGGAATGTTAATTGAAATTTCTTTCAACATGTAACAGCTTATGGACTGAGTATTCATATTTTAAATTTAAAGTGCCACAGAAGAACAACATTGTGGTGGATGATGATGATGATGATGATGATGATGATGATGTAATTATATCAGAGCTATGTTCCAATATAATTATTGTATCATTACATGAGCTTGAAGCTAAGGAGGAAATCATATTATCATTGCAGAAGTATGTAAAAAAATGAGGTCCTGGACCACATAGACTTTACAGATATCCCTTCACATTTTCTAGTGTTAGGGGAACAAGACCTTTGTAAAAGTAATAACCCACAATTTTAAAAATTCTTAGTTGTTTTTTTTTTAATGAGAACATCTCTCTTGCAATTTCTTGGTCTTCCAGCATGGCTTCCACTGGAATCTGACATAGCATCACATTGGATGACCTAGAGGTTCTTTGGCCCCTTCCACACAGCCAAATAAAATCCCACATTATATGCTTTGAAGTGGAATATATGGTGGTGTAGATTCAAATAACCCAGTTCAAAGCAGATATTTTGGGATTTTTTGTATTGATATTCTGGGTTATATGGCTGTGTGGAAGGGCCCTTAGAGAGTTGTTTAGAAGGACGATTATATTGTGTTTAGTGAGAAAGTACCTCTTCTTTACGGACTTCATGGGCTCTCTGGACAAACCAGATCACTTTGGCTTGCAAGGTTCTAGGGATGCATTCAAGCAGAGTGCTGTTGTATTCAATTCCATACACCAGTCGCTCTTCAGTCTTATCCAGGATGTCCCCTGTAAGAGCAAACACATGCACACAAGCTTAACTCAGTCATACTGAGTGTTCTCAAGATCACTTGCAAAATCTTTGGCTCTCATGGTTTGTATACAAATAAACTTCATAATAAGAATTAAATGTATCGGTTGTCCCTGGCATAGACAATAGTGGCAAAACGATAAATGGATGCAGTGCATGAACCAGAAAGGAAGTCAGACACTGGAGAAAAGAAATTACTGGGGAGTAGCGCTTCATGGCCCTGGAAAAAGTAGAGTTATTAATATATTATTCCATCATAATCCAAGCCATTTTCTGTCTACTTTCACATTGATGTATCCTGTCTACTACTAGAACTGACTACATAAGACAGCAAAATTCTAAATATTTCACATCTATTACTGCAGTGAATTATATCTTTTTAAAGACATATCCAGTATTCACCCATTGAATGTCATAAAACATAGAAATAACTATTGCGCCAAATTGCTATGTGTGTGTGTGTAAAGAAATCCTTGCAAAGTTGCTTGCAAAAGATCTCTGCAAAAAGGGAGCTGAGCTTTTTGCAGAGGCAAACCACACCTCAAACAATGTATCGGTTTGCTGGCAGATGGCTGGGTTTGTCAGTTGGGAATCTGGGCTTGCAGGGAGAGCACATAAAAGACAGGCTCTCTAGCTATGGTTAAGTAGCAGTTTAAATATGCTATGCTGGATATATTGAATGCTGATTGATTAGTTATTGATCCTATGCAACTACAAGGACATTGTACGATTGCTGAACTGTTTATTTAACTTCCACTCAACAAGTAAAGTTCCTTTGTTCTTTCCATTCCTCTGCCTGGTCTGAGTCTTTTGCACATGGTGTTAACTGGACACTGCTGGTTCCGCTATACACACTCGCTAACAATAACTATTGTATGGAATTTCATAATAATATTGAGATTTCTAAATCAGCTGCCAACATCAGATAAAAAGAACATGAAAGGAAAGCATGGTGACCCAGTATGATGGTAACACCTGAGACATATTGGATTCCATATTATCATATGGAAGCTTTTCATTATTCTTTAAGGTTGAAACTGATATGTCCATTACCTCAAGTTAAGAAACATCTAAAACAGGCTTGTTCAATCTGCAACCCATGTATGTTACGTCTACAAAAATCAAAGTATTAGCCATAATTCGTATTATAATTGCAAACAGTTCAGCCAGAAGACCTGTTCAGTTATTTTAAAAGACCCTCTGAATGGGTAGCATGTAATTAGGATTATGATGCAAGGTCCTTTGTTTGTTTGTTTGTTTGTCTGCGGTGGTGGATATCATGAAAATTATACATAGATATTTATTTATTGGTTGATTTTGGTCCTCCGTTATTGTTAGTTTTAGTGTATTTTACGCGTAGTCCAAGCCAATCCTTCTTTTTCCAATGTGATCCAAGGAAGCCAAAAGATCTGACACCCTTTATCTAACTTCTTCCCCATATATTGAATAATAGTAGAATGTAACATTGCTGCTGAGCATAACTGATATTCCTCTTTTTTCAGAATACTGAGTTGTACTTTCACCAAATAGCTCAAAAGGAATTTTCTAGATGCTCACTAAAGGGATGTCTCAAATTCTTTTTAAGATTTTGTCTTAATTATGTGGGAGAAAGGATTCTAGGACTTAGCTTTATCCTTATATATATTCATTCAAGCTAAATGTACAGTTGAATTTTCATACAAGTTAGATAAGGTACATAGGACTAGTGCTAGATAACCATCTTTGACATTATTTGATAGATCAACATTTGAATTATTGCCACTCAATACATTATTTTGTTGTTCTGTGTCCAAAAGTTATTGATCTGCTGATCTTTAGAAAAAGAATAATTTGTCAAACTATCTTGTAGTTCTTTGCAAATTTAAAAACATATAGTACATTACATATAAATGTATTTCATAAACAGATTTTCTTTTTCATGGAAGATTGATGATTGTATTTGTTCATTTAGGTTTTGAGCAATAACAGAAGGGCAATTTTAATTTATATTTTAATTGGATTGGTTATTTAATAATTTTTTAAAAATGTAAATCTTGTTTGAGCTATTTTGTTTTATATTGTAGAGTGAACCACCTTGGGTCCTATGCTGGGAGACAGGCAAAGTATATAATAAATAAATAAATAAATCCTTTATTGCATTACAAAGTAGCTTAGGATTATATTACACAAATCAGGCAAACCAGCATTGAAGCAGGACTGCAACCTAATTGAATAATGCCATGTGTATCACATTAGTCTCCTGTTTTTAATACTGTATCCTGCTTGTTGATTTTAATGATTGTTTTTATTGATGTTGATGTTTTTTACTGGGATAATTGTTTTATTGCTTTGTTACTGTTATTTGTTTGTTTTATTGGGCCAGGCCCCATGTAAGCCACCCCGAGTCCCTTCGGGGAGATGGGGCGGGGTATAAAAATAAAGTTATGATGATGATGATGATGATTATTATTATTATTATTATTATTATTTGTCTCCTCTCCATGAGTAATCTGTTTCATGCTATTGACAGGAAAAACTTGACAATAATTCCACATTCTGCTGTATTTCCAGCACCTCTGAATGTTTCTGTTAGAGATATATTTATACCAAAGCAATGCCTTGAGTTAGCACCTAGCTGTTACCTCTCAAAGCACCAACCATTCATAAAGTGACATTTTTTTGATACTATATTGACATATGTACACCATTCACTCAGACACAAATATATTGGCATAGCATTCCAATGTAAAGCATGAGAGTTACCAAGAAACTGTTGGCCAAAGCACTGTTGAGCTGCATTTCCATGACGGACATCTTGTCTTCGGAAACGTCTGGGGGGAAAATTCAAAGTTTAGATTCACAAGTTGTGTTTTAACAAAGTTGGGAGCCTTCACCAAGGTTTATGGCAAACTTTTATGTTCGAGTCATTTTTACTCGATGCAACTGAACATTTTGTTATAGGAGTTGTCAGGATGAAAAGGAGCTAGACTTTTTTTAGAATGACTCATTAACATTCGTTTTTAGAATTTAAAGTGGCACCAAAAGGCATTATGTAAGGATACAAAGAATACTTTCAAATGTTGAGAAACTCAAATGAAGAGAATCCAGAAGTGATGAGAATTTACATTGTTTGAGACTTATTCTGAGCAAAATTTACTTGTAGGAAAACACAGTCAAAGCACTTCTGACAGATGGCTGTCAAGCTTCTGCTTTAAAACCTCCAGAGAAGGAGATTTGGTGTGAACCATGCTGGTAGAATACGACTAAAAAGATTAAACATAAATCAGTAGTAGTAATATTTAGAACCATGCAAAACAGTTCTGTCTCATCTACATGTTTTGCCTCTATTCTATTTCACATTTATGTCACTGAGTAGACTGATTTCTTCTTGGACATTTAAAACCCTTTTATTCTGCTTAGGTCCTGGTATCAGTAATAGGCTGTTCTTAAACATTAGCACAGTAAAAAAGATTACAAATATGTAAATATATAAATATTGCTTATGAGGCTGTGAGAAAACAGCATACCCAAAGATACCTAGGAAGTTCATCACAGAGAACTGAAATTTCCTTGTTTGCAACCCAATCTTCAGTACTTGCTTTATAGATAACAAGATGAAAAGTACTTTACAAGCCTTATAGCTCTTACTTTTGCAACAAGGTAGGTGAAATTGGGTGGGGAAGATGCCTCATGAATAAGGATGTAAAAATATTCACAAAAATTCTCTGTTGGTGAAGAACAAATGAGGAACAAATAGAAATAACTTCACTGATGGGAATGATAATTTTAAGATTTAATTTTGAAGAGAACTGCTGTTCATTGCTGGGTTTGAGGGATGGAAGGGTGTTGAAAGAAACACTGACATGGAAATGTTGAACATCTCATCAACCTGCACACTTGATGGCTTTCACATAAAAAGTATGATTAAATAAGAAATCAACTATATTATCAAATTAATGTTCTTACAGTAGGTAACACTATGACTTTTGCCCAAGTCTAGTTGAGTACACCCATGTGTACAAGAGCCAAATTCTGTTTGATTTAAACCCAGGAATACTCTGAAATTATTCTGTAAGAAGCCCTTTCATGGGTAACGCTTACAGAATGTAATGTCTTGGAAATTCTTTTTTAGCTTTTTCTCCTTTCTTAGATGTACATAACATATGGAAATAAAGTTTTGACTTGGAGGGAGAGGTTGTGAAGACATCATATTACCCGCAAAGACTTGGATGATGAAATGAAAAGAAGTGAAGAAAAACAACAACAACAACAACAAAAACCCAAAAAACAAAAAAAACAAAATACAGGGTTACACCTGAATATTAAGGAAAAAAGTAATAATAATGACAGATGACATCAGTAATTTTAAAGCGGGCGATAAAACATTGAAACTGTTATAGGTTTTCTATACTTTGCCTTTAGCCATTCTATTCAGAGAAAGTCATGGTCCTCTTTTTGATACAAATTGATGTCATACTCCCATTGACCCATGGGCAAGCTAACCTAGGGTTATGGGGTTGATTTTTTGACTAAATTTTCTAAACTTATACATCAGTATTTAGGGACTTCATAACATGGGATAATTAAAGTGTTTAGGGTCATTGGATTTACCTTAAGCTTTGCAACAGCCCGTTTGGAAATTAAATGGACGATTCTCCTACCCACATCACAACTTCTCCTTTTCTCCATGTTCTTTAGGGTTTATCTATTTCATTTGCCATCACACAGAGATTTATTTCTTCCCAATGTCCATCCAGGATTCTAATATTCTCTCTCTCTCTCTCTTTCTCTCTCTCTCTTTTAATTCACTCCTGATCGTAGGAAGTGGTTTTAAATTAACCTAGATTTTTCACCAAGCCTCTGCATTGGGATCAATAGGAAGTGATTTTAAATTCACCCAGATCTTTTTTCAAGTCATAAAATAGGTAAGATATTCAATGTAATGATATAGCATTGAATACCATATTATGTCCAGCTTCTAGCTGGAGCATGATAAAAGTTGTTGTAGGGGGTGGGTTGGAGGGTCAACTCATTAGAAATACTGTTTGCTTCACTTGAGCAGGGTGTAAATAGTGGGGTCTCTTGGAGGTCTGTTATTCATAGAGTTGTCATAAGTCAGAACTGCTTTGACAGTATATAAGAACAGTGGTGAAAACATGTAAGTGAAGTGATTGTGTGAGTAAATCGTTTTAAAACCAGTAGTTTCTCTGATGTTCCACTCATTCCTATAGTTTATTCTGTTAATGTGGGATTTGTGTATTGATGGTGTTTAAATGAAATTTGTCTCTTGCCTGTATTGCATACTGATTGCATCATCCAGAGTGTACTATAGTCTGGAAAGAGTTAATTGCTGAGAAGCTGTGATGTCCTTGATGTGTGGCTGGAACTGGGGAGTGTCCAGACACAAGTGTGTGTGCATTGCTGATTGCATCAGATCTGTTCTGTTCAGTTCTGAGTTGAGTTCTGTTTGCCTAAAGTGAGAATCCTGTGTTGTCCTCTGTCCTTAGCTTTGAAAGTGGATTCTGTAAGCTTGCACACTTTTCCTATCATGGTGTTTTCGAGGCTGCAAAGAATATTTGGTTTTGAGCTTTTATTCTTTTACAGTCAGAGTTATTTCATGATTCAATGCCTACAGATATTTCAAGGGATCCAGTGTTTTTCTTTTTGTAAATAGATACACTTTAAACATTTATACATTGTACTTTTGCTGAAAGGTGTTTAAAAGAAAAAAAGGAAAAGAAAATGCAGCACTTTTGACCGTGCAACTGAGGAGATCAAACTCAACTACTCAGGGAATCACTATATCTTTAGATGTTTAATTTAGTTCTCTCATCCAATTTATTTATAATTATAGAGTTGGAGGGGATCTTATGAACTATCAAGGAGTGCATCAGCACTTTAGGATTAATGTAGTTCAATATGTTAGACCTATGGAATCACAGGATTGATAGTTTTACAAAGTCTTTAGCCTTCTCTGCCAATGATTGCTGATGCTTCACCAAATTACAAATCCCAGGATTCCATAACATTGAACAATAGCAGTTAAACCACTGCCAAACAGCATTCATTCTTAAGTGTAGATGCCTACTAACTCAATCGTCTGTTAGTGGAGGACCCAAAGTATTTGTAATAGGTAAATGTCAGCCTTAGATTGCAGGTCTTCATGGAGGTAAACAACTGCTATCACAGGAGATATTTTCTGATTCTGTAAGAATGTAAATAATCTCAGACCCATCCAAAAAGTAGTAAACTAAATAGTTTTCTATGCAAAGTAGGATTCTCACCTCTTTGCCTGTGTTCCTGTTGGGTAGTATCTGGAACAGGATATGCCGTCCCAAGCACAGTAAGGATCTCTTGCTAGGCAACAGTCAGCACAGGCTGTCCCATACATATCACACTGGTGGAACTTTAACTGGGCAACAGCAGACTCAGAGCCAACATAAATTTGTTGCTGTAGGGAGAAAAACACACATGAATATCTCAAACCATGTTGAAGAAAAATTCCCTGTGCATCTTGCTACACCTCACATCAGGCCCGTAGCCAGGATTTTGGTTTGGGAAAGGCTGGAATTTTGGTTCGGGGTGGGGGGGGGGTGGGGGTGAGTCTGAGCGGGAGAGGGTCTACCCTAGCAAACCTTTTGTATTGTTATCCCAATACCCCAATGTATATGGGATATATTGATCATGGTGATCAGATCATGATATGAATAAACATAACAGTTTAAATAATAAATATAAGGCCTTCTCGCGGACCACCCTGGGAATTTTTTTTGGGGGGGCTGAAGCCCCTCAAGCCCCCCTCCTGGCTATATGCCTGCCTCACATATAACCCACTGCTTCCAACATAATGGTAAGAGCAGGCAAGAAATGTATTTGAGAACTTTGTTCTGTTACCATGCTAATGTGAAAATACTAAATGTATAATTTCTTAGAAACACATGTCAATGGTGAAAAGCATTCAGCAGAAAGAGACACATACAATTTAATTGCCCATATATATGGAATGTGCACATCAAATATGTCTATTTAAAGAACAGACACACAAAAGTGCAGGTGCACACAAATGTCAATGAAAATACATACAGCTTTTCTGGAGGCAGTTTGCTAGCTGATGCACATCTAAGTCTGAATAAACTCTGTGGTGGAAAAAAGAGGCCTTGATGATATCAAGCTTGACAGATTCAACCATCCAAAAGTAGCAAACAGGATACTATTTCTCATATATATGAGAGATAGTATCCTGCTTGCTACTTTTACATGGTTGACAACTCGCAGCATTTTATGACATGGTAGGGAGGGAAACATTGCTCGCTTAATCAACCAGCATTGCTTTCCTCAGCCGGCATGTCAACTATAAAACTGGGTGGGTGGTTATAATGGAGAGTTGGTGGTTAATTTTAACAATAAGTTTGAGTTTGAGGTCTTTCTGAAGATTTTGGGGAGCTAGCAATTATGCATATCCTTCCTGATATTTGTAAATAAACAAAAATATTTAAAATGCAAATAAGACTCTATTAATTGCCATCTCCAAAGATATGAAAACAGCTAAGTAATGTGTAATGCCATTACTTTTATTATACTGGTTCCAGGCTATGAATAAGCCTAGGGTTACTGCTGGGTCCCTGGAATTTTTCAGACCTCATAAAATATAGGGTGAGCAAGCATAACAATAAATAAGCCAGATAATCAATTGAATCTCCCAATTTTTCTTAAAAGTACTTAAACGCTCATGCTTCTTCAGTGAGTCAGGTTCCAGTCATAAACAACTGCATTTTCATGAACTCCATTACTTATGGATTGGAATGGTTGCTTGTTTACTTTGCAGTTGATGACAATTTGGGTCAGAACATTTGAAACCGCATGAAGCCAGCAGCGTGTTAGGGAGTTAAGGAGACTGTATTTGAATATTTCATTGGGAAGTGCTGCATAAGTGTGTGCTGAGATTTAAAATTCCAAAACTCATTCAATGAATACTCATTTTGTATGGCATATTAAGCTGTAATACATATTTAGTAGAAATTTTTATGGCATGCTCACATTTAGTGTAATGAAGGGGAAAAAACATTAAGGATCATAACACCAGAAAAATATTGTAAGTGGTAAGGCAAAATAAAACTCTATCTTATTTGGGAAATGTTCCTCAGGAAGAATATATAAGATTTATTTATTTATTTATTTATTTATTTTTCAAACTTATATGCCGCCACTCCCCTAGGGCTCGGAGCGGCTTACAGGAACCGGCTAAAATCAACAATTTAAAAAACATTTTAAAAACATCATTTAAAAAAAATCTTTAAAACATCCTAAAAGCACCTTTTAAAACATCAGCAACAGAACTCAAAAGCCTGCCGAAACAGGTGTGTCTTACATGCCCTGCGGAAAGCCAACAAGTCCCGCAAGGCACGAACTTCAGGTGGCAAGGTGTTCCACAGAGATGGCGCCACTACTGAAAAGGCTCTGCGTCTAGTTGCAGTTAGACGCAAGGTCTTAAAACTGGGGACTTCCAGCAGGTCTTGGTCCTCAGAACGGAGGGATCTCTGGGGTTTGTAAGGGGTGAGGCGGTCCCTCAGGTACATCGGCCCTGGACCATGTAAGGCCTTGAAGGTAAGCACCATCACTTTGAAAGTGATCCGGTGCTCAATTGGTAACCAGTGCAGCTGCCGTAAGATTGGTGTTATGTGGCATCTTATGGGGACTCCCGCAAGGAGCCGGGCAGCTGCATTTTGCACCAATTTGAGCTTCCGGATCACCGACACAGGAAGGCCAATGTAAAGGGCATTACAGTAATCCAGTCTCGAGATGACTGTAGCCTGGATCATTGTAGCCAGGTTGTCCCTAGATAGATAGGGGGCTAGCCGTCTAGCCTGCCGAAGATGAAAAAAGGCAGTTTTGGTAACGGCGGAGACCTGGGCCTGCATCGTCAGTGAAGGGTCCAAGAGGACTCCCAGACTCTTTACTAGTGAAGACGGGCGTAGCACTTCACCATCCAGGGTTGGCAACTGGATATCCCCACTGCCCGGTCGGCCCAGCCATAGGAACTCCGTCTTTGCTGGATTCACCCTCAAACTACTGGAACGCAACCATCCAATAATGGCCTCGAGGCACTGGTGAAAACTGTCGGGTACAGACTCCGGTTGGCCTTCCATCTTTAACACAAGCTGAGTGTCGTCAGCATATTGATAACACTCGAGCCCGAAATCTCGGACCAGCTGAGCAAGTGATTGCATATAGATGTTAAACAACAGAGGGGAGAGAATGGCCCCCTGAGGAACCCCACAATGTAGAGGGGACCTCTCAGAGACCAGGCCCCCCCTCTCCACTCGCTGTCCACGGTTGTGAAGAAAGGAGGCCAGCCAATTTAAAGCTGTCCCCCTAACTGTCCCCCAACGGCAAGGCGGTGGGTCAGAAGATTGTGATCGACTGTGTCAAATGCTGCTGTGAGATCCAATAACACAAGCAACACCGACCCGCCCCGGTCAAGCTGGCATCGGAGATGATCTGTGATGGAAACCAATACAGTCTCTGTCCCATGCCCCGCACGGAAGCCAGACTGGAAAGGATCCAGTCCGGCTGTGTCGTCTAGGAACTGCTGCAGCTGCACCGCTACTGCCCTCTCAATCACCTTGCCCAGAAATGAAAGATTCGAAACTGGGCGGTAGCTGGAGGGAACCAAACGATCTAAATCTGGTTTTTTCAGCAGAGGAGAGACCACTGCCTCTTTTAATCCCTCTGGAAAGACTCCTTGCTCAAGGGAGCTGTTTATTATCTTCAGCAGCGGGTCACGTAATCCCTCCAAGCAGGATTTTACTAACCAAGAGGGACACGGGTCAAGGGAGCAAGTGGTCGGTCTAGCTGCAGCTATGAGCCTATCGAGACCCTCTGCGTCCAGTGGGATGAACTGGTCGAGGGTGGGCCCAGCAAGTGGCCACGGAGTCTCAAGTTCTCTCACTGTATCAGTTGTGGCGGGGAGGTCCCGGCGTAGTAGTGAGATCTTGTCAGCAAAATAGCTTTGAAAAGCCTCGGCTGAAGGGGTCTGATCATCACTTTTTGGGTTGGTAGGAACCGTCGTTAGAGATCTAATTATTTTGAACAATTTTGCCGGGCGTGAGCTGGCGGACTCTATCAAAGAGGCATAGTATACTCTCTTTGCTTCGATGGTAGCATGCTCATAGGACTCCATAAATGCCCTGTAAGCTGATCTCGAAGCTCTGTCATGAAGTTCTCGCCACACGCCCTCTAGCCGTCTCTTTTCCCGCTTCATCGATCGAAGTTCCTCGGTGAACCAAGGAGACCGATTTCGGCGGGGTTGGAGAGGGCGTCTAGGGGCAATCTCGTCGAGTGCATTGGACAGCCTGATGTTCCACATGTCCACCTGCACATCGATTGAGTCGCTGACAGGCTCCAGATCCTTCAGAGCATTCTGAAACCTACTAGGTTCCATAAGTCTTCTTGGGCGAGCCCAAATCGGCTCGGCGCCCTTGCCAGGTGGGTAGGCATGCTCCAGCCTGACTCTCAGGGCACAGTGATCCGACCATGGAACCTCTAAAATAGAGGCTTGGGTCACTTGAATTCCTGCGCTGAAGATCAAGTCTAGCGTATGTCCTGCTTGATGCGTGGGCCCAGTACTGCAGAGCAAGAGTCCTAGTGTCTCCATGGTAGACACTAGGTCCATAGCCGCTGCTGAGCAAGAGTCCGTATCAGCGTGGACATTGAAGTCCCCCAGGACAACAAGTCTGGGGAACCTCAAGGACCACTCCGACACAGTCTCGAGCAGCTGGGATAGGCTGTCTGCTGGTGCACTAGGTGCACGGTACACCAGCAGAAAGGCCATGCTCTCAGGGGAATCCCACACCAGACCAACACATTCAGTGCCAGAGATGTCCACAACAGGAACTGCCCTAAGAGAAAAGCTTTCTCGGGAGAGCATAGCCACCCCACCCCCCCGCCTCCCACTCCGCATCTGGTGGGTGATTACATAACCTGGAGATGTTATTTCCTGGAGTAGGATCTCGTCCCCCTCTTGGATCCAGGTTTCAGTGATACACACTAGGTCAGCTCCCTGGTCAGTAAGAAAATCTCTGATAGTAGCAGTTTTATTCCTTATGGACCTAGCATTCACCAACACCAGGGTAGGAGGGGAGGAAACTGGTCGCCTGTCATAGGTGCACTTGGGGATAGGCCGCAGGTCAGAGGGGGGCCGAGTCTTCCGTCGACTCAGCCTCCCTCTAATATTCGGCCTGAGCCTACCGTCATATCTCCCCCTCCCAGAGATCGTAGGAATTCCCATACACAGACCTACTTCTCTTGGGGGCTCTACAGCAGAAACTAGGTGCCCAATGTTCGACTGGCCCCCTGAAAAGGAGGTGGGGCATGGCCAATTACCAAGTGGTCATAAATAGAGCCCTCAAAGTAATGAGGGGCAGGTGTAAAGGCCAGACCCTGATTTACAAACAAGCAAATACGTTCAGGATCACATCTTGAAACATGTATATGATTGTCCACCGTGGGTACAAGGCTGTGGCATAAGATTCTAATCTCAAAAAGAGTCTTTAGTACCAAAAATACAAGTTTCTTGCCTTTAGAAGCTGCTTGACCAATATTCAGCTCACACTTTTCTCAACATGTATTGTTTAGCTAATTCAAAAAGTGTGGTTTCTCCTCATTCCTCTATATTTTTATGAAAGAAATACAGTGGAAGCAAGAGAGCATATGACTTTGTACAGATCTGAGTGATACAGAACCCTGTATCACTGCTGACTTTGGACTGTACAACTGCTTTGTTGTAGGGTTGTGGACGGTTCAGTTTTTCAAAACGGGCTCTGGTTGGTCCAGCTTTTTTGGCCAGCCGTAATGACATGGGCACCATCATCATTATTTCCAAGCTCAACAAACCACATGGCTGCCGACCACGGCTACATGGTTTCATTCAGCTACACATGGAGCTTGGAGAGGCAGCTACGATCCCACATGGGGTTTCCCTGTGAGCCCTGCCTGTTGAGTCAATCAGAACAGAAGAAAGCCATGACATGTCTTTTAACCAAGCTGGGCCTCCAATTTTTATGTTGCTAGCAGGCTTTTGAGAGAGACAGATAGTGTTCCAGTCCACTAGAAATCTAAATTCTTGGTGATAATTGCAGCTCTGCGTGGCTTGCCTTGTTTTTTTTACTCAAATAGCAATAAATAAATGTTTCTACATACTTAAGAAACTGCCACAGATCGTGTCTTTTGCACGAGCTGCCATAAAATGAGAAGGTAATTTATATCATTTTAAAAGAATGGCTAATGTTCCTTCAGTTTCCCACTGTAATAAGTATTTAATAAGGGTGCCTTAACCCAGCTTTATTGAAAGGGTGTTGAGGGCAAACAATGCCAGAAAAGGTGGTTTCTTAAGTCTGATGCCTTATACCTAGGTAATAATAATAATAATAATAATAATAATAATAATAATAATAATAATCACCATCACCATCACCATCACCATCACCATCATCATCATCATCATCATCATTATCATCATCATCATCTTTATTTTTATATGCTACTACCATCTCCCCAAAGGGACTCAGAGTGGCTTACAGGTGGAACCAAGCCCAGGGCATAGAATAAAATTTACCAACTAAACACACAGCTAAAGACATAATAACATATAACAATGTAATTAAAACAATTAAAAACAACAGGGTATAAAAACATCATTAAAATATCACAACCAACCTCAACAACCAGTAACCAGGAATATGGTGGACATGATCAGATTAGAGAGGGCTGGGCATAGGATTGTGCAAAAATCAGACCATAGGGCCAGGGCAGGGAGTAAAGTGCTGAGTGCAATTTATCGGTAAATTAGGGCTGAGCATTCATCCAGGTGTTGAGGGCAAGTGATACCAGAAAAGATAATTTCTTAAGTCTGATGCCTTAAACCCAGCTTGTATTGAAGGATCTGAGCAGAAACAATGCCAGAAAAAGTGGTTTCTTAAGACTGATGGCCTAAAAACAAGGGAAAGGGGAGCCATGTAAGTTCCCTATTGCTGCCAGTGGAATGGATCTTCCTGGAGTTAAAATGGATCTTTCAGCTGCTGGATTGAAAAATTGAATTTTGCCCACTCTAATTTGGGAAGCTCCGAAAATCCAGACACTGAAAATGGCACTGGGTTTAACCAAATTCCACATCCTTACTCTGTTGGTAATTTCAGGGTGTGGTATTGATACCCATCACCCTATATAATTCAGATTTAAGAGCTCTAACTAAAAGGCTACACTCTTTCAACTACTTGATAATCCAAATATCGGCTAGCTTAATGTTAATACAACAGTAAATACAGCAGATTACTTTTCTTTTGCTTTATTTAATGCAACAAATTGTTCATTTGATGTTTAGAGAGGGACCTTTAGAATTCTTGATAAATTACTTTGAAATAGCAATATTCCAAGCTGTGGGAAAGTGTCCTAATCATCTCATTATGATGAACTACCTAATAGAGGCTGTATTAATACCAACCTAACTAATTTGGATTGCTGTGCTCCAGATTACCCTGGATGCAGCACAGGAATGTCCTAGAAGCATTTTTGATGTACAGATAGCAGGCTGGGCTAAGACTGCACTGGGACTGTCACTGCTGATGCTGTTTTACCAGCCAAAAGCAGTTCTTAGATGAATTCTATTGGTGATGTTACTTCTGATGAGATCACAACAGGATGCTCAGCCATTTGACCAGCAGAAGTGATGTGTTAGCAAGGCTCTGCTGGCAACACAGTAGTAGATCTATTGATATGCGGGCATTGACCAGATCAAGCCTAATCCAGTTGTTCAGACTCCAAAATCACTGCGATCATGGGAAGCTCTGGAGTAAGTTTCAGTTCTCTTTCCATTGTGGAACCATATATATGACATATGAATCCCCCAAAACAGTTGCAAGGTGAGTCCACTACTAATGTAGACATTGGCCAAAGTAACACATTTATTAATCCGTCCTTCATACTTTTGCAAGATAATCTGTTCTCAAGACCCAGCCACCTTCTGAAGTATAGCCCTGTGATTTCGCTTACATTGTCATTACAACATCCTATGGAAACTTGGAGTTTGAAATTTAGGGAGGGTCCCTTTTAAATTCTCAGTGAGGGAACTCTTCTGGACTTCAGGAAACTATAAACACCAGAATGCAGTTTGGGCAGCTGAAGTGAACCTTAATGCTATAATGGTGTAGTATGAAAGGCTCCCAAGGACTCAATAATACTTCCATCTAGAGGGCAAGCAACCAGAGTAAAAAAAAATAACTCATGTGATAGGCGGGAATATTAAACTTCCATTTCAATGGGTACAATTCCTAGGATTACAAGGCAGCTACTATCACTTTCTGTGAAGCTGATTTTCTCACTAGCTGTTTTCCAAACACTCTGTCATTCACTCCATCTTACAAAATTTTATTTTTTATAAGAAAAGTTTTGGACTGTTTAAATTCCAGATGTACTCATCTAACAGCATAGAAAGGGCCTTAAACTATGGGTCCCAACTCTAAATGGGGTTGCCTTAGCTCAATGTTGGGGTCATGAAAAATTTGGCAAAAATAAAAGGCTTCAGAACACCACCAATTTACATAAATCTGATAACAGCAACATGCAGTGTTTTCAGCTGCACTCCACAAAAAGAAAAATCTGCCTGTGTTTAGCAAACCTTGCACATGCTGATTTATTTTCAGTAAATGTTTGATTTGATATCTATTTTATATACTGTTATACTTGGGGTCATGCTAAAATTTCTCAGGCAGAAAGAGATTGCAAGTGGAAAGAGTTTAAGAAGCCCTGCTCTACAAGAAGGACTTGTATACTTAGAAAGTGGTAGTTTAGACCGCTTCTCCTCAACAATTGTTTGGAAAAATGTATAGACAATTTTTGTATGGAAAAATGTTTGGAGGAATGACTTCCCATGTAAGCTACGACTTGCAGTCCCAAAGGGGAAAGCCTGATTTACTACTCAAAGAACTAAGCTTCAAATATTTATTTTATGTATCTATTATCTTCTACCATCATCTTTTGCCATTGATTAGGCTAGTGGTGACTGACAGGAGTTGGACTCCAATACTTGGAGGCAATATGTTCCCCAACCCTACTCTAGACAAAATTCAGTTGCAGTTCTAACATATATACATCATTCACCATTACATTTCAGCACGAAGTCATGGGATGTTTTGCACTGAACAACACTCACCCTTTTGGAAGAAATTTCCATGGATATAACAGGAACTGGGACCTAGATGGAAATGATTTTTTTTACTTAGGAACTAGGTCACATGTGTAAAACAGAAACATCTTTGAATACAGGTGGGTCAAGGGTAAGGAACCTAAAGGGTTACTTGTGCTTGCATAGCAAATACTTCTCCATTTGCACTCACACAAAATACTGCTCTCTTGATTCTTAAAGTTTCTGATCAGCCATTTACTGGACAGCAAGCAGCTTCATTTGGCAAAGGAGAAGGGTATACTCCCTTCTTTTTATGCCAATACATTTCAGGAATGTGTGATGGAGCTGCTCCATTTGGACATCTATACATGTGGTCGCCACATGCATGCACTCTCCCTCTACACACACTTATTTTTTAGAACAATAAATACCAGGAGTTGGATGAACATGCATATGAGTCTCCATGTGGCATGCCTATTTTGTACTTTGGTTTAACTCTCTAGTCAAAAAGAGAATTGGGGAAGCTTATTTTTTCCTTGTTATGCAAAACCTGCAAGTATGATAAATAAGCAACCATAGTTTAAAGCATACATAGCCTATACCCACTTATTTTATTCGATAAAGAAAACTTTCTTTAAAGCTGCTTTAAAGATGGTGGGGTCTAGGAATTGGATGCTTTACTAATTTCATTCTAAACGAAAATGAGGAGTCATGTTAGTAATTTTATTCCTGCTTCAAGGTTTTTGAAAACTGTACAGTTCTAGAAGATCATTCCCAGTTTGTGACTTCTTATGTAGAAATTTCACACTGCAGAAGACAACAGTTTCTGTGGAGGAATTTTCTGCTCAACAAAGCCAAATATGAATTTTGCAACGTATAAATCCCAAACTGTGAAGGTGCTCATCAATGCAAGTTTTGCTTCATCCTCAAGACAAGCTTTTTTTTTCCTTTCAACTGATCTTTTAATAATTTATCAAAAGCAGAGAAGCCTCCTTTTCATTGCTAATTCAAAGTTCGCACTAAATCACAGACTGGATTTACTCCCCAATTGTAAGAAAGGCATAATCGCCAGTTATTTAAAAGTCAGCGTCATTATGGGTGCTCTATGTGGTCAGTTTATCCAAAATGCTGAAGTTCCTTAAGTCAGGCCCCTTCCATACAGTTGAATAAAATCCCACATTTTCTGCTTTGAACTGGAATATATGGCAATGTGGACTCAGATAACCCAGTTCAAAGCAGATATCATGGGATCTTCTGCCTTGATAATCTGGGTTATATGGCTGTGTGGAAGGGCGCTCAGTGGTTCCCAACCTTTGGTTCTCTGAATTATTTTGACTTCAGTTCTCAGAATTCCTGGCAGTTGGCCAAGCCAGCTGAAACTTCTAGGAGTTGAAGTCCCAAACACCTGGAGGACCAAAGGAGACACTGCTTTAAATCATTGTTTTTCCTGCTGCCAATTACACTGTGGCTTTTAAAATGTAAATTTAAAATTAAAAAGGATGTGAGAAATCTGGGAGAAAGTTAGAGCAGAGGTGCAGGTAATTTGCCCACATTGGCTTTCTACCAGCTCTCTACTAGAAGATATAAGAGCCATATCTATGTTCTGTGCTTTAGACTCTTGTCAGCAACTTGGTTTCCATTATTTGGATGTTGGAAATGATAAATCCTCACATAGCTGTTGAGCTATGGGACTTGAGAACTATGGGAAATGAGACTGTAAATCAATTGGACATAAGATAGTTAACTGGCAGACAGTATTCATTATCTGTATGCAGGATTGACTGGGATCTCTGAAGAAGCAAGACCAGCTAAGAATACTAATAAAACATGTGATAAATAGGAATTGGAAAGGTTCCTTTTGGATAATTATCAATGATTATGGGAAATGATGATATAGTGGAATCATTTTTTAAGGACTATTGACAGATTTTAAACAATCAAAACTCCTAATTTTAATCAGGAATTGTACTAGAATGGGAAGTTCCATATTGAGTATCAAATTATCACATTTCTAATACAAGGGGAAATGCAAAGAAATCACCTGTTTATCATGGATGTATGTGAAAGTTGTCTGAGGTCATCAATTAATTTATATATTATCCAAATTAGGAATACAGTAGAGTCTCACTTATCCAACACTCGCTTATCCAACGTTCTGGATTATCCTACGCATTTTTGTAGTCAATGTTTTCAATATATCAAGATATTTTGGTGCTAAATTTGTAAATACAGTAACTACTACATAGCATTACTGTGTATTGAACTACTTTTTCTGTCAAATTTGTTGTATAACATGATGTTTTGGTGCTTAATTTGTAAAATCATAACCTAATTTAATGTTTAATAGGCTTTTCCTTAATCTTTCCTTATTATCCAACATATTCGCTGTTATGATTGAGCCTCATGGCTCTGTTACTGACAGACGTGGGCGTAAGACTCCTCGAGAGTCAGATACTCTCGAGGAGCGAGAGAGAAAAAGACTGCAAGACATATTTGCAGCACCATCTGACGAGGAGTCTTTCGAAGGGTTTACGGAGAGAATGGAGGAGGGGCTGGTTAGCTCAGAGGAGGATGAGATGGATTGGACTCGGGTAAGGGAGGAAGTGGGTGCCACTGGCCATGATGGGACAGAAGATGAATGGGGACCTTCAGGATTAGACCCATGGTTTAGCTGGAGGGATGGGACGGGATCCACAGCTGGAGATGCTGTTGGGCGTAGTCAGAGGTGTTCCAGCTCTGACGAGGAAAGTGATGAGGAAACGCCCGGGTTAAGGAGGACAGCTGACAGTGATGAAGATTTGTAACTGGCATAAAATGGGGCTTGGGAGCAATTGCAAATTGCGTTGGGCAAGGTAATCTGGGCAAACGCTTGGGATCCGTGTGTGTGTGGGACGCTTCCCTGAAGACTTGTGTGCTTTCCTGTGCTGTGACGTAAGTTGATTGGAATCCAGGGTCAGACGGCGGGAGGGATTGTGTGGGCATTTGTTTGTGCAAACCTGTGCTTACTCTTATTAGCTTGACCCTCCGTCGTCTTCTTGACGGACGCCATCTCCTGCTTTGAGAACTCGGACTGAACTGACCACGGCTTGTCTTCCCCCCTTCTTGGACTTGGAAAAACTACAAACGTCTGCTTCTGGCTTTGATCTACGGAACGGAACTGGTCTACTCAACTGCTACAATCCTTGGCTGTTTTACTCGTGTTGGAGATCCTGTCTGCTGTGTGTGTGGGGGAGCGACGCAAGTTACTCTAAGCACAGTGTTGGCAGCAGAGAGGAATCTGCTGCCAATTAGTTGCATTCTTTGTATCTTTTGTTCCTTGGCTTTCGTTTCGTTTATACCCAGGCTGACGCAAGCAGTTTGTTTTTACCCGGATTAAACTCCGGTTTAATCCGGTTTATCTTTTGAACATTTACTTTTGCCCCTTTTTGCTCCTAAAGGCAAAAACTGCCTGGCCCTTGTGTTTTACGGGCATTTTTTGAGTTCTGTAATCTAATAAACTCTGTTACTTTGAATCTTGTGGCGTTCTGTCCTTGACAGATTGCCCAACGCCCATAAAAAGTTTATTACAGCAATAAACCCGTCAGGAAGACGATGGATGAGTTAAGGGCCAAAGTAGACCAATTGCAAACGGCTTTTACCGTTAGCCAAACAGCTCAGGCTGTGAAAGGACATGTTTTGACTCCTGAACGCTTTGACGGAACCAGGTGCAAGTTGCCAACCTTTTTGGCACAAGTGGAGCTTTATTTTTCTCAGCTCAGTGCTCATGCTTTTCCTACAGACACTAGCAAGGTGGCCTTTATTTTGAGTTTGTTGACCGGTCCCGCAGGACAATGGGCCACTAATTTAATTTTGGGAAATGACCCAGTCAAGGACAATTTGAATAATTTCAAAAAGTTGTTAACTGATACTTTTGGGGATCCTCTCCGCACGGAGAACGCTGGGTGGGCTCTGTATCGGTTGAAACAGGGAAAGGGGACTGTTTTGGATTACTTAAATAAGTTTAACCTGTATCGCCACCAGCTGGATTGGGGGGAAAATGCATTCATGCTTTTATTTACTGCCGGGTTAAGTGATATGCTCCAGGATGAATTAGCACGCTTGGAGCCGGCTGAAAGCTGGGACGCCTTAGTAGCTAAGGTGCTGCGTTTAGACGCAAGGTTCGAGGCTCGTAAACACTCAAAAGCAATGTGTGCGCCACCCATGCATGTAACCAGGGCACCTGTGGTGATGGGGGAAGAGCCCATGGAGCTTGGGGTCTTTAAAAAGCTGTCTACAGAGGAAAAGAGCCGTAGGAGGCAGCTGGGCTTGTGTTTGTACTGTGGGAATGCTGGGCATTTTGCCAAAAATTGTAATGTGAAACCTTCCCAGCTTTCGGGAAAAGGCCAGCCCTAGTGCGACGTGAGTCCAACGCACTAGGGCTCCTCAAGCAGTCAACTGAGGGGAGGAAGCATGTTTTCGTACCCATTACATTATCTGTTGGGGGAAGGGAACTTGTTTCTACTTTGGCACTGCTGGACTCAGGGGCTACGGTCTCCTATGTAGATATTGAGTTTGCTAAGAAGCATGGCATTCCTAGAGTGCGCAAGGCATGCGACGTGTGGGTGGAAGGAGCAGATGGGAGACTGCTGGAGACTGGGGTGGTTAACCATGAAACCTCAGCAGTAACGTGGGAGGTGCAGGGAGTAACGGGAACGTTTGTGTGGGATATTACGAGCTTGCCTAGATATGATGTGATCCTGGGGATGGATTGGCTAGCTGTAGTAAACCCACAAGTAGATTGGGCAACACGTAAAGTGATCTTAAAGAGGCAGGATTGTTGCACTCTAAATGTTACTCATTCTGATATGGAGGGAGTGCCTGCTGAGTATGGGGAGTTCTCTGATGTATTTTGTAAAAGAGAAGCGGACAAATTACCACCGCACAGGCCATATGATTGCGCCATCAAGTTGGCAGAAGGTGCGAAACTGCCAGCAGGGAGGCTGTATGCCTTGACTGTACCGGAAAGGCAAGCTTTGCGGGAGTTTCTAGATGAAAACTTAGCCAAGGGGTTTATTCGCCCATCTAGTTCTCCAACTGCGGCACCAGTATTCTTTGTAGCCAAAAAGACTGGGGAACTTAGGCTGGTCTGCGACTATCGGATCCTAAACAAATACACCATTCGGGATAGGTACCCGCTCCCTTTAATCTCGGAACTGTTATCAAGGGTGCAAGGGGCTAAGGTCTTTACCAAGCTTGACCTGCGGGGGGCCTATAACTTAATCCGTATACGGGAAGGGGATGAATGGAAGACGGCATTTAACACGTGTTTCGGATGCCACGAGTTCCGAGTCATGCCTTTTGGGCTTTGTAATGCTCCTGCGGTATTCCAGAGGTTCATGAACGATGTGTTCAGGGACCTAATTGACCAATTTTTAGTGATTTATTTGGATGATATCTTGATTTTTTCTAAGGACGAGAAAGAACATCGTCAACATGTCAAGCAGGTTCTGCACCGACTGCGGGCTAATGGGCTTTTCGCCAAGGCTTCCAAGTGCGTCTTTCATGTGCCTGAAGTGGAGTTCCTAGGTCATGTAGTGTCAGGTAGGGAACTTAAAATGGACCCACATAAGGTTGACGCCGTCAACTCATGGCAGGAGCTGAAGACTAAGAAGGATGTACAAAGGTTCTTGGGTTTCGCTAATTACTACCGGGAGTTTATTCCGAATTTTGCAAAGCTCACGGTACCTTTGACGCAGCTTCTGCGCAAGAAACAGCCATTTGTGTGGGGGCGGGAAGCTCACGAGGCGTTTCTACAACTAAAGTCTAGTTTTCAATCGGACAACATACTAACCCATCCTGATGTTGACAGACCGTTCGTGGTAGAAGCGGACGCTTCTAGCTACGCGTTGGGGGCTGTATTGTCTCAGAAGGATTCCTCAGGGACCTTGCGTCCCTGTGGATTTTACTCGCGGCAACTAACACCCTTCGAGCAGAACTATACCATATGGGAGAAGGAGTTGTTGGCGATTAAGGTGGCGTTTGAGGTGTGGCGGCACTGGCTTGAAGGGGCACGGCACCAGATCGTGGTCAGATCTGATCACAAGAACTTAGAGCACTTGCAAACAGCAAAGAAGTTAAACCAGCGTCAAATCCGCTGGGCTTTGTTTTTCTCCAGGTTTAACTTCAAGGTGCAGTTCGTGGAGGGGAAGGCAAACTTGCGGGCCGATGCTTTATCCCGCAAGCCGGAATTTAAGACCAATGAGCAGGTAGTATGTCAGACCATCTTGCCTACTGCCTCTCTGTGTGTTGTAGATAATGAGCTTGGGTTACATGACCAGATCCTTGAGGCTCAGAAGGATGATGTGTGGACTCAGGAGCAACTGATGCTGCTCTCTGCAGGTAACCGTACCATACTGCCGCATCTCCAGGATCAAGACGGGGTATTGGTGCGTAGGGGGCAGGTTTACGTACCAGTAGGGACCCTCAGGTTGGAGGTGATTAGAGCCCACCATGACGAACCCATGGCTGGGCACTTTGGCAGGTTCAAGACCGTACAGCTTATCACCAGGAGCTACTGGTGGCCAAAGATGCGGCAAGACATTCTGCGCTTTTGTGACAGCTGCGCCGTTTGTCAGCAGAGTAAGACGCCTGTTGGGCGCCCTAGAGGGTTGTTATCGTCTTTACCTGTTCCGGAGAGGCCATGGCAAATCATTTCCATGGATTTTATTTCAGATTTGCCTAAGTCTGGGGGTTATACTTGTATTTGGGTGGTGGTGGATTTATTTAGTAAACTGGCTCATTTTATTCCTTGTTCAACCATTCCGGCGGCCCCTACGTTGGCCTTACTATTTACAAAGCACATCTATCGTTTGCACGGAGCACCCGAGGTGATTATTTCAGATAGGGCTCCGCAATTTGTGTCACGCTTTTGGAAACACTTCCATGAGTGTTTGGGGACTAAGTTAAACGTGTCTTCAGCTTTCCATCCGCAAACGGATGGACAGTCGGAACGAGTTAATGGGCTCTTAGAGCAGTATCTGCGTTGTTTTTGTTTAGATCAACCCACGGCTTGGGTAAAGTGGTTACCGGTGGCGGAATTTGCTTACAACAATGCGGTGCACACGTCTAGTCAGCATACGCCATTTGAGCTAACTTATGGTTTTCACCCACGGGGAGGTGTGGCGCCGTCGACCAATGTGGTCTCTTCGGACCCTGTGTACCGCTCTTCGGAAATGGCTGCATTGCATGATGTTGCCCGTCGCTTACTGTTGGAAGCTAAGGCAACGCAGAAGACTCAGGCTGACCGCCACAGGCAGGCAGGGGAGGAGTTGGAAGAAGGGGATTTGGTGTGGTTATCTTCCAAACATATTAAACAGGCTGGGGGAAAGTTTGCGCCTCGGTATTTGGGTCCCTTTCCTATCGTTAAAAAGATTTCTTCTGTTGCGTTTCGTTTGCGTTTACCGTCTAGTTTAAAGGTCCATCCAGTCTTTCATCGTTCACTGTTGAAACTTGATACCTCTAGTCGTCGTGGTGCTATAGCGGAGGGTATCACTGCCACTTCTCCGCCATCGGGGGAGGAGGCCTTTGTGAGAGGGGATAGTGTTATGATTGAGCCTCATGGCTCTGTTACTGACAGACGTGGGCGTAAGACTCCTCGAGAGTCAGATACTCTCGAGGAGCGAGAGAGAAAAAGACTGCGAGACATATTTGCAGCACCATCTGACGAGGAGTCTTTCGAAGGGTTTACGGAGAGAATGGAGGAGGGGCTGGTTAGCTCAGAGGAGGATGAGATGGATTGGACTCGGGTAAGGGAGGAAGTGGGTGCCACTGGCCATGATGGGACAGAAGATGAATGGGGACCTTCAGGATTAGACCCATGGTTTAGCTGGAGGGATGGGACGGGATCCACAGCTGGAGATGCTGTTGGGCGTAGTCAGAGGTGTTCCAGCTCTGACGAGGAAAGTGATGAGGAAACGCCCGGGTTAAGGAGGACAGCTGACAGTGATGAAGATTTGTAACTGGCATAAAATGGGGCTTGGGAGCAATTGCAAATTGCGTTGGGCAAGGTAATCTGGGCAAACGCTTGGGATCCGTGTGTGTGTGGGACGCTTCCCTGAAGACTTGTGTGCTTTCCTGTGCTGTGACGTAAGTTGATTGGAATCCAGGGTCAGACGGCGGGAGGGATTGTGTGGGCATTTGTTTGTGCAAACCTGTGCTTACTCTTATTAGCTTGACCCTCCGTCGTCTTCTTGACGGACGCCATCTCCTGCTTTGAGAACTCGGACTGAACTGACCACGGCTTGTCTTCCCCCCTTCTTGGACTTGGAAAAACTACAAACGTCTGCTTCTGGCTTTGATCTACGGAACGGAACTGGTCTACTCAACTGCTACAATCCTTGGCTGTTTTACTCGTGTTGGAGATCCTGTCTGCTGTGTGTGTGGGGGAGCGACGCAAGTTACTCTAAGCACAGTGTTGGCAGCAGAGAGGAATCTGCTGCCAATTAGTTGCATTCTTTGTATCTTTTGTTCCTTGGCTTTCGTTTCGTTTATACCCAGGCTGACGCAAGCAGTTTGTTTTTACCCGGATTAAACTCCGGTTTAATCCGGTTTATCTTTTGAACATTTACTTTTGCCCCTTTTTGCTCCTAAAGGCAAAAACTGCCTGGCCCTTGTGTTTTACGGGCATTTTTTGAGTTCTGTAATCTAATAAACTCTGTTACTTTGAATCTTGTGGCGTTCTGTCCTTGACATTCGCTTATCCAACATTCTGCCGGGCTGTTTATTTATTACATTTATACATTTACATTTATATGCCGCCCTTCTCACCCCGAAGGGGACTCAGAGTGACTTACAAATTAAATTTACATACAATATTATATTAGCATAGTACAATACTGGTAATAGATTACTATATTGTACTGTATCAATATATTGTAATATTATTAGTAATATTATATGTAAAATATAATATATAATTAATATTATTATATTGTATTATTAGTATTATATCATATTACAATATGCTGTAATAAGTGAGACTCTACTGTACATCGAAAATTAGATTTCTTCAACTGCTCTTTAATCATTTTCCCCATATTCAAGGTCTTGCAAAATTCACTCACAGCTGTAAATTCCTTATGCATTTAAGTCTGCGTAAAACCCATTTTCTCAGTGAGTTGTAACCTGCCTCAAGTGTGTGCAATCTTTGTTGTTGGGTTCATGTTAGAAAAAAGATACTCAACTTGGAGAAAAATACCTTACTTTGAACACTTGCAGCTCTTCAAGAATCACTTCTTCCATCGATTCTGTCTCTTGGTTATAAATTGTAATGACTTTCAGTACAATCCCATTATCTGTGAATTTAAAATAACAGCAATAATAACAGAGAAAGTACTGGTAACAAATTTTTACTTGTCAGTCAGGAATGTCAAATAAATATATTTTCCATTCTATCTGAAATATGAGAAACACAAGACATAAGAAGATAAAAATACTCAATTGGCTTCAGTTGTTCAAGGCTGCATATGAGTTATTAATAGATGCATTTTTATCCAGACCTTTTGAATTACATAGCACAAAACCACATTATGGTTTACCCTCCTTATAACCCTGTCAGTAGATTACTTGACCAAACCAAGAGCACAGAGAAAGTCTGGAAAGCTGAATCTGGAAAGAACACAGGTTTGCCTAAACCCTTGAACTGAGAGTTAGCATTCTGGACACTGGATTAGGGATGCAACTGGATTAGAGATGTTCTTGCATGCAAGAATGAGAGAAGATTTTTTTCCTCTGTGCTGAATGAGAATATGAAAATCTAGTTATTTATTGCATTTTTGCAAAACTCATTTACATAGAAAATAACATTTGGCATCCTCTTAAGTATTTATGAGACCATAGACTGGATTTACAATCTTGTAACTGCTGGAAATTATGGTAGGTTTAAAAAAAAAAAAAAAAACCAACAACTTTTATTGCAAATATGAATACAAAACACCATCTACAGAACAAATTCTATGATTAAACTTAGACCATTACAAAGCACTAATGCAATGTACAATATACAATCTGGTCTCCAGAGTTAATGTCTAATTCAACCAAGTGCAATCATTTTACAAATGCTTAGGGCTTGTCTTCTTGGGTTTATTGATTGGTTAGCATAGTGAATAAAAGTAAAACAAGTTTCTGCAGCACCGCAGAAATACTTTGCTTGGGCTCTTGCCAGGTTTAAAAAATGGGACTGAGAGAGGAGTGGGGAATGGCATACTCACTTGTAACTATGATGATGACAATGATGGCATCTGATGATGCAGAAGTTCAGATACTCTATTTTGCAAAATGCTTTTGCATAATTACACCCCATTGTATTTTGTGCAAAACAACAAATTTTTGTACAAAATACTGCATTTTGTACATTATGCAATTTTCCACAGAAAAATTTCAAATGAGAAAAATGTATTCAACCTTTGTAATTTCTCAACACATCTTGAGACATCTTGATTACAATAAGTATAGATATGGAGCAAGTGATTTCCAGTTCAGGATTTATTCCTCATAAAATTTGCACAGAGTATTTTTGTGCAGAAATCCAGAAGTGTCTGCACCGAAAGTAATATTTTAGAAATATTTTTTTTTGTGCAAAACACTATTGTGTGGACATCACTATTTTCTGTGCAAGACTACCATATGCAAATTTTGTGTAAAATAACTCATGCACTGAAGGGTTTTTTGTCAGCTCAGCATTCTTCCTCTCAGGGTTTCTTTATACTTGAAAAACATGTTCTTTGATTTTTCTTAAAGTCAATATTCTTTTCAACTCTCTCTTTGAACTGCTGATTTTTCTGGCTTACAGTTCATACTAGATAATCCCTGCACGTAACAGACTTTAGACTTAGCTCTTGGACTGTTGATAAGCAGTGAGCCTAAAAGTGGCATAAATCCGATTTTAGCAGAATTCTCGATGTAGGAAATGAGATCTAGAAGAGGTCAACATTTCTAAATACTTGAGTTAAAATATAATGAATGTGTTGACCCACTACTACTGATACTTGAAAGAATTCTTCAAACTGAAAAAGTTATCCCATTTAGAAGAATCTTCCTAAACCAAAAGCTTGAAAAGTAGAGTCTATCTGAGTATAGAATGATACACTAGATTTTAAAATAATTGGACATTAAAGTTATCTTTCATTTGATCTTAGCTAAAAGGAATAACAGCTGAGAAAAAATAAAATAAGGAGAAAGACTACAAAGGGCACCAAGTGATTTATTGCCATAAGAATGATAGTGTGGTCTTGGCCATACCAAGAAAAGGGATCAAAACATATCCTCCTCATTGCCAAGCAATTAAAAAAGCCATTCCCTGAAGGGGAGAAAGCAGGGAGTGAATATTGACTGGTAGAAATTAGAAAGATGATATCAGCTAAGAGGCCTCATGTAAGGTCTAAATGTAGCCAGTGTAAGGAAGAATGGGCAAAAGTTCTTAAGATACACAAACAAAATCAGAAAGGAAGAGGATCAAAAACAAGCGCTTTAAGATCTCTTTATCATTTACCTGTCCCAATAAATAAGACATCATATTGCCCATCTTCTGCTTCTACTCTGTCTACTGCTATTTGTTTGAGTTTGTATTTCCCATCTGTCTTCACAAGAACTGGTCTCTTATGAACAGGCCTAATAGGCTGATACATCAAGGGATGGCTTCTAGCAAACCGAATAGCTTCATCTGGATAGTCTTTGGTGCTCCCATACAGCCCTCCATTCACTTTGCTAGCACACTGCAAAACAGAAAGCAAATGGGTTTATAAGATACTTACAGTGCTTTTTAAAAATGAAATGAACAATATAATAATATACCAACAATATATTTTCCTCTCTTTTTGTAATACTATCTCTGTTACAGTGTTATGACTGAACAGAATATATCAACCTATGTAGATGGCATGGGTCCATATGCATTAGTCCAACCCTGATATTCCCATCTCTGCACTAAATATTCTCATGATAAGTAGAAGGTTCTGAAGGTCTGGAGGCATCCACTTGCAGTAGCCCCCACATGATTAGGAACCCTTTAAAAATCATGGAATCATGGAAAGCGCCTTAAATGTATATTTAAATGTATAATTATGTATATTTTAATGTATATTTTTAATTTTATTGTAATTTTTAATCTTGATGGGTTTTTAAATTTGATGAAAACTGTTTTTTGATGTGTATGTTTATATTGTAAGCCGCCCTGAGTCCCCTGAAGGGTGAGATGGGCGGGGTAGAAGTGATGTAATAAATAAAACAAATAAATAAATGGTTACCAACTGTAAGAAAGAAAACGTTTAATGAGATAATTACACTTTAAGGAGAAATTGAATAAATTGCATTCTGCTGCTGTAACTACAAAAATGTAGAGGGGAATGTCATATACCTAGTATCCAGAAAAAGGCTTGGGGACTTGATCTGAAACTTGACAGAAAGCTAGTTTTGTGGGTGGCCTGTGCTGATTTTGAGTTAGAAAGGGTAGGAAATGTATAGGAACTTAACTGTGACAATTCACATCCAATAATTTGTCAGGTACTGTCTAGTTCTGGTGTTCTTTCAAACTTTGTGGAGCCATGTTCCCCAAACTCTGGTGTTTAAATGTTTTGGACTTCAGTTCTCAGACTCATTGACCAAGGAAGCTGAGACTTCTGGGAACTGAAGTCCAAAACACCCAAAGAACTAGAATTTGGGACTCACAGATCTAGGTTTATACTCTATTACAATGGGGATATCTAGACTGACTACTTAGGTCAGTTTGGAATGAGTTTGAGAGAAACCAGTTTCACTGTGCATATGATTACATTGACGTGTTTGAGGCCAGGATGGAGACCACATTAACAATGGAAACTAACCCCCAACAAGATCCAAAATCCACAATATCTTTTTTCAATTTCTGGTTGAGATGTGCACCAGAGTCTCTGAAACATAAAACCTCATCAGACAGTCTTTGGGCCTCCATTTCCATGTGCTTAGGAAACGTAGCCCCACACAAGTCCCACAGAGGCCACCACAGGACACTTCTGGTGGGATTCTGTGGCACTCTATTTCCTAGCTGCATGAAAACAGAGTCTGAAGACCATCAAAACAGCATAATGCAGGAGAAAGCAGGGAAAAGGCAGGGAAAGGCACGGAAAGCACATGGGATGGCTTGCCATTCCAGAAGAGGGGGAAAGATGGGAGGGAATAGGGGTAAGATGGTTCTCTCCGCTTTCCCCCCACCCGTTTGATGAGGTTCAATCAATTATCTGCTTAATCAATTATCTGCCAGGGAGTCAATTTAGTCCCTGCTGTCCAACCATGCCTTTGGGCATTTTTCCACAGTCTCCTTGCTCTATTCTTCTGAATTTTAAATGTGCGCCAACATGGGAGGGTAGTAACAGTGTGTTTTGCATTCTGCAGAGCCATTTGAGGATCACTGGTGCATATTAAGGCATTTAACTTGGACTTCCCACTGACTGGGCATAATGTGCTTTGAACTCTGGTGGCAGTGCATTTTGTAACCACCGCAGTTTGAAGTCAGCTTGAAGCTGCTTAAATGATCAGCATAGATTTGCCCAGTGAAACCCGACACATACCAACTCAAAAGTGTCCCATTGTTTATAATGGAGACACAATCAGGTATGTATGTATGGAGGTACAGCTTGCTACTGGCAAAATAGATACACTGTTATCCTAAAAAGGAAATTTTAAATACTTTTCTGCAAGTACAGAATAAAGTTTCCTAGCTTGCTATGGATCCCTCAGTTCAAACGTTGCCTCATGCTCTTTAATTGGAACCATTTAGGATTCTGCTAGAAATATTTTAGTAATCATTTGTTTCCTCCATGGCTCTTGGAAGCAGTGTGGTTTTAGAAACATTTCAAGCACAACCACAGTAGCAGGCTCTCCCCATTTAAATTGGATTTTCAATCAATAAAGTGAAATAAAATACTCTTTATGTTTACTGGAAACATTCAGACTCAACTTGTGGCAGGACTATAATTGACTCTAATAAACTCCTGCACTTGTCAAATGGGGCAGTGTTTATTTTCCTTTGCTTGGGCTTGGCTCTCATGAACTCTTTGCTCTGAGTTGGTTTTGAAGTGAATTTTCTAATCAGCCAGCAGTGGAATTTTTACTGGCTGCTTGTCATAAAAGTCAAATCACAGAGCTCTTTGCAGAAGCTCAAAGGCCTGGCAGTGCCAAATCCTGTTGAAAGATTCCAACTTGAGTAAGATTTCAGAACATAATATTTAGATTTAAAGTGAGATGTTTTTAAAGGAACAGTCACTCTTGGTGTTTTAGAGAATAACTAGGCCATCAGCACATTGGGGGACAGGGATATTTATAGTCTTCTGGAATTGCTTTGGGATGCTGTTTTCAAATGTAGTACATTGGAAATCAAACAACATGACTGATTAGAGAGGAGCTGACAACAACCATAGACATTTTTGAAAACTCTAGTGTGGAGTTCCTATAGAATTTGTGGGATCAAGATGTATAAATGCCAAATTTTCTGCCCTTTTCTATCCAGTTTCCACTTCACCAAAGCAGGAAGATTCTGACCGAAGAAGATCACAGTACTGCTTCTTAATAGAATTTCAATGCAGGATTCGGACTTCAACTCTCAGAATTTCTCAGCCAGTATGACTACAGCAGACATAGTGGCTGAGGGTGTCTGGAGCTGTAATCCAAAAAGAAACTTTTTAAAAATTATCAGTGAGATGTGATTCATTACAATGGGGAAAACCAACATGGTACAGTAATAAATCCTGCATACCCCTATGCCTTCTCCAAAAGAATCTTCATTTCTGTACCAAGCCAAGAGAATCCTTCAAATATTATCTCTGTCAGAGGTGGCATCATTACACAGGGCTAAAATCGGCAACATACATCAATCTAGCCCCGGTCGCCCAAGGAGCCGGCCAGCTCCCATCACATGACATCGTACCAGCTCCGTGGGTGAAGGAGGCCAGAATAGCACAACACCATGGCAACATGGGATGCTTCCCATGTTGCCATTTACTTTAATGGGGGCAACCACATGCTCCACGCATGCACCATGCTTCCTCCCATGGGATCAACATCTGCAGGAGTCAGGCAATGTGGGATGAAGATTGGTTGATCCCCCACACCCTGTGGTGAAGTGAAGTGAGCCTTTTTTGGCTGCTGTGTAATGAGGCCAATTGATAAGGATCACAGTTTGCCTGCATCACAGTCATAGTCCAAATGGATGTAATCTGCTAAGGTTCTACATTTCATTCAGAGATATTTTAATGGGCACTAATTCTGTCACCTGTCTCTTTCCGCTGTTATCAGGATTTACCTACTTTCTATTTTTAGAAAACCAAAACAAAAAAGAAAAGAAAAAGAGAAGCAGTTTTCTATTTTATAATATACAAAATTATTTTCGATCTTGCACTTACCGATCCCGGTCTTGGGTATGGTACTTTCCCTTCATACACAGACCAATGATATTCAGGTCCTTCTTTATGCGCATATGGTCCATTGAAGGCTGCCCGAATACTAGCCATGTGATAGACACATATAGCATATCCTCGAAATATGTTGCTACAGAATAGAAGTAAAAAACCCCAATAAATAAAACATTCCAGATGTAATATAGCTGGGCAGATGAATTAACCACTGAAACAAAGCATGGCACAGAAATATGGAAAACCATATTGGTGCATCTTTGATGTATATCAAATATATTAGCAGTTTTGAACAGGCATTCTTAAAAAAATTCGTTCAGTTTCATTTTAAGCAAATCAGCCTAATTTGGTCCAACCAAAAACCAAATGCAGTTATCCTTTATATGTTTTTTTTGCCTCTTCCCAAATGTTACTACCAAGTTTTAGTCTCAAAAGAAGAAGACATTTATGTATTTAAGTTTATCTTAGGTTTACATGGATACAGAATAGATATTTTGGAACAACTTAATATAAAGATGTGTATTTTAGGAGCCCCGGTGGCAAAGTGTGTTAAAACACTGAGCTGCTGAACTGGCACACCGAAAGGTCCCAGGTTCAAATCCCGGGAGCAGAGTGAGCGCTCGCTGTTGCTTCAGCTCCTGCCAACCTAGCAGTTTTAAAACATGCCAATGTGAATAGATCAATAGGTACCACTCCAGCGGGAAGGTATGATGCTCCATGCAGTCATGCTGGCCACATGACCTTGGAGGTGTCTACGGACAACGCCGGCTCTTCGGCTTAGAAATTGAGATGAGCACCAACTCCCAGAGTCAGACATGACTGGACTTAATGTCAGGGGAAACCTTTACCTTTACCTATTTTAGGGTAGTACAGTAGAGTCTCACTCATCCAAGCTAAACGGGCTGGCAGAAGCTTGGATAAGCGAATATCTTGGATAATAAGGAGAGATTAAGGAAAAGCCTATTAAACATCAAATTAGGTTATGATTTTACAAATTAAGCACCAAAACATCATGTTATACAACAAATTTGACAAAACAGTAGTTCAATACGCAGTAATGTTATGTTGTAATTATTGTATTTACGAATTTAGCACCAAAATATCACGATATATTGAAAACATTGACTACAAAAATTGTTTGGATAATCCAGAGGCTTGGATAAGTGAGGCTTGGATAAGTGAGACTCTACTGTATATAAACATAAGCCATGTGAAAAATTGGGGTGTTTTTTTTAACCACATATTTATGAATAAATGGGACTGAATGGACTTATTAATAATGACAAGCAAAACTAGTTCAGATTTGAAGTTGACTGATCCATCCCTTCCTAGAGTTATGACCTCATCAAATTAACTACTGGATTTGCCATGGATTGTGGCGAATCCGATGGGGCTCAGTGTGGGGTGTGGGGAACCCGTTGCCCCATGCCCCGCATTGCTCACCTTGCCATTTACCCCATCTCATGAGGGAAAGCATCTGCCACCCAGCTTCTCCCGTTGCTCCTTTGTGCCGATTTCACCCCTCTTTAGTCACGGAGCCCTGCCGGAACTAGATTAACATTGTGGGATGGGAGTTGGCGGGTTCTGTGCCTGAATTTTGGTGAAAGCAGCATATGACGGGCAATTTTCCCCATCTGATGAGGCTTCTAGACAGTATGATGTTATGTTCGCTTACCAAAGTTTACTTTTTACAACATTTTTTTTAAAAATCAGGGTCCTAAACAGGAAGGCAGGCACTGTAGGCTAGGCAAAAAGAATAGAAACTGAATGGATCTCCATCCAAGAGATAAATATCTAAGAGATAAATTCTCGTTCCAACTCCCCACACTACTCAGAAAATAGAGGAGCTGCACACATATATATACCAGCTTTGGCGAAAGCCACGGGATCCGCTTTCTTCTTCTAATTGGCCAACAGGAAAAAAAAACAGCATGTAGCTCCCCCTGTCCATCATGGCAGCCAGAAACCTGCACCCCTCTCATGCCCCCTCTCACCCCGAGGTGGTGGAGTAATATTTAATTGGGTGAAAAAGTCTGAATCAAAAATTTATGAATTTATTCCAAAAATTTGGCGGCCGGTGTTTTGATTCATTGATGCTTTGGATGGGTTCTTCCCATGCTTGATTTCAGCAATTTGTAGCTACAAATCGCCAAATTTTCCTGAAAACCAAAATGATGTCCAAAGTTTTGCACAACTCTAGTTTTTAATGAATAATTTCTTACAGGGGACCTTCTTATGGGCATGGGTGAATATTCCTTGTATGTTTTAAATCATTTCATATTGTTTAATTTATTATTCTGAAATTGTAATATTTTAATTATGTCTTAATTTTATTGTCATGTTTTAGCTAATTTTGATTTATGTGTAACATCCCACACCAGAAGAAAGGTGGCATATAAATGCAATAAGATAATTAAATAAACAAACCCATGACAGTCAATCTCTTCTATGTCTGAGGTTCTTTTCTAGTTTTCTCTGTCAATGGGCTATCAATCAGACCAATTCCTTTGAAAGTCAGATTTCTAAAAATGTATCTGTCTTTCACAGAGTGCTGTCACATCATGCTTTCTTACCTAGTAGTATTGAAGAGTCCAAATATCACTGGGTTTTTGTTATCCCGTGTCTGGAGTAAAAATATGTCCTCTGCAAAAAATTCATCAATGCAATGTATAATACATATAAATAACATGGATTCTTAATATAAAAATACATATGATTAAATATTGGCTAACAATTTATAATTCTGAATAGAAATTGATTTAATGGCTACTTTCCTGCTGAGCAAGAAAAGACATTTCTACACATGACACTGTGATGAATGTCTACTCATAAGATTGTCATAATGGTTGTTTAAAATTATGGGAATGAACTGTAATGAGCCTTGGGCTCACACAATGCTCTCCATTGTTAGGGCCATGAAAAGATCAATAAACTTTGCACCTTTTGCTTAATCAAAGTTTATCACTATGTTCGAGCCTTATTTTTGCTTGTACTTCGATGAAACAAAGCTACTTTATAGCTTTATATGCAGTTATCTTGTCTGAAATTGATTTATTTCAAACAAAAATTAATTATCTGAACTATAGTTTAGGGTGGGTAAAACAATAATCTGTATTTCATCAAACATAGGGGCATAATCTTGCAATCTACTCCTTGTAGTCATGCCAAAAAAAAGACAAGGAAAGTGAGAAGTATAAAAGCTCAAGATTTACGTCACCTTACTAAATTTTAACATGGCAAATCATAAATTATCTAAGTCTACCAGATCCAATCTGATCATGGAAAATTAGCAAAGTCAGCCTTGCTTAGTGCGTGGATGGAAGACCAGAAAGCTAAAGCAGGTATTTCAGAGGAAGGTATTGACACAATTACATTTTAGTATTTCTTATCTAAGAAAACCTTGTAAAATATATGGGGTCACTATAAGGCCCCTTCTACACAGATTATCTGCTTTGAACTGGATTATATGATATTGTAGCCTCATATAATCCAGTTCAAAGATGGTAACATGGGTTATCCGCTCTGATAATCTGGATTATATGGCAGTGTAGAAGGGGCCTAAATTGGCAGACAAATTGAAGTCAGAAGCAAACAAACTCCAAATGCCCAGAGTTATACCCTATTTGTTTTTTACGTTCTTCAGAACTCCATAGGGTTGTGGTATAACATTGTGGCCACACATCTGGATAACCAAGAAGTAGTGATGTGTTCCTTTTGGTCACCTTTTGGGCCAATTTAGAGTTGCTTTTTTGGGTGCTCCTGTGTTTTGTTTGGTCAGGGAAAATCCCTAAAACAGTATTTTGACAAGTATTGGAAGTGGATTTTTTTGTGTGGAAAAATGGGGGTAGGGGATTGGTTGAAATGGGGAGTACTGGGGGTTTGGGATATCAGTGGTTGTTCCAAAAGTTGCACAGGAGACTTCTGAGAGGTCATGTGTGCTGTTATGGTTATGGTATGAATGTGGAAATTGCAGTTTTTAGATGTCATAGTTCAACTCTCATTAGCCCAAGAGAGCATACATAGGGAACAACTATATCCCTGTAATACCAAGCACTTCTGCACTCTGAGGTCATCATTGGCTATGTCTTTATCTTCTGGAGAAGCATGAAACTCACCCAGCTCATCAAAATATGTGTCAATGCCATTCATTCCTGGCACAGAACAAATCAATCTTGTCTTGAGAAACGTGGTCCATTTATTCACCAGCATCCGTTGTCCACCCATATCATTCTGGAGAAGAAGAAGGAGAACAAAAACTCAAGGTCAAGATGTTACGCCTTACTGTTTCCCTACTGTCTGCTGCATTAGGAGCAACTAATGGAAGAAAATGTAGACCAGAGCCATAGGACAAAAAGGACTCTTATGCACCCTTCTTATGGTGAAATCATCCTGTTAAAAACAGTCTCCAAAAGAATCTTCATTTCTGGACCAGAAATTGCTTCTTGTTTCCTTGTGGCTGAAAACAACTCTGAAAAGGATTGCATTGAGTGACTCATGGATTAAGTTGTAGAATTTTTTTTACCATTTTGAAGCATAGTGCCATTTCTCTCCCTGAATTCATATGCAGCCACTGAGGGCAGATATTTTTTGTATTTATGTCCTCTTTTATGCATCAGTATCACCATGTAAGGAAATTTTGAAATTGCCACTGTGTAGCAATCCTTCTACATGAAATGTGTAGAATGGTTAAGTTCATCATGGCCACACAAAGGTGCCTTCCATATAAAATCCAGATTATTTGCTCTGAACTGGATTATATGACAATGTAGACTCATATAATCTAGTTGAAAGCAGATAATGTAAATTATCTGCTTTGATAATATGGATTATATGGCTGTGTAGAAGGGCCAAAGAGTTACCTTGCAATCAGTACACACTTTGAAGCATTTTAGTGTATGGAGATCATTTATAGGATCAGACTACATAGCACAAGACTTATGTATTATTATGGCCATCATATTGAATGATTTTACACTTTTGTCAAGAAACAATTTATCATATACATTGTCCTTTCAATACATTATCTGCTTTGAACTGGATTATATGAGTTTACATTGTCATATAATCCAGTTCAAAGCAGATAATCTTGGGTTGTTGTATGTCTTTCGGGCTGTGTGGCCATGTTTCAGAAGTATACTTCTGGAACATGGCCTCACAGCCCGAAAGATATACAACAACCCTGTGATCACGGCCATGAAAGCCTTCGACAACACACAGATAATCGTGATTTTATGTGGCTGTGTAGATGAGGCCTAGATCAAATCTTGGAATGCAGGCCCTTCAGAACTCTGGTCCCTTCTACACTGTCATATAATCCAGATTATCAAATAAGATAATCCAGGTTATCTACTTTGAATTGAGTTATATGAGTCTACACTGTCATATAATACAGTTCAAAGCAGATACAGTAGAGTCTCACTAATCCAAGCCTCGCTTATCCAAGCCTCTGGATAATCCAAGCCATTTTTGTAGTCAATGTTTCCAATATATCATGATATTTTGGTGCGAAATTCGTAAATACAGTAATTACAACATAACATTACTGCGTATTGAACTACTTTTTCTGTCAAATTTGTTGTATAACATGAAGTTTTGGTGCTTAATTTGTAAAATCATAACCTAATTTGATGTTTAATAGGCTTTTCCTTGATCAGTCCTTATAATCCAAGATATTCGCTTATCCAAGCTTCTGCCGGCCCGTTTAGCTTGGATTAGTGAGACTCTACTGTAAATTGAATTTTATATGGCACTATATAAGGGTTCTTGAAAAGGGGCTCAGATAAGCAGCAGAGCAATACCCTCCCCTTGTGGTTACATGCATATTTCATCTCAAGTTTTATTTGATGCCCTTCAATATACAGAATTTGCTCTACAGCCCATATCTAATATATGCCAGAACCAGGATTAGGTGGGTGCCTCCAGTTATCACCCAGCATGATGACCTGGGGATTTACTATGTTAGGATTTTTTCTGTTGTTTCACTTTCTAGCATTTTCCAAAACGTAAAGAAGAAAAAACAAATAAGCACACTGGAAGTAAAAAAAAATTAAATAAAAAAGTGTTTTGCTTACTGCACACACTCTTCCCACTCTGGAATAGATGGCATGAGCTCCTGTCTCTGCCTCTAATGCTTTCTCAGTGAAGAAGAAGTAGACCTTGTTATCTTCCTGGTCTTCATTGTCAGGAATTAGAAAGGAGCTCACAAATTTAGGTTCTTTAGGAAAGAAAGAATGAAAGAAAAAGAAGAGAAAGAGATCCAATTGATTTCAGAAACTTTGCACATTCAAGCAAATGCATGCATGCCATTAATTTGTTTGATTTTTAGTTTTGAGACTGTAGAATGGCCCAGGTAAGACATTGTCATTGGCTGGGTCAAGATATTCAACTGGGGTCTGTCCAGACATTTTGCATTACTAGTCCGCTTAGCTCTAATCAGTGAATGCTAAGAGAAAATAGAAGATACAGTTTAATAAAACAAGTTACCGAACTCAGCATTTCTCCAGAATGGGAAATATCTTGGTAGGGAAATAAAACTTTTGTGTTGTTTGTTTTATGATGATTTTTTTTTCATTTCAGCCAATTTCATTTAAAACATTGGTTTAAGAATTTTAAAATTTTGGCCAATTCAAGGATTTAGGCAGAGGATTTTGCTTAGCTATCTTAAAACGTATATATTTAAGCACTAGCTGTGCCCGGCCACGCGTTGCTGTGGCGAAGTCTGGTAGTATGGGAAATAAACTATTGAGGAATTGGTGGTAGTTAAGGTAAAGGGTAAAGGTTTTCCCCTGACATTGTCCATTATAAATGGGTTATATAGCTGTGAGGAAAGGCCTTGAGCCTACACTGCCATATAATCCAGTGCAAATTAGATAATCTGTGGAAGAGGCCTAAGAGAGGCCTAAGTCTGCCTGTCCCCTGGGCTGAGTTGGTTGCTAGGAGACCAAGTGGGCAGAGATTAGTCCTCTAACTGGCAGCAATTGGATAAAAACAATTATTCCTTTACCTCTAATTAGGACTTTATTTTTCTTTTCTTTTGTTGTATCAACCTAGAGGCATGGATGATGGATTGTGTTGTCAAATTTTGAGGTTGGGGGGCCTGTAGTTTTGTTGTTTTATTGGTCGCCGTGATGCCATCACTCATTTATATATATATAGATGTTAATGATTATGAATTAGGGATGCAACTCCTGATCACCTCTGCCTTGGAAACAGTTGTACATACTGGATTTTGCCAGGGCACATGGCTGAGAATTTTGTTCAGTTCACTCTGGCCCCTTCCACCCAGCTGTATAAAATTCACACTGAACTGGATTATATGGCAGTGTGGACTCAGATGTTCCAGTTCAAAGCAGATAGTGTGGATTATCTACCTTGATATTCTGGGTTATATGGCTGTGTGGAAGAGCCCCCTGTTATCATTTGGCTCCTTTAAAGTTGGGACTAAAACTAGGAGCCGATTAACTTTTCCATTACATTACAGTGTACTATATATTACATTACTAGTGTTCAATAGTTCTGAACCTAAATACCATAGCATTTTTCTGTCTGGTTACAGTTTGGTTCTCACCTATTTGTGAATCATGAGTAAAGGAAAGAAAAAAAAAGACTCAGAATATAGAATGTGAAGAATGTAGGAGGGGAAACTGGAGCAAAAGCCTCAAGGAGGAGCTCCTTCAGTTTCTACCCTTCGATGCAGAAAAGACCCGATACACAGTCCAAAACTGGCATGCAGTACATTATGTCAAATAATAAAACACACCAGCAGACTTAAAAATTGACATCACAACCAATTATTTATGTACATATTTATTCATTTACTTTATTTCTATCCATCCTTTCTCCAAATAGGGACTCAAGGTGGCTAACAATAACATGGCACAAACTAATAAAATTTAAAAACTAGCCAAAAAAATATTAAAAAATGCAGAAATGCAGCAAATAAATCTAAAGACCAATAAATAAATAAATAAATAAATAGATCAAAGCAAGCTTAAGTTGTTGTGATGAGATAAGATTGGCTCCTGCAAAAGGGAGATAATTTTAGAATGGGTGATAATGTTGTGTGCTAACTATAATATGGCATTCATGTTATAGACAGGAAAGCAAGCTGTACTTGTGCTGTCTCTGATTGAGTGTTTTGTGGACCTCAGTAGTGAATAGGTAATCCAATAATGAGATTCTCTGGATTTAGGGCAACACTCGAGAGATGCTTTATGTACATCTCCTCAACTCCAATTAAATTTGGCTGCAGATACTGGGTCACAGATTAGGGAGAACCTGCTTTCTATGATCCCTTCTAAACGGTCATATAATCCAGGTTATCAAAGTAGATAATTCACATTATCTGCTTTGAACTGGATTATATGAGTTTACACTGCCATTTAATTCAGTTCAAAGCAGATAATCTGAATTTTATATAGCAGTGTAGAAGGGACCCATAATTGTGCTGTCTCATTTTTTAAAAAGGTATCTGGATTCATCTGGGAAGAACAATACAGTTGAGTCTTCCACAGAGTTGTTCATCCACATTTGAAAATATCTTTTTAAAAATAAATTTAAAAATCAAACTTTGATTTACATAAGGTACACCAATTTACCCATTGTACTTAATGAGGCATGAACATCCATAGATTTTAGTATCCATGGAGGATCTAGGAACCAAACTCCAGTGGATATTAGGGCTGTGCAGTTCAGCATAAAGCATGCCATTTATGGTCCCATTTTTAGCTAACCCCTCATTCTGCTTACTAGGAAATTGCCAAAATGGGAGGAGGTTGCTGTTTTTATTCGGACTTTCACCCATTGGTTGAATGGGGAACATTTTCAATGCCCACCCCACGCAAGTGCTTCTGAGAAAGCTAGTTCCCAGCAGGGCCCTCTCTGGTGGAGGGGCCTAGGAAAGTTTTCTAGAAGAAACGAAGGACACTGCTGAGGGAAGAAAAGACACACTGCCTCAGGTACAAATCCCATAATCTCCAGGAGCCCCCATGGCAGGCCTCTGCTTCAGATAGATTTCATTTAACCCCATCGTCTACAGTAGCCAAAAGATCCACTACTGTTGATTTGTTCCAGCCGGCCTTCTGGCTTCCCTCCACCTTCCTGTTTTTAGGGATTTAGCAACAGAATCACCAGATTTTCTAAATCAATTCCAATCCAATTGAATATGTCCACAACTTTACTGGATATTAAAGTCTCACTGTAATCTTAACTTGGAGTTGTACCACATTGAACGGATACTTTCTTGGCTATTTCATCCATCTAAAATTTCAAAATTCTTCCAGGGACAGAGGACTGAGGTGTTTACCATTGCTCTTCCTCAAAAATACTTTTTGATTTGCTTTCTTAATTTGGGAGGACATTGCAATGGCTGCCTGCTTGACAGCCACCATGATTTTTTTATTTCGTGTCAAAAGCATTGCATAATAAATAAGTGATAAAATAAAGGAATCACAAACAGCTAAATAGTTTTGGACCAAAAACGGACAACGGCAATCGCATTGTCCGTAGCTTTAAACAACTCCTCCTCCGTGCATGAGGCAGGGCATTGTGGGCAAGCATACATATGAGGAGTTGTTTGTTCAGCTCCACAGTCACACAAGGTGGAAGATTCCTCCAGGTAGTGCCATCTTACCAGGTTGTCTTTTGATCTGCCCACTCCGCTTCTGAGTCTGTTTAGGGACTTCCAAATTGCCTATTCTTGGTTTGCCCCTAGAGGAGGACCCTCAAGGGGGGCCATCCAGTTGGAATTGCCTGGTTTAGCTGCCCAGAGGGACACACTTGCTGTTGCTGGGGGAACATCAAGAGGAGTGGTGGTTCTCATGAAGCCCTTCCTTGATTTGAGTCTGGTAGCAGGAGGCTGATAGTCATGCAGTGGGTGGCTTTCATAATGTTCAACCTTATTTCTCTCACAGTTAGCAGCAACTTCCCGTCGCATGTCAGGAGGGGCAATGCCAGCTAGCTTATAGAGTTTATCAACAGGTGTAGGTTTAAGGCATCCTGTGATTATTCTACATGTTTCGTTCAGTGCTATGTCCACCTGCTTCGCATGGGCAGACTTGTGCCAAACAGGACTGGTGTACTCTGCAGTTGAGAAAGACAAGGCCAGGACTGATGTTCTTATTACTTGTGGGTCTGCATCCCATGCACTGCCAGTCAGTTTCCGCAGGATGTTATTGCGTGCAGCTACTTTGTGCTTGGTGTTCATGCAGTGTTTGCTATATGTTAGTGTTCGGTCTAAGGTGACACAAAGATATTTAGAATGGAAACAGTGTTCGAGCTCTTGGCCTTCCCAAGTAACTTTCAGTTTCCTGTTGGCTTCACGGTTACGTAGGTGGAACGCACACACTTGTGTCTTGGCAGGGTTAGGTTTCAGGTGGTTCTCTTTGTAGTAGCCACCATGATAATGGATATACACAAAAATATACACAAATAACAGGTAGTGCAATTGTTCCTTCAGCAACTTCCTTTCTTAAAGAAGTGCAGTGTTACAACCTCATCACATGTGGGAAAAAAGGCACCCTAGGATGCTTCTGCCCCAGTTCACCCATGGAGCCCCACACTGCTGGTGGGGCTTCATGGGTGAACTGGGAGGACAGCATGACAGGATGCTGTGGCACCAGTACGGTAGCCTCCCCATCTTCCATTAGGAACAACAAGGCTACCACAGGATTAAGCCACACATAGATGCTTTCCCACTTGTGATGGGGAAGCATCAGCTGCTATCTGGCGTGCCACAGAGGCTGGCAAATCACAATGCTGGACCTCATCCATGTGATGAGGTCCTTAAATAACTCCCACCCAAAAGGTTTTAACTGAAATATAAATGTCACTGAATGTTAGTTTTTTTCATTTCTATGTCTTTTTAAAAAAATAATATCATCTTGCATAAAACCTAACATATTTTCAATACAATGAACTCTTGGTATCTGCTGGTGCTTGGTTTCAGGAATCCACCTTTCTTCATGTGGATATTGAAATCCGTGGATGCTCAACTTCTAGTATATACAATGCCATAGTAAAGTGCCATTCCATTTAGAAAATGCAAGCCATTCAAATGAGCACCAAAGAGAGCCTGAGGATCTGTAAAATGGTGAGGTGCTGCAGCAGGATATGCTTACATTTCAATGTAGTGCTGAGCACATGGTAAAATCAAGGTTTACTTTTTGGACCCCCCCCCCCCCAAATATTTCTGAGGCATAGTTGGTTGATGTAGATGTAGAACTATGAATACAGAGTGCTCACCGTAAGAAATGAAAGATTGGTATCATGACTGTCTAATCAGAACATCTTCCCATCTGAATTCAATCGAGCCTAGCCCAAAGTAAACATGATAATGAATTGGCAAAATGATTTGCGTGAGGCAAAGTTGAGAAAACATTAGTGCATCACTTTTATGATGTTTGAGTGACACTGTTTCCCCGAAGTCTTGCCTAAAGTACAAAGACATATGGATTGGCAATATGCCATTCCTGGTAAACAGGAATAGGACCTCGAAGCTATACAACCACAATCTCTAGGGAGAAAAAAGTAATATTTAAACAGTTTCATGCGTGTGAATCTTCTTGGAACATATGGAGAATATCAGCTTTGAAAATATTTCTGGAACTCCAACTTCTATATCAATATTTTTTTCATATATTGAGAAAAGAACTAACATTTTTTCCCAACCTTATTCTCAGGGGTTCATTTATTTTAATGTATATTTACCTGAAACTTGGCATGGAGCTGATTCAGCCATCTGTGGCTCTATGCTAAACAAGAATGGGAGCCATTGAGCAATATTCACTTGGCACCGGGAGTAGGGGTTTGATGTTTATGCTAAGAGTAAGTTGTGCACATTGAAAATGTTTCCTTGCCTTTGTTACCAGCCCAGAACTATTTGAAAGCACCAGTTTGAATTTATCATGATAAACCAAATACTAAAATTTATATTTTGGGTAGAGGTGTATACAATTCCTCTTCAGTACCACCCTAAAATTCTGACTTAGGGTTGCCCTAAATCTGATATGAGTTGAAGGCACACAACAACAATCTTAAATAACCTAACTATCTCATCAGCCAAAAGAAGGCCCACACTTCTCACAGAAATACTGCTAAATGTATGTTGGTTGAAATTGTTCATTTTGAATATTATATTGTTCTTTCATTGTTTCTGCACTACAAATAAGATATGTGAAATGTGCATAGGAATTCGTTCATTTTTTTCAAATTATAGTCTGATCCCCCAACAGTCTGGGGGACCATGAAACGGCCCTCTGCTTACAAAGTTTGAGGACCCCTGATCTAACACTATGTGAAAAGGTGATGAGTCATGTGAAATACTGGTGTTAATCAAACACACAATGTTCCATCATGGTTTGTTTTAATTTGCCTACATACAAAATATGTCATGGGATGACAAGCCCCAAAACTTAACTATGAATTCAGTAATCATCTCACTTGATTCTATAATTTGCTGATAGACCTGTGTATTGCATGTTTTTACCCTGTTTCCCCCTCTGCTTTTTACCTCCCCTATTGTGCTTCAGTATCTATTTTTATAACTATTTTTATACCTAAAATGTACTAAATGTACCAAGTTTGTACAAAACTGTGACCTTTATTTCCTGTGCTGGTCTATGATCGAAATAAATGATTTGATTTGATTTGCCTACCTTACAATATTTATTTGGAAGTTGGATGTTTGGCTTGAGGTGGTGACTTAAACAGGTAGTCACTTGGGAGGTAGTGGGGGAAAGAAAGTAGGATTTTGGTGAACACCTATGGGAGTCATCTGGTGAAGGGGATGGCTCTAGGTCTGCCTCTTTACATCATGAGGGATGGGAAAAAGACTTTCCTTGGAGTTGGCTTAAGGCTTAAAGTCTGACTTTAAATCATGTGATTTGGAATCATTCTTCTCAGGTTGGCCTTACCATAACAGGCTGACCAGGGAATAACCCAGTTTTGAGATTCTCCTTGAGGTGAAGATGTTTTGTTTGTACCCCAAATTTTCACATTTCAGGAGTTTAAAATACAAATAGATTAATAGTTAACATAAGTGGTCTTTATTCAACCCAATACTTGTGTATGGTCTCATGATGTTATTTCTGTGGCTGGTCAGTAATGACTAGAACCTTGTATTGGAATTGTGCTTCTTTAAATGGACTTACATATGTGGGAATTTGAACTGACCAGGTTTGTCATATCTGCATTCATGTCCCTTAAAGGGCTGCTGTTATGTTATTATGTAGCAGAGCCTTCAAAGTGCTCATTTACTGATGCACATTGCACCCCAGTGCACACTGGGTACTTTTGCTAGTGTCCTGATATGCATCTTCAAAATTCACTTACTTCCCAGTGTCCCTGCTACTGAGTGATGTATATGTAAACTTATGCTAAGCAAAAGATGACACGGGGTTCTGTGAATAGCCTGTAAATAGGTTAGAGAGTTTGGCAATAAGCTGCTTAAAGAATTCTTTCCATGTACAGTGAGATCAAGATATAATGTGGAAATAGCATTTTAATAAAACTGAGCAGCTCCGTTGTCTTTACTTTTAAAAAGTCATTTGGCAGATGGTAGCACTAACTATCAATTAATTTCAAAAATTAGAATAAAGATAAAGAATTATACCTAATCTAGTTATTGCTATTGTCAAGGCAAGGAAGAATGTGAAAAGATGCTATGATCAGCCAAAAAGAAAGAAGACAACCACTGGACAACACATAACATTCTTCAACAGACAAAAAACAAAATAAAGACATGACACAAATATTGTTGTGACTGCGCCTTCGGGGATTATGGTTGATGGTGATGGGATTCGAAGAGGAAGAAAAAACCCTCGTGATGAGGGTTCACTGGAGGAGTTGCGCAGGAAGCGACTTAGAGAGCTTAATGGGGGATCTTCTGAGGAAGATTCAGATGGGGAGTTTGGGGAAATGGATGCTGAGGAACAGGTGGTGGCTGGGGAAGTGGGCACTGAATGGGCACAGCCACTGGAGATGTCTGGGGATTTGGGGCCTATGGATACTGCTGAACCTGGGGTTTCTGCAGGAGCAGATCCCACTTGGGATGCTTGGAGAAGGGAGGATGGTTCTTTAAGTGTTCATGGGGCTAAGTGTGGGCAGGATGATTGGGACTCCGACGAACTGTTAGGCACTCCTGATCCACGAGCCCTAGCTGTGTGGAGTTCGGACTCTGAGTAGATTTGGGACACCTGGTGTTTGGGTGTGAGTGTTTGGTCACCCAAGAGGAAGGGGAATAAAATGGGAATGTTTGGCCACTGCACTTTGAGTGTGGCAAGGTGTTGCTGAGGCGCCATTGGGATCTCTGTGCTTTCGTGAAGACTGGACTTGGACTGTGATTCGGATCTGCTGATACCATCGTTGCTTGGCTCTTTGTGCCTTTTCATGGACCTGGTTTGGATGACTGCACCCTCTTCGGACTCTGGATTGGAATTTGACCTGGCTTCTGTCTTCGCCCTCTGACTGACGACTACTCCCGGCTTCTGACTACTGGTTTGCCTTTCGGAATTTGCTGCTGCCTCCTGACCTGACCTTGGATTCTCCTGACGACGGCTATTCATCATCCCTTTGAAGCTCTCGGCTTTATCTGCACCGTGGAAGCAGTTTACTGCACTTCTAGTTTGTTTTGTTTTCAAACCAGTTTGGTGTTTTTCTTTTGGGAACTGTCCCTTTAAATCCGCAGAGCCGGCTGGCTGTTTCAGAAATGGTTTGGAGCCAAAAGAGGCTTTTGTACTTTCAGTTATACTTTGCAGCTTCTGGAAGGTTTCAAGTCTTTGTTTATTTTGCATATTTTCTAGCAGTCAACTCAATTTGATCTCTAAAGCTGAATTGAAGCGTCTTTTAGTTTTTATTGAATGCCAGCGTGGAAAAATAGCTTGGCTTGTTTTTGAGTTATATTTTTGTCCGAACTACTCTTGAAACACTGATAAGTGAAGTGTTTCAAGGATACCCTCTGTGTTTATGTTACTTTTGGCTTATCTTCTGAATAAACTCTGTTTTGTTTGTTAACTGGCATCTGACTCTTGACAAATATAGTTGGAATCCTGATGGCAACTTTACGCTAACTTGTGCATGAGGACAATGTTATAAAAATGAATGCAAATAAATGAAAGTTTTGTGCAGTCTTTGAATTTGTAGCATTGCAAAAAGAGGGACACTTAGTACAATTTATCCCTAGACCTCTTATATTTGCTATGTTTGCCTTTCACTAGTAACACTGCCTTCAACTTTTCTTGGGATGATTAACCTATATTTCAAAATGCGTGACTGAAGTTTTGTCTTACTGCAATGATGGAAATTTGGAAATTCACTGAGAAGGGTCCAATTCTTTCACAGGGAAAGCAATGCCCTCATCTGTAGCTAGAACTCTGATGGAGTGCCAAAAAACAAGCTAATCAAACCTGAACTCTCAATAGGGAATTTTTGAGATCCCTCTGAACACACACACACACTATGAAATACCATATGAAAAAACACAGCTGGTCATGGAGCATAGAGGTGTGAAAACTGGAGAGAAAGAATACCACATCATTTAAGATATGTTAGACCACACCATATTACTAACAGAAATCAGCAAAGACTTGGAATAACTACTGATGAAAATAAAAGACGAAAGTGCCAAAGGAGGGTTAGAAGCAAGTGTGTGTGTGTGTGTGTGTGTGTATAATAACCCCAAAACAATTAGCAAAACAGATACACATGAAGTGGGCAACAGCAACATTGAAATTGTCATAAATTTTCTATACCCTGGTGCAGTCATTAACCAAAATGAAAATAGCAGTCAAAGAAATCAGAAGAAAACTACGACCTGGAAAGGCGGGTACAAAGAAACTATGACTTTATCCCTTTGGCTGCCAGAGATTGTGGCACCCAGTGGGGGGGGGGGATACAGGACCCCGTCATCCCACACCCCGCATTGCCTGACTTATACTTAACCCCATACCATGGAGAGAAGAATCTGCTGCCTGGCTTCCCCTCAATGTTGCTAATGCAACATGGGAAGCTTCCCGTATTGTCGCCATGGTGGCATACGCCGGTTCCACTTTAGGTTAGCCACGGAACCCTGCCAGAAGTAGCTGTACATCATGGGATAGGAACTGGCAGAAGGCTACGTGGCTAAACTGGAGAGGAACCGGAGTATGCTGCCAAATTCAGCACCATCTGATGAGGTTGTAGGTAAGATCCTCAAGTGTAAAGATACATCCCTAAATGCCAATGATATGATTATAAATGCCATAATATTTCTCATTTCTATGTCATTGCCAGTTAGACTGTGCAGAAAACTGATTGGAAAAACAACTGTTTTTGAAATGTGGATCCAACAACAAATTAAACCAAAATTGTCCCTAGAAGCCAAAATGACAAAACTGGATATATTGCGAGATGAGAAGATTCATTAGAAAAAATAATGCTGGGCAAAATGGAAAGCAACAGGAAAAAGGAAGACCATCTTCAAGTGGAGTGATTCAGTTAAAGAAGACTTGGCCAAGAGTTTTCAAGAACTGAGCCAGGTTGTTGACAGTTTGGACTCTTGAAGGTATCTCCTTCATAGGGCTGCCATAATCTGAAGTGGTGATTATCATATGCCTTCAAGTCATTTCTGGCTTATGGTGACCCTGAAGGATGACCATAGGATTTATTCAAAAGGACTTTACTTTGCCTTTCTCTGGGGCTGAGAGATTGCCACATGCCTAGATTTATCGAGTGGGTTTCCATGGTCAAGCACAAATTTGAATCCTGGTCTCCAAAGTTGTAGTCCAACTCTCAAACCATTACACCCTGCTGGATGATCCCCAAACTGAAGAGGATTATGATTTTTATTGTTCCCTGTATTTTAATATATGTATTTTGTAGAAATACCTTTTAATATGTGTGCTTTATATAATGATTTTTTTTGTATGTTGTATCCTGCAGTTTCTCAAGTTGCTTCTGACATGGGAAAAAAACCTGCCTTGAGCCACAAGGAGTGGTGGAAAAGAAATAAAATTCATATTCCTATTATTCTTACTATTACTCCTACTATTACAATTATGAACAACAAACTGCACAAACACAATACTATTTTTCATTTTAATGAAGATTTCTTACGGACCCCTTGTACCTTTCAGCAGACGGTCATCATCTGGTTCAGTCCGGATGTGCGCGATGCGGCCCATTGTGCGGAAGATTGCTGCATCTCTTCCCCAGTAGTCACTGTAGAGTCCGGTAAACAACTCCCCACCTGTAGGCCAAATGTATCGAGAATAAGCATATAGGATTGCCATGCTTAAGTAACATACCTCAGCACCAATACAATATGTGAAAACCTCTGTTTAGCATGATTAAGACCCACTTTACATAAGCAGTAAAAAAGGTAGCAAACCTTTTCCTGAAGTGTGACCACTTTAGATGGCAGACAAGGCATTCCTGCAAATTTTCTGCCCTCAGAAAATCTCCATGTACATAGAAGGCTATTGTGTCAGAAAAAAAGTTCAACATAGATTTCCTATAATATGTTGTATTTCTTAGTTCATAGATTTCCCTTTCCACAATGACCGGCAATTACCACCACCACCACCCCACACCCTAGAGGTTATCTAGAGGGTTACAATAGAATAACTTTATTGTCATTGTACTATTTCACAACAAAATTAAATGCTTTCTCCAGAACACATCACAAAACAACACACCCATCCCTCCACACTCCAACCACCACTGCATATCCCCAAATGCCACATCAATGTGAAACCATGAAGTTCAATATAATCACAGCTCTAGGATGAAAGCTATCTCTCAGTCTGTTTGTCCTTGTCTTTGTCAGCCTGTTCCATTTGCCAGATGGTAATAATTTGAAAAAAAAATATATAGTGGGTGAGTTGGATCTTTAACAAGCTTTCTTAAGACTGAGGGACTTATACAGTTCTTCCAAAGTGTTGAGAGGGCAACCAATGATTCTCTGTACAGAAGTGGTGACCCTTTGGAGCATATTCCTATCTGCCACTGTGCATTTACCAAACCAAGTGCAGATGCACAATGTGCATACTTATGATGCAAGTAGAAAACTTGCCCTAAACATGCAGACAATTCAAAGGAACAGGAATTCCAGTAGTATGTTGAAGAATTTTGGGAAACATAGTTTGTTGCATGTGGCCAGGGTGTTAATCTAGACTGGTAACAGGAATCAAGTAACCACAGAAACGTTTGCTACTGGTCTGTACAAGGCAGAATTCAAAGGGCTGTTTTTGACTTTTGAAACCCAGGATGGCATGGATCCAGGACATCTGAAAGACCCTATCTCCTTATACAGGCCAACTTTAAGATCTGGAGGTGAGAACCTTTTCTCATATCCACTATCTTTGGATATTAGTTTGCTGAGGATTCAGGAAAGGTCCTTCTTTGTGGTTGCTCCAAGCTGTGGAGCTCCATTTCATGAAATGTCTGGCTGGCTCCCTTTTTGCTATCTTTTCACTTTTAAGCAGACATAATTATTGAGCAAGTATTGTTTTATTTTTGCTGGAAATTTAGGTTTCAAATGTTGTGAACCATTTACAAAACAAGATTGTTCTTTAATTAATTTAACTTTTGTAAACTAATGTTTTAGCTCAGTCCTTTTTAAATGGCCTTGAATCTGCCATCTTGAGAGAAAGGCAAGATTTAAATAAACAAGACGTAAATGAACACACAAATATATGTATACATAAAAATGGGGTGGTCATAATAAAGGTATATGGGGTTTTGTTTCATGGATAACATGCATATTGGTCTCTGCTTCTCAAAGTGTCTTTCATATATTTGTCACTAGATGGTGCCCATATGTCACAAAACAATAGGAAGGAATCATTTGATTATACTGGGGAAAGAAAATAAAGTGTATTTTCAAATAAAACTTTGTGGATATGATATTGTTCTTTAACCTAAAAGCACACATGTCCATTTCAGCATTACCTTAAGCAAAACTAATCTGACACATTTAACTATTTTTTTAAAAACTACATAGTCAACATTCATGACTACTATTACATTATTTTTCTGGAGGATTTGCAGTTCATACTTGCAGTTTCCAGAAAAGTGAAGATTTCATTTTGATTCAGATAATGTATTTGAAATTAATGGCACTAGAAAGCTAAATAATGGCTTTGAACACTCTCAGGAAGTAAATCTGTTATAATAAACTGACAGACCTTTGCTTGTACTAACCAGCCCATGTGAAGTTTTGCCTTAGGCTTTGTTTAATGGAGAACAACATTGTTTTGCAATGCAGGCATTACTGAAGTCGAAGAACATATTTGTAAGTGAAATCAACTGCAAAGACAGTTATAACAGGGCTTTAAAAACAATCTCTTAGAAACAATATCTCAGATAGCACTGTAACCATAGAGTCTCCAAAGACTCGAGTAATCATTTTCTCTGTCTCGTAACTCTAGAATGAGTATCAGTGAGTATATAAAAATATAGTGGTGACCCCCATGTCAGTGGGAAAATGAATTAATTCCAGGGTTTAGGCCAAACTTAAAAGAAGCTATCAAAGATGTTGATCCTATTTTGTACACAGGATTCAGCACCTTGGAAAGCACCGTCCACACAAGATCAGGACAACCTTGAGATGTTGAAATACATAAAAGAGACATGACAACACCGATGGAGTTATGTGGAGGGGGAAAGGGCAAGAAGAAAAAGTAGGCACAACTGTCAGTTTTTCCCGGTCCCCACTTGAGAAAAAAATAACTTCGAAGACATGGGCTGCTTAATTGATATTTTTACTGATTTTATAAAATGGCTTCCTATGCATACTAAACAGTCCACAGCTCTCCTCTAAACAATTCTGTCTGATTATGAAAAAGAAGAAGTTCCAGTTTATAATACAAACAAATGCAAATTGCCAGATTTAATTTGAATACATTTGTGGACAACTGAATTCTCAAGACAGTTGTCTTTCAAAGGATGCTGAAAAAACAAAAGTTATGGCATTTGTCCAGTGCCCACTTTAAACTGAAAGAAAAACCTCCTTCTTCTCAATTAGTAATGCATGAAGGTTGCACCAAAAGTAATGTATGCCATATCACAGCTCCTTTTTTTAACAATACAAGATGTATGCAACTACATATATGAGTAAATTAACTACTTATCTACCACATAGTACTGATCTAAATAGTTTCCACCATGTGCCAATGTATTTGTACCACCCATGAAACCACTAATTTAAATCCACTTTTGGGCACTTCCATTCTAGTGTCAGATAGTATCTTTTAGTTTATCTAAGCACCATCACAAAGGATTCCCTTCATCCAATTTAACAAGTGAAAATCTGAGGGTATGAGATGAGCCAGATGTGGCAGCTCTAGCTATAATAACTTTATTTTTTATAATAATAACTTTATTTTTGTATCCTGCCTCCAGCAACTTGCATTTCTGGCCTTCTTCTCCTCCTTCTCTTCTAACCTAAGCAAGGATAATTAGAGGCATAGAATCCTAGAAATGCAAGAAACCCCCTCTCTTAAGAGGCTATATAGTCCAGCCCCATTCTGCTAAACTGGAAGGCACAAGCCAAGCCCAACACAGCGCCACCCAGCTCAAGATGAGATTCTGGAGACAGTTGACAAATATCAGTATTTAGCAAACTTTGGTTTTCCGGTGTTGCCATTCTTCTATGCTCAATATGGGATTCTAGAAATGGTTAATCTACAGTATATCAGTGTGTTCCCAACTTTGGTCTTCCGGGTATTTTGGATTTCAAACATGATGTTTTGGTGCTTAATTTGTAAAACCATAACATAATTTGGCATTTAAAAGGCTTTTCCTCAATCCCTCCTTATTATCCAACATTTTCGCTTATCCAATGTTCTGCTGGCCTGTTTATGTTGGATAAGCGAGACTGTACTGTACTCTTAAGTTTCCACTGTATTTGGAAACCTTGATAAGGAGAATCCTGAACAGATAAGAATCTTTGAAATTAAACTTATTCTGATTTTTAAAAATACACATTTTATGATAATTTTATGATATTACAACACATTTTTCTGTGCAAAACACTCACACCTGACCTTACAGTATTTAATTTGATTTAAAATAGTCTTTGAAAACTGTACCGTTTGAGAAATATTAAAAAATATTAAAATTGGCACAAGCCCATTTCAGATATCCAGAAAGAAGAGAAACAAATATAAAGCAGAGGAGAATAACAGTTCCAAGTAGACCGAGAATACACATACAGTAGAGTCTCGCTTATTCAAGCTTCTGGATTATCCAAGCCATTTTTGTAGTCAATGTTTTCAATATATCATGATATTTTGGTGCTAAATTTGTAAATACAGTAATTACAACATAACATTACTGCATATTGAACTACTTTTTCTCTCAAATTTGTTGTATAACATGATGTTTTGGTGCTTAATTTGTAAAATCATAACCTAATTTGGTGTTTAATAGGCTTTACCTTAATCCCTCCTTATTATCCAAGATATTCGCTTATCCAAGCTTCTGCTGGCCCATTTAGCTTAGATAAGTAAGACTCTACTGTTTTTTGATGCAATGTATTCTTTTTTCTTTAGGCTCAGGATCCCTTGTGGGGGAAAGAGAAGGAAATGAGCTTGGAGGCAATGAAATATCAACCCAAAACAAATGATAGCACAGGACTATAATACATAAGGCAGTCATTAATCTGTATACAATGTACAATGTAACTTGAATGTAAGCAAAACCAGAATTGGCACATCAAAGGTTGTAAACGGGTACTGCAAACTCCACAGAGAATTAAAGAAAAGAAATCAAACGACTTTTTCTGTTATATGTCAAGTCATTACCAAATAAAGTGGAGATGAAGGAGGAACTGGGGTCAAATGGGCACCGGCCACGTCCCCTCTCCAGTCTGTGAGCTTCTAGATGAAATAGATGATCCTTTAAAGTAAGGAACAAAAAGCATTATAAGGATGAGTTGTTCATAAAGAAATACACTGAAACAAAATTAAACCAATGAAATCTTAATCATATTGCGATGCTGACAGTCCTCTCCCACTACCCAAACATTCAAAAGTGCCAATTGGCTGCCAAAGGGACAGATCCAGATCTCAGCATCCATCTGGTCTTTTCCACATGTATAGAGACATAGAGTGAGGAATCTTCCAGATTGGTCTAAATAGTTATGGACTGTCATCATACAACTCTTTGGTTCTTGCTAGTTGTCCTCTCTGCAGTCACTTGTTCCTTTTGTTGGGGATCTTTAGGTAGTAATTTTTGGGGTTTGTACTGAAGCTCTTTCAGCTGTTGTTGTTTTTAAAATTGGATCGTGATTTGCCGAGATGATCCCATGACTTGAAAAGCAAATTTTATGTTTTCTGATTTTTTTAAAAAAAAGAATTATAGTAATGAAAAGGACTATTCCATACCTCTAAAAGGAAAATGGGAGGGAAAGAAGGAAGAGGGAATGATGGAAAAGTGAGGGGAATATATTGTTCCAGCATTTTTTGATAAGTCTTGATGATGATTGAAATAAAACGTTGCGGATAATGTTTCTCCACAATAGTTACTCCAGAACATTGTGAGACAGTCGAATATGAGGACATTACTATGGATTAATATTCTCAGTGGCAAGAAAACTATTGCAATTATAACTCCTTGCATGTAAGACTGAGAAAGGAGGTGATTTACATCTCTACCTGTAGCATAAAAGCATTCAGTTCATGCTAGTTAAAGAAAAGGGTACAAAGCATGTAGACGGTGCTTTGATTTTCATTTTAAACCTTAAATGCACAGTTTCACACAGTCAACATCCCAAAACAAAATCAATCAGATGCCGGAGATGAAAAAGCAGGAAACTTAGCCTCTATCTATTGCCCGTCTTTGTTATTAATTGTGACAGCACTGAATGTTTGTATGTATTCTGTAATCTGCTCTGAGTCCCCCCAAGGAGATGGAGCGGAATATAAATAAAGGATCTTCTTCTTCTTCTTCTTCTTCTTCTTCTTCTTCTTATTATTATTATTATTATTATTACAACACAACTGAAATGAGTATTCTTTCATTATTCAAATAATATGATAATAGTGTAAGGGCCCTTCACCAGCACCAACAAATGATGGACTGTTTGCTACAATTATTTGTTTCTTTTTCTGTGATATACTCGCAGAAAAATGGGCCCCTGGTGGCACAGTGTGTTAAAACGCTGAGCTGCTGAACTTGCGGGCCAAAAGGTCCCAGGTTCAAATCCCGGGAGCGGAATGAGCGCCCGCTGTTAGCCCCAGCTCCTGCCAACCTAGCAGTTCGAAAACATGCAAATGTGAGTAGATCAATAGGTGGGAAGGTAACAGCGCTCCATGCAGTCATGCTGGCCACATGACCTTGGAGGTGTCTATGGACAACGCCGGCTCTTCGGCTTAGAAATGGAGATGAGCACCAACCCCCAGAGTCGGTCATGACTGGACTTAACGTTAGGGAAAAACCTTTACCTTTACCTACTCATGTACCCCATCTTTCTCCCAAAATGACTCAAAGTGGTCAATGTGAACCATTAATTTCTGACAACAAAAAATTGGGCTAGAACTTGAAAGATCAAGTAGGTGAAGTACACAATAAAGGAGAAAGCGTCAACTGATGAATACCCACAAAACATGCCAGTTGGTTTCATTTTCTCATTATTCCATATGCAGGCCTTTGCTGAAAGGTGTTTATGAGCAACAGGACCAGTTAACAGTTGAGAAGGCAAAACTCTAAAATAATTGAAAGTAAAGGATAAGCAGGCTTTGACTACATGTTATGCAACTAGGGCGCTGACTAAAAAGGATTGGGTGAGCAGGTTGCAGTTATACAAATAGAAAGTTCTTTGAATAAAATACCTCATAGTTTTTAGTTTCTAACAGAGGAAACATCAATGCCATAACCATCAAAGGAAGCTTTGCATAGGGGTTTTTATATGTCTTATCAGATAGGTATTGTAGCAACCTAGCTTTCTAGAAAATAGATATCAAGACAGAATACAGTAGAATCTCACTTATCCAACGTTCTGGATTATCCAACACATGTTTGTAGTCAATGTTTTCAATACATCATGATATTTTAGTGCTAAATCGTAAATACAGTAATTACTACATAGCATTACTGCGTATTGAACTACTTTGTCAGTCAAATTTGTTGTATAACATGGTGTTTTGGTGCTTAATTTGTAAAATCATAACCTAATTTGATGTTTAATAGGCTTAATCCAACATATTCGCTTATCCAACGTTCTGCTGGCCCGTTTATGTTGAACAAATGAGACTCTACTGTATTAGGATCATCTGTCTGCACTGGCAAAAACAGAAGGGCCTGTTGAAATTAGATTTAAACCCCAACAATATTAGAAGTCATCTTTTTGATTTAAAGAAAGATTCTGTTGAAGACTGGGGATCTTTACAATGAAAATATCAATGACTGCTGGAAAACATTACCTTTGATTAAAAAAACATTAACTCAGCCTAGCTCATAAGATGAAATGATGTAACATCACCCTCAAACAATGAAAGTGTTTAACCTGTTATACTATGCAATTATCTGGAGATCAACTGCAGTGGCATCCCCCACCCTCAAATAACAAATTGTTTGATCCCACGCAGTTTATTTTGGGCCATCAGCACTTTGGGACAGAGAAAATTTAAAAGTTTTAAAACAAGTCCAAATAAGATAAAATAAAGCAGAACATTGGTTTTACAAACTGAGGGATATGTTTGTAAAGGGTCTGATAAAGCAAATGCTCCACAATTTAAATATAGGTTAAATAGTCCTAACTTGCCCTCTGGTGCCAGGAGTAGATCCAGTGAGTTAATATGAAGTAGCATATCTTCTTACACAGAGACTTTATAAGACAGGACAGTCTTTTATTGAGAAAACAATTTCCAGTTAGAGGCACAATATGATCCTTGGGATTGAATCTAAAGCTAGCCTCAAATCTATGACAGAAGTATACTGTTTCCTCATTGGAGGGGGCCTGAATATTTTTCACCCAGATAATAAAGTATCATTACAGAGGTGCAAGGCATGGCTTTCATTAAAGTCCGCTTGTGGATCAGAGAAAAATCCTCCTTGATTAGAGGTTTGCTTTGGAGCTTAGCTGTCCAACTTCCTCTAGGTCTGCCTTTCCTCTAACTATGCACCAGCCTTTTTATATCGAGCAAATAACAACTTTCCACATGTGACTTTTTCCTATAAAAATTAACATCTGTATATGAAAGAAATGTATGTATCTTGATATGAAAATAAAGCGGAATTCAGAGGTGACATAAACCATGTCTTCTAAAGAGGCACAGCATTAAGAAGAACTATTCTTGCTCATTTACACGGATAACATTATTCTGGGTTGTGCTTTTTTCTTTGTCATATACATTGCCTTGTATGTGAACATTTCATTATAAAAACAGACTCAGGGGACCTTTCACACATTATAATGCCATACTACTTTAACTGCATGCTATAGAGACTTTTCAAGACACGTATAATGCAGGAGCTCTCAAGCAGAAAATTCTAAATGCCCATTCCTAAATTGCAAACCTCGGGATTCATTAGGCTGGAAACATGACAGTAGTATGATAGTACTCTTGGCCTTACCTACATAGCCATATAATGCAGTTTCAGAATGCAGTTAATTGCATTGAATTTTATTATTTGACAGTATAGATTCATGTATCCAGTTCAATGCAATCTTACTGCATTCTAAAACTGCATTATATTGCAGTGTACATAGGGCGTGTAGTTAAGCAAAATGCAAAATATATTGTTTCATATTAGTTAACCAATTTTAATAGAAATGCTAATTGTTGTCCATTTTGAACCAGTTCCAATCTTTTTTCTCCTCCTCTTTCCCTCTTTAATTTTACATGAAGTTATAGTAATTGCAGAACATATGCAAATAAGAGTGATCACTGCTATCAGATCATGAAGGAAGACAGATGATAGGAGGAGGATAGAAAAAGTAGGTATAAGCAACTGAAAATGGTTATTTTATAATAGAGTCATAAATACTTTGGTTTTATTTCAAAGTTTAAATGGAAGAGATAGCTTTCAAAGAGCTATTAGAAGGAAGAAAACACTTACTTTAAGCAGATGTTTTAAAATACAGTTCCAGGGATAAGGGGCAACAAAGGGAGAAAGGGAACAACTATTTAAAGGAGCAATAACATTTTTCACTCCAAGCAAAGGTTTACAATAATGCCAGATAATAGTTCCAAATGAAGCTGTGCATGATCAAAATCATACTTCATGGCTTTTTCTTTAACCTGGAGTCACTCAGCTCTAAGAATGTCAAAATGACAGCAGTTACATATTATTTCCAGTAGCTATTTGTTTTTGGCACAACTCCATATGGAAACATGGTTCATAGAAAAGATTGGTTTTTTGAATAGTAAATTATTATTAGCTGTTCAGGCTGTACTCTCTTAAAAGTAAAAGCTTTGATCCGTCAGGGTCACAAGATTGGAAAAAAAATCATGCCATGATATTTTCTTTCTCTTTATGACTGCATGACATTTTAAACCAGTAATACTTACTGACACCGGGACAATGTAAAGATAAATTAAACTGAAATAGGTAGTTGGGAATGAAAAATGAATTATATAGGGCGAGACTGGGAACATTATACTTTTGCACATTTCTATTTAAAATCAAGTTTAGACAAAACAATCTATGCTGACTCCTGCATTTTCCCATGGAGATTCCTACTTTTATTACAGATTGCTGAAGCCTGAAGGGCATCGGAGTATAAATGTGGTTGAGGGAGAAAGAGAGAATGCCTTGAAATTATGAAAAGGAGGAACTGGTTCTGATATGTTCACAGACCAAATCAAGACAGAATTTTTTTGCTGAGTCTCATTTATTTTTGAGCTAGGCTCAGACTCATAGTTCAAACTGAAACCCATGCAATCAAAATGCTGCAAATATGGGTTTCTGCTTGGAAACAAGGACTTCATCACATGAGCTTGGTGTCCCATCACAATTACGCTCATTTAATTACAGAAGAATACTGGCTCTGCATCAGTCTTAATCACACTTTAGGGATATATGGTTGTAGACCTTCATTCGCCACATTTTAGCTAGAACTCCATCTTCTGACTCCTGCATATCTTCCCCTGTGAAGACATGTTTTTTTCCATCAAGGAAGGGCTATCATTGCTTCTTTAGGGGAAAGGACAAGGCTGCATCCCCCGTGCCTTGCCAAAGAGAATCCCTCTTCACAGGGAGAATTCTTCTCATGAGGAACGGCTGCCATTGCTTCTTTGGGAAAGGGAGGGAGGAGGGAGGGAAGGAGGGAGGGCAAAACTGTGGTATGGTAGAATCACACCCAATCACATCAAGTGACTACCTGAGTTGTAGAACTGTGGCAGGGGAACTTTTCATATTTAAATCCATTATTGAAAAAGTGTAATTGAGGAACACTAATGAGTTTCACCCATCAATTAATAGGAGCACTATTGGAATGGGTGGGGATGAAGCAGCGGCAGGATAGGCATGGCATTGTGCAGTGAGTAATACCAAAGGCGGTGTCACATTAGAAAATGTTGACCATTTCTGCTACTTTGGCAGCCACCTCTCCACAAAAGTCAACATCGACACTGAAATACAACACCACCTGAGCTCTGTGAGTGCAGCATTTTTCAGAATGAAGCAGAGAGTGTTTGATGATCAGAACATCCATAGAGATACCAAGGTGCTTGTTTACAAAGCCATTGTCCTCCCAACCCTGCTCTATGCCTGCGAAACGTGGACGGTCTACAGACGTCACATTCAACTCCTGGACCGATTCCATCAGCGTTGCCTCAGAAAAATCCTGCAAATCTCTTGGGAAGACAGGCGGACAAATGTCAGCGTGCTTGAGGAAGCAAAGACCACCAGCATTGAAGCGATGCTCCTATGCCACCAACTCCGTTGGGCTGCCCACGTTGTCCGAATGCCCGATCACCGTCTCCCAAAGCAGCTACTCTACCCTGAACTCAAGAATGGGAAACGTAATGTTGGTGGGCAGGAAAAGAGATTTAAAGATGGGCTTAAAGCCAACCTTAAAAACTGTGGCATAAACACTGAGGACTGGGAAGCCCTGGCCCTTGAGCGCTCTAATTGGAGGTCAGCTGTGACCAGCAGTGCTGCGGAGTTCGAAGAGGCACAAATGGAGGGCTTAAGGGAGAAACGTGCCAAGAGGAAGGAGCGTCAAGCCAACCCTGACCGGGACCGCCTTCCACCTGGAAACTGATGTCCCCACTGCGGGAGAACATGCAGATCAAGAATAAGTCTCTTCAGCCATCTATGGACACACCCCCAAGGCACCAGAGATGGAAGACAATCCTCCTCGAGCTACGAGGGATCACCTAAGAATACCAAAGATGTCATTACACATGATAATATGACTTTGCAAGCTGTGTATGATAAAGTCCTTATTGCTGCCCTGAGTCCCTTTTGGGAGATGGTGGTGGGATATAAATAAAGTAATAACAATTATTATTATTATTATTATTATTATTATTATTGACACAAAGACATAGTATGACACAGCAAATGAGATATATATGCTGGATTTCGTATTACAAAATCACAAGTTGAACACTTCTCAAGTGTTTAGGACTATGTGATGTATGCCACCTTGTTGTGCTCGATGCACACCTTGTCACCTTGTTGTGGTGGTGGTGGTGGTGGGGCGCTTAACTGCTCCAAGGATGCTGAGAGCTGTGCTGGCGGTAGTGTAACTACTGGCAGGTCCAACCAAGCCAGAGAGGTTTCAGTTGAGGAGTGGAACTAAGAACACCTAACCCATTAGCATTATGGAAAAACAAAGCAAAACAAAGTCTATACTGGCACGGTCGTCGCCCAGGATAAAAAGGACCATGGTGGATGCTGCCGATTCTGGACATCCATTGACAAGTAGGTTACAGAATCAAAATACAAATGAACAGTCACAGAAGCGGCAGAAATATACAATGCCAGAAAACCACACATTTATTTATTTATTTATTTTACAAAAGCCAAAGATCTTATCACTTCAATATAGGATCTTCTATGTAAGTAAACAGAGGGTTGTTGTGTATTTTCTGGGCTGTATGATCATGTTCCAGAAGTATTCTCTCTTGATGTTTCACCCACATCTATGGCAGGCATCCTCAGAGGTTGTGATTCCGGCTATGAAAGCCTTCGACAACACATTAAGCCAACAGATTTTTCTTGGACACCTTGCTTCCTGAATGAAGCCAGGCTTTGTCTGTTGTATGGATCAAGGATCGGGTATATACTTTGTTCTCCTGTTTTAAAGTAGGATTTAAAAGATTTGATCTATCTGCTCCAAAAGTCAACTCCAGTCACTGAAACTATACATAATAATTAGGAAGCATCCTGGATGCACCTATCTAGATCAGCAGCAGATGCCTTACTCCATGTAACCTCCTTTATAAAACATTTTTTTCTCTGTCTCCCTCTCTCTGTGCTTCTGTGCACAGAGTAGAGGTTTCATGTTATTATATCCCTGCTATGAAACTCACAATCTGAGAAGTTGTGATCTTTATAATTTCCCTCCACAAAGTTTTAGTGGTTTATTCAAGTCCAGGGTTGATTTTTCTGGTTGCCCAGAACTTTTTTAAAACTAGGCATTTTTCATTCTGCTATGTCTAATATGCTACTGCTTTCAAGTGCAAAAAGGATATTATAATTCTTTATCTTAAATGTGCATTGCTCTGAGTATTTCAAACAAAAATACTAAATGAACAAAGATATAATTCTCTTTTACATATCTCATATATTGCAGGGGGAGTGATTTTCACAAAGTTTCACTACATTCATACTTCAGACTAAAAACTTGGGTTGAATAAACCATTTCCATATATGAAACATTTTACTTGATGCTAAGTTTTACTGCTTTCAGATCAAATTCTCTCCATTTATATTATAAAGAATTCTGTTTTATATGAAATGCTTGGCATATTGACTTAAGCCTAGCAAGACAATTAGGCAACGGTTTGTACTGTCTTTCGTTATCTATGTTTGCACAGCTGCATTTTTTGATTGAATATTGTGGTTTACATTTTTTGATCACCCTTCATAGTTAAGGTGGACCACAATGTATATTTCACTGGAATCCAGAAATGTTTTTTCAGTGGATTTTAACCAGCTTGACAGAAAGCAAAGCATATTCTTCATAAATGTTTGCAGATACACATATTCATTGGGGAAATGGTCTGTAAAATTTCAGCATTTACTGTTTTTTTCTGTACTCTCCCCCTTTCATCACATCTTTTCAGGGCAGGATGCTCTGAAGTGCCTAGCACTGGAGTTTTTCACCACAGATTGAATGCAAAGTTTCATGTGATGTCAATTTCTAAATTATATTGCTATGTCTTAATATCAGCTGCAATTTTAGCAATTGTTTTTCCATTTCTGAGAATGCCATTTGTGAGAATCCAAGAAAAAAAATCACATGATAGAGGATATCATGTAGTGTTTTGATGCTGTTAGTGATATCTCCATCTCTTCCCAGTTGTTAGCTTGTGAGAACATAGTAAGGAGGAACAGAAGATTATTCCCTATCAATATAGCTTAGGTGAAAAACAAAAACATTCAAATTTGATTTATAGCGCCTAAGGCATCTTCAATGAGAATGAACACTGCCATTATTTTTTCAATGATCTGTGTTCCTTGAATGTGTGACTATTTTGTTACTATGCAATTTGGATTGAATAAATAATATTGGATCATGGTAGAAAACAACAATTATTATTGCAATATGTTGCTGTACTTATGATTTCCAAGTGATTTACAACTGTGTGAATGAGCCAAATGTATTTGAAAATATCAGATGGATATATTGACAAGAGGCCCCTGGTGGCACAGTGTGTTAAAGCTCTAAGCTGCTGAACTTGCAGACCAAAATCCCGGGAGCGGAATGAGCACCCGCTGTTAGCCCCAGCTCCTGCCAACAGTTCGAAAACATGCAAATGTGAGTAGATTAATAGGTACCGCTCCGGTGAGAAGGTAATGGCACTTCATGCAGTCATGCCGGCTACATGACCTTGGAGATGTCTATGGACAACGCTGGCTCTTCGGCTTAGAAATGGAGATGAGCACCAACCTTCAGAGTTGGTCACGACTGGACTTAATGATAGGGGAAACCTTTACCTTTTTATATTCACAAGAGGACCCAAATTTGCAGTGGGCTGCATAGTCTCACGAGAAATGCTAAAGGAGAATTGAAACTGTGTTGTACCAAGCCAGAGTTGTGAATCAAACCATAAATAAACTCATCAGCATCAACAATAGTAGAACTTTGTCAGAAGCTTGTTGCACACCACAACACATTTGGTTTATGGCTTTTCTGCTCTACCTTTGATTAATATACTCAGCCTGTAGCACATCTCAACTAACTTACAAAACCTGAAAAATCATGACAACCATAGTGAAATAAATGAGGTTTGCATATTGGCAGAGAGTATTTGAGACCCAATTTACACCAAAGTGAATGTGTCAAACAAGAGCCTATTTGATGCCATGTAGTACTCTCACTCTCTCACACACACATATACACACACACACCCAAAATTATCCATATCTTCGTTACTGAAAGAATTTCATTGGGATACAAAATAGTTTCTTTTCCTATAATTTGTCTTCTCTGTCACATTGTGATAGGTGATTTCAGCAAAGTGAGAAATGAAGGATATTACCCAAAATGTTAATTGCTAGACTCTTAGCTGTGTGCTTCACTTTAGAATAACTATATCCCTATAATATATCTCCATACCCTTTTATGATGAATTGGAACATTTGGCTTTGTGAGGTCACAGAATTAAGACTTCAGTCTGGAGTCTGTGCTTGGAGTAAATCAAGATTTCAAATTTTATGCTGATTTACTGACATGTTCTGTGGTTTTTCAGATTTTAAAAATCAGATACAAGTCAGAGATCAATTGGTACACCCTTCTCCAATAAAAATTATGCAGAACATATTTAGCGTCATCTCTGCAGATGAGGGAAAATCTGGTAACATCATCTGTCCCAAATATAGTACAGAATATATTCAAATAAAGATTCAAACATATGTTTTAAGTAATCTACAGTAAACAATATATCAATGATGCCAAGACAGAGTTGCTGGTTTTTTAAAAGTTATTTCCCCATGTTTCTATTTTTTCATTATGTTCTTTTCTTTGGATCTAATCTACATTTCACATCACATCCTCTTCCTTTACATTACAAGCTTGATTAGTTAAAGTAGCCTTTACATTCCGTTCTAGATATGCATTAAAAACCCTGGCCCTAAAACTAGCAAAACACTTTTTCTATGAATAGAAGGAAAAGGTTGTGCCAATATTTGTTATAGTGCTCTGTGAATCCAAGAGGAAGTATCAGACATGGAAAAGACAAGTGGCTTGGATCACCATTTTAGCCTCTATGTGAAATCTGACCCAGCATTTAAGCTGGTCAATTTCTAAGAATCTTCTCTTCCATAGGCTTCATAAACCAACACAAAAGAAGAGTGAAGGTTGGGAACCTCCTTAATTTAAGGGATTTTTCTTTACTTCTCACAATAAATCTGACTAAATTTGCACTAACAACCTTGCCCATATTGTCAAAAATGAGACCACTCCTTTATCTTGTGAAGAAGAAAATCATTTTGTGGGAAAACATTTTTATTAGAATCATATAATCATAGAAGAGGGGATTTTTTGTAAACATACATAAACCAGGTGCTTGAAAAATACCATTGGGAGCTGCATGAAGCCTTCAGGCTGCACTTTGGCCATCTCTGAAGTAAAGCGGTATGGCCAGTCCATCCATAAATCCAATCTGAATCTAGTCATACATAACTTAAATGCACAAAAGTGCTGGCATTGAAAGCAGAAAATATAATTTCCATTTACAGGACACATTCAGTGGGTTTAGGGACATAAGACACCCATGAAAGGGAAAAAACCATGAATAAAAATGCTATTTTTTTTAACTTGAGAAAACACCTCTCTAGGAATCTCCTCCAGTCCAATTCTATAGTGAACATCCTGTAATTGTGCTGGAGGATCTAAGAGTGTTTAGAGAAGTATTCTCTCTAGGAATCTCAAGATCTTCCAGCACAACTCTATGGTGAATTTCTGGTGCACGTTAATCATAGAATTGTGCTGGAGAACCTAGAGATTCCTAATGCAAATTTGAGTAGATCAATAGGTACCATTCCGGTGGGAAGGTAACGGCGCTTCCATGCAGTCATGTTGTCCACATGACCTTGGAGGTGTCTATGGACAACGCCGGCTCTTCGGCTTAGAAATGGAGATGAGCATCAACTCCCAAAGTTGGACACGATTAGACTTAATGTCAGGGGAAAACCTTTACCTTTACTAGAGTAGGCTATTGTAATGAGCTCTATGTGGGGCAGCCCTTGAAAAATATTCTGAAGTCGAAGTAAGTGCATTTTATAGACCATATAGCGGCGGTCTTTCAGGAATTGACTTCCAATATACTTCTAATCTTAAATCAATGTGGTGGCCTTGATCTACAAAGTTCTAAAGAACTTGGAGCCAAGACAGCTGAAATATTGCCTCCTACCATATGAGACTGCTAGAAATTTGTGATTTTCTGAGGAGGCCCTGTTCATCTCCCAACACCTTGCTAAGTTTGGAGGGTGGCTACACCTAACAGGGCTTTCTCCATTGAAGGGTCTTGACTGTGTAACTCCCTGCTCACAGAAGTTTAGGGTGGCCCCATCTGTTTTAAGCAACTGGTAGGCATCCAAAATAGTGTTGTTTTGCATGCCATTAAATGTTTGAATGTGCTGTTTCAATTGTCTCAAAACGAAATCCTAGGATTTTTAAGGCTGTTTTTAGTTTGAAAAACATGTTAAATAAGTTTTAAAAATATTTCTATCTTGCCCTGGTGGGTTGGGAGGCAATACAGTCATATTTTAAATAAACAGAAAAATTATGAATGGATTTCTTGTACTATATTCCCCTTTACATTGCAACCAGGAGGAGTTGGGAAAGTGTCATTGGTTCTTAAGTGGTGGCACTGAGATCATGGAAACCTTTCTTCTGCTTTCCCCAGCATAGATAAAATCAAATCTTAACACATTCAGGCATGGAGTAAAACCCATTCAGTTTAACAGCAGTCTTTTTGCAACGTTTGGATGCTGCATTGCATTAATTTTTGTGCCAACTACTGTTTTATGAAATGATGTCACTTAACAACTGCTATTTCTATTTCATTGTTTAAAGGATTTTTGTACATTTGAGTAAGGTACTCTTCCATTTAATTAGACTATGGGTTGCCTTTTCTCAGAACATGCTTGGACACAGACTGAATACTATTCTATCTGAGTGTTCTTTGTTTGCAGTGTTTTAGGTGCTGTTTTAGTTTAGTTTTAATTGCTATTTTTCAACTGTTGTTTTGAAGAACGTTATTTGTACATCATGTGGTGACTGGTATTTTATCTTTTAATGGTTTTGCATAATTTTAATCCTTCCTGAGAATGCTAGAGAGCAAAGATATGGTATTCAAATAATCATTAAAAAAATGATAAATATAGGAGTATGGAGATGTATTATTTCCAAATGTGTTTTTGGGCTCATGTAAGCTTTCTTCTGTATACACATGACTCCTGCTAAAGGTCAAAACAATTGTCATTCCATTCAATCTAAAGCCAATATAACAAAAGCAAATATTGAGCAATAACATTAACTGAGGTTCCCAATAACTGCGAATTGTAGCACTCATTTGCAAAGGAATATTCATCTGGTCACCTCACAGAAAATTAAAATGTGCATTATTCATGTCAATATTTCAAATATATTGTCATTCATTAAGTACTCTAAGGGATGTTTTAAATCTCTTCCAGGTCAATGCAAGTGAGTAGCATGCAAAACACCTCATTTCATGGTTGTTTTGATTTTGCTGAGAGTGCTAGAATGAGAAAAGGTGGTTATATTTATATTCATTCCGTGACACATAGGAGACACTCACCAGCGGGCATAATCATGCTTTTGTTTTTCAAAAGCATGATTACACCCATCAGTTAAACTGATGTATTTGTTGGTTTGCTTTATTTATATAGTTTCCTTAACCAAGCAGTCATTCTAGATAAGTTCACAAAACCCATTTGTTAAAGGTGCAACCCCAGTAAAAGAATAAGACTATTCTCACTGCAAACAGATCATATTTCAGATACCTGGTATATAAAGGAAAATGACCTAAAATGAATTTTTAGCCCCAATCATAGTGTACCCATAAAATGAGTGAAAAGTCAATACCTAGGTGAGTTCTGTTGATTCAATAAGTGATTTGTTTACTTTACTTGAGGCTAACAATTACACTTAGGCCAATAATATTGACCCTAGGTCAACCTACCTAAGGAGGGTATTCCATAACTGGCATGCCATAGCTGAAAAATTCAGCTGCTTAGTAAATCCCTGGAACAAAAACCATCAACTAGAAGGATGACACATTTCCAGGTACCAATAGATCAATGTAAAATGAAGGCAGATTGGTGCAGGTTGAGTATCCCTTATTCGAAACATGTACGACCAAAAATGTTCTTATTTTGGATTTTTAAAAAAGATTTCTTTTTGGGTGCTGGCACATATACAATGAGATCTTTTGGAGACAGACCCAAGTCCAAACACATAAATGACGTGTCTCATATATATATTACACACATGTGATATTACACACATGAGATAGGAGGTAATTTTACACACAATACGTTTAATAATATTGTACATGAAACAAAATTTGTGTTCGCTGAACTATCAGAAGGCAAAGATGTTGCTATCTCAGGTACTATGTGGACAATTTTAGATTTTAGAGTATTTTCTCATTTCAGGATTTCAGATAAGGGATACTTAACTTGCATGGAGGATGACATTCAATTATCCAGGTCTTTGGGCGCTTATTATTATTATTATTATTATTATTATTATTATTATTATTATTATTATGTTTGTTTATTTATTTATTTAACGCACTTCGCCCCAGTGGCGAAGTGCGTTAAAGCACTGAGCTGGAGACCGAAAGGTCCCAGGTTCAAACCCCAGGAGCGGCGTGAGCGGCCACTGTTAGCTCCAGCTCCTGCCAACCTAGCAGTTCGAAAACATGCCAATGTGAGTAGATCAATAGGTACCGCTCCAGCAGGAAGGTAACGGCACTCCATGCAGTCATGCCGGCCACATGACCTTGGAGGTGTCTACGGACAACGCTGGCTCTTAGGCTTAGAAATGGAGATGAGCACCAACCTCCAGAGTCAGACATGACTGGGGAAACCTTTACCTTTTTACATGGGCTCTGTATAAAGGATCTGATCCAAGGTTATCTGTATTGAACTGGATTATATGAGTCTCCAGTGCCATATAATCTAGGATAAAATTGGATATAATCTGAGATAATCTGGTATCAGATCCTGAGATATAAGGGCAATGTAGAAGTGGGCTGAGTCTCCAAATTGGACTGAGAGCAGGGCCTCACTCGAAGATCTTAATCTGCCTGACAGCTCGTGGGGGAGATACGTTCGAAGAGTTAAGTTGGACCAGAGCCATTTAAGGTTTTGCAGGCCAAAGCCAGCACTTTAAAATGTTTATTTATACAGTACTTTGCTTTTTCTCGCCACAAGAAAACTCAATCTAGATCACCAATCACCAGGACTTTATTTTGAGTTAGTAAAAATACACTCAGCCCCCGATGGTGCAGTGGGTTAAACCGCTGACCTGCTGAACTTGCTGACCAAAAGGTTGGAGATTCGAATCCGGGGAGCTGGGTGAGCTCCTGATGTTAGCCCCAGCTTCTGCCAACATAGCAGTTTGAAACGTGCAAATGTGAGTAGATCAATAGGTACCACTCTGGCAGGAAGGTAACGGCACTCCATGCAGTCATGCTGGCCACGTGACCTAGGAGGTGTCTACGGATAATGCCAGCTCTTTGGCTTAGAAATGGAGATGAGCACCAACTCCCAGAATGGACATGACTAGACTTCATGTCAGGGGAAAACCTTTACCTTTACCTAAAAATGCAGTCAGTATAGTTTCTTTAAAAAAACAGAAATACATGTGAGGTGTTTTTGGCATAATTCTGAATATCAATTTTGGCAATAGTTTTTTTGCATGAAAAATGTGTACTTGGGTGGAATTCAGACCGTTCAGCAATAATAGCCATGTAAGGATTTATAAATGCTAAGATATAGATCTTTTGCAACCATGGTTATTTTTATGGCTGGAATTTATGCATTATAAAGAGAAGCTGAGTTATAGCAATTTTACAAATTCTATTACTTCTAAGATGTTATCATTTAACATGGATTGTTAAATGAAAATCAAGAGAACTAAAAGACGGTATCAACTAGGGGCTGACCTTTTTGAGACAGGAAAAAGGAAAACTGAAGTGGCTCTTCATAAAAATGATTAATTTGAAATACTTCAGGATTCATTCTCAAATATTATTAAATGCCTATTCCTCAGCATTTTCCTGTGGTTGCCTAGCACTTACAGCATAAGCACATCTTGAAGCTCAGTGGGAGTCATCAAAAGTTACAGCATTAATTGTCAAGTGGGGTGAACTACATGAAACTCAAAGAAGATAAAAACAAGCTATTTACTTATTTATTTTCTCACATTAGCAGTAATTAATTAATCACCATGGAATGCAAAGTATCACTTGAGTATATAAAGAGGTAAAGTTAATGTTTTTAAAAGGAAGAACAGAATTTAAATTAGTGTAAGATATGATTATTAAAAATTAAGTTTTTTGCTAATAATATCACCAAAATATTCATAACAAACAACGAGCATTGATTGTAAACTTTTTAATAGGAAAAGAAAGATAATAATCACATTGATAATTTCCCATATTAAAATACAGAGAAAGAATAAATGAAGCTATTTGATCTTAATCTACAAAGAGAATGACAGACACAGAAATTAAGAAACCAGTAGCTAATTACTTAGAAGAGGAAAATAAAAATGACAATCCACTAAACTGACACTCCAATAAACTGATCTCAACAGAAGGTATTCAGATAGCCCCCGAGCAAAGCCAGACATCATAGTTTTCTTTTAAACTCGGGCGTGCCATCATACTAGGATTTTCAAGGAATTGAATCATTTCATTATATCTCACAGCTGTTATGATCAAAACAATGAGCATTACATCCAAAGGAACATTGAGCTGAGTTTGAGAAATGGGATCGTAAAGCAGGTATACAAAAAACTTCTTTGTGAATCATCCCCTCTTATTCTACATATTAGATCAGAAATCAAGTTTGATTTTTTTCTAGAGAGATGACTTCTGAGTGAATATATTTAGAGTCCTGTTTATTCAGTTCATGTGGATTTAATTAAGAATTACTGAACTATCTCTGTAAAAATGTTGAAAGAAGCTCTTTTCTGTGCAAAATATGAGATTACATCTAAATAAATAGGACTGTTAAATTATAGTCAAGCTAAGCATGATTAACTACGGTTGTCAGATTCACAACCAGTGAGTTTTCCTGTACGTTTCAAGTTTGTGTAGAAGAGAGAAATTCAAGTCATGCAACCAGATAATACAGCCTGTTGAAATTTCTTATTCTACACAATCATTAAACACAATCTTGTTTTTTTCATTGGCAACTCTGATTTGCTGTCCGTGGCAAAGAATTGGACTGAATATCCTTTCCAAATCAATAATTCTATGATTTCACTGCTCTTGGTGGGGCGTCTGTACATAGTATGGGTTGCAAACAACAACCACCCATCATTTTGAATACGAACAAAAGCCTACAGAGCTACTCTTCATTTAAGGGCCTCCATTTAGGTGAGATTGATAAAAATTCATTTACAGTATTGTTCACAGTTCTCCTTTTTTTGCCTACACTTATGTCCCCAGTAGCTTGGCTTTCAGATACTCTTCCAAATCTCTTCTGTTCTGTTGAGAGCTGTGATAGTACAAATGTTTATTTGTGTTATTCAGAGCTATCCTCTTTGATATATCATTTTACAATCTAGACAAATGTAGTCCTATGTAATTATTTCTCCTGGATGCATTTCCCAATGACCTCATCCCTGTAGCTTTATGTACCGGACCTTGGAAAGAGAGAACATATGGTTTCATTGATCAAACAGAAGTGAGCCCTCCTTGAGATAAAAAGTGTAACAAATTCTTCCCCTGAAAGTATTTGCCCAGAGACACAGAACTAAGTCATTGTCTGGTCATGAAATCAGTCACAAAGTGACCAGTTAGACCTTTTCAAGCAAATCCAGTTATATAATCAAATAGGCAATGTTGAAATTTTTGACTTGCTGCATTCCACTCCTCAATTTATAAGAAACTATAAGCTGCAGTGAAACTGCAGCACAATTTCATGCATTTAAATTGGTGCCGCAGGAGGCTCGAACAATCAGTCCCAAGCTGTTAATGAACCGCATGAAGTAAATAAGTAAGTAAATAAAACAAGTCAAGACCATCTTTTGCAAGTTCAAAGTCTGTCTAAATAATTCCACATGCCAGCTGGGGACTTCTTTTCAATTCAGATTTTCTGAGGCCTGAATCATTGTACCGGGCTGTGGCACAGCTGGCTAGTAACCAGCTGCAATAAATCACTACTGACCGAGAGGTCATGAGTTCAAAGCCCGGGTCGGGTTAAGCCCCCGACCATTAAATAGCCCAGCTTGTTGTTGACCTATGCAGCCCCGAAAGACAGTTGCATCTGTCAAGTAGGGAAATTTAGGTACGCTTTATGCGGGAGGATAATTTAACTAATTTACAACACCATAAAACTGCCATCAAAGGAAAGGAATGAGGAAGTACAGCCACTAGTGGACAGTGAAGCAACAGCTCCCGCTGTGGCCGGAATCGTGAAGCTGGAAAAATGTTAAAAATGCCTCTGAGTCTGTCTAATGTATGTTGTTTGTCTGTTGGCATTGAATGTTTGCCATATATGTGTTCATTGTAATCCGTCCTGAGTCCCCTTCAGGGTGAGAAGGGCAGAATATAAATACTGTAAATAAATAAATAAATAAATAAATAATACCAGATGCGAATTGCTCATTCTTTCTAAGAGATGTGGCAGAATCACTTGCTTTCTACATTAATTGTTCTTTTGAACACTTCTTTCTAATCATTAGATTCTGTTATCCTGTGTTAGTTAGTTGGTCTCATCAAATATGAGCAATCTGATGATTAGAAGAAAGTGTGTCAAAGGACAACAATTAATACAGTAAACAGGTAATTCTGCTGTATTTCTTGAAAGAAGAGAGATGCAGAGGTGTGATGCACTTAAATTGGTTCCACAGGAATCTGGCATGGGAGCATTATAGAGCTAATTCCATTTTAGATAATGGAAGAAATCCCCTTAAGATTGGGCTAATTAAAAGATCTCTAGTAGAGATCCAATACAAGAAAGTCCCAGGTCCTCAATTGAAAGGATAAAATGACATGAAAAGTTAGCAAAAAACTCCCCTTCCCATTCAAGACAGCTACTACTTCTCACAAGAATTAATATTGTGTTAGAATAACAAATAATGTAAACTAATAAAACTTAGCAGTAGTGGCACCATAGTTAACACTTGTTAGTAATGCACAGAATGCTGCACAGTACATACTTTTGAATGTCTTCTACCATGAAAACCCTATGCTGAAACAATCCAATAATGGCAGAAGATGATGTTCCTGGGTTGGATAGCACTCAACAAGCTATTAAGATAGAGGAGAGGACTGGGCCATAGCCAGAAAATTTTATTTTGGGGTGGGGGGGGGGAGGAATGAAACCTTTTAAGCGAATCATAAAGAGTAGTTCCATAATGAAAAATAATTTAGACATCAGGCTCCATCGATAAACTTCAGTGGACACTCATGGGGATTTGGTTAATCAATTAAAATTCATGAGTAAACAAGGTTGTTTTTTTTAAAACCTGAATAATTTTGGGGTTGGGGTTGAACCCCTCCCCCCCCCCCACCCTTTGGCTACAGCCCTGGAAGAGGACAATTATGAGTAGCATTGTGGCTAGTGATACAAATGGTCTCAAATTAAAAAAAATATATTCCACTATTCATGTGCCCAAAAAGTAAAGGAAAACCCAAAGCTGCTCAACACATATTATAAGATGTGAGAACCACGAAATTGGGGGACACTAGACTTATTAGTAAAACAAAAAGTAAAAAACAAACAAACAGTAAAATGGCTGAATCAATATTCCTGTTAATCTGTTTATTTTCTTGTTGTCAACATAAAAAAAATCAAATGTACCATCCTAGATGCAGCTCACAAGAAGTCATCCACTTATTGTCTGCAAGCAAAAGTTGGTTCATTTGATAAATCTATGCAGTCAACCAATACTTTCATTTGTTTCCTGGGTGTAGAAATCGTATAGTAGCATCAGATACATTTTTTCAACTGTCTACATCTTTAACCACTTTTGAAATTCATGTGAAATCTTGTGAAACTATTGTTTGCATGCAGTCACAACAAACATAAAAGTTAAAAGAGATAATCTGACTTAGTATTCAATTAACAGATATTATCATTTGGGGGAAAGACAACAATTTGCACAACCTGTACTATGTGACAGCAATCTTTAATTAAGTTCTAATAATTTAAATGCTGTTTTCAATTAAGATAATTATATTTCTTTGATATTTAAACCCTGGCTGAAAAAGAAAGTATGCCTACTCACCATATGCACATTTTTTTTTAATAGAGTGTTAATTGTGATGATATCATGAATGTCAGAGGCTAAACTTATTTTTAACACCATTGGCCTTAATCCAATATTGTGTCTCCTCATTCTTCATCATTGGTGGTGTGGCTGAAATCAGAAGAGGAGATCATGCCCTCCTTTGATGATAGTGAAAATTCAGTGGATCCTAACCAAGGTATTTTATATCACGCTTCAATATATTTTATATAAAGCTGTTTTTTAAATATACATGCAGAGTTGTTGTTGCATGCCTTCAGGTCATTTTCCAATTAATGGTGATTCTAAAGTGAAACAATCGCAGTGTTTTTTGGGACAGACAGTGTGTGACTCCATCACCCAGCCAAGTAGCAAATCACACCCTGGCCTTCAGAGCTTTAGTCCAATGCCCAAACCACTACACAATACCTGGGAAACTATTTGGAAATTTTATTCTACTGAAGTATTCTCAACATAAAATATTTTAAATATGGGGCCACTCATGAAAGTGATTCAAACATGATTTATTAACAAATTCTACACAATGAACTTGACTTTTTCCAAGGTAGACTGTATGTGTTTGCCTTGAGAAGTGTAGATATCACTAAAAAAGTAAGGAGTGTCCTTCTCCAAATGTTTGCTCTTCACACTACCAATCTTGGTACTGCTCCATTATCCAAGTAGAGGCCACCAGGGGGCGCTGGAGCAAGAAGGATAGTTGATTTTATGGGGGGAGGGGGTTTAAGGAGTAAAACCATTTACCTGTTTTCCTGTGATTGTCCCCACCCATGTCCCTGTCATTTTTTTTTTTCGTGTCAGGAGCAACCGAAGTTGCTTCTGGAGTGAGAGAATTGGCTGTCTGCAAGGACGTTGCCCAGGGGATGCCCGGATGTTTTGATGTTTTACCATCCTTGTGGGAGGCTTCTCTCATGTCCCCGCATGGAGCTGGAGCTGATAGAGGGAGCTCATCCGCGCTCTCCCCGGGTGGGATTCGAACCTGGAAGCCTTCAGGTCAGCAACCCAACCTTCAAGTCACAAGGCTTTTTATTTACAGTATTTATTTACAGTATTTATATTCCGCCCGTCTCACCCCGAAGGGGGCTCAGGGCGGATCACATTACACATATAGGGCAAACATTCAATGCCTTAACATAGAACAAAGACAAGTCAAACATGGGGCTCCGAGCTGGCCTCCAACTCATGACCTCTTGGTCAGAGTGATTTGTTGCAGCTGGTTGCTCAACAGCCTGTGCCACAGCCTGGCCCCCTAGGCCACCGAAAACAACCCTCATTTGTGAAATGGGAAGTGGGGAGGAGGAATAACCAGTGAAAATGGATTATCTCTCTCTCTAGTGCCCCCTTGATAAAGGAACAGTACTCCAATCTTCTTCACCAACAGTGGCTAATTGGAACTCAGTTGCCCAAGCAAGGAAACTGATCTTGCATCCATTGGCTTTTCTCTATTGCCTAGCAATTTTATGTATTGTTAAACAACACATATAACATGTTCTTTTCATGTTACTTGGAGTTTCTATGTGTATACGAGCTTGGAAAAAAATGTTTCTGGACTATAACTTTCAGAATCCACAACTAGCATGGCCACTCATCAAGCTCACTGCAGAATTTTGGAAACTACAAAAATAACTTATTGTCTACCAGCTTACTGTCTGACCCTTTGTCAATTTCTGGTGCGAATAATGATGATCTCCCTATGGAGTTGGGCTTCAACTTCTAACATTCCTCATTACTGAATGAGCTGGGTAGGGCAGTTAGGATTTGTCACTTAATTGTGGGGTTCATTGTTTCCAACCCTGGTCTTTGACATATGAAATATGTTAGTACTTGGAATGCCATAGGACTCTTTGTTGGATAGAAGAATTGTTCTTCTCTTCTCTCAGCTGGTGGATCTGAGCAATTGTTTTATGACTTACCACAAGGTAAAGTACATTTTTCAGTACTTCTGTCACACAGTTTCATGGTTGACTAATATAACTAATCCAACATAACAGATGTCTTATTAATATAACAATATTCATTTATCCTCATATCCTTTCCTTGTCAGATGTACACAGTGGGGAGCCCACAACATCACATTGCTTATAGGGAAAATTAATAAAGAGTTTTTTTAACTTGACAGTTTTAAATGCCTGATATATGTTGTCCAGTGACATTCCACATTCCATGTAAAAGTCCTGTGACAGCTGAATCAGTTTATTTCCCAGTTCCCTTGTGAAAGCTGGAGAAATGTGCATGTGTGGTTATAGCACTGAAACAGTTAAGAGAATCCATTTGCATGCTGCATTAAAGGCAGAGAACAGGAAACTCAAATTAAAAGTCTGTAACAGTTCACAACAAGTTTTAGATGATAATAATAATAATAGCAAACTCTCCCTACATGTACAATTTCCTTGAAAATATGCTTTATCTCTTCCTAGTCTTGAACATATTTACACTCAGATCCTGACCATGTCCCCTCACAAATTATCAAGTTAAGAACCAAAACTGGGGTACTTTGAATGTGATATTCCTGCTTCTTAGCAGGGGGTTGGACTGGATGGCACGTGAGGTCTCTTCCAACTCTATGATTCTATAATTCTATGATTCTATGTAGTATGACTTTCATATTTGTCCATTTGATTATTTATGGATATGATTTAAATTTTCTCTCCGGAAACCTCTAGGGACTCCGGAACTACTCTACACGCAATTTTTGCTAGAAGTTGACCATAATGTTGAAGGACGTAGAGTTTCATAGTGAGAACACCTTTATAGGAATCTGTAGGTCTTTCAGTGAGATTCTCTGGCCAATGTCTACTGGAAATTGACCATAGAGAAATGTTGGAAGACCTAGAGATTTTTAGAGAGGTATTATCTTAGGTAAACACATGAAAAAGTTTTAAAATTTGTGTTATTTCAATTTTTGCTGGAAAAATGGTCTTGTGGTCTTGTGCTCCTAATGACGTCAAATGGAGTAGACTGGTTGTACACTAAATAAAATACCAAGAGCTCTGTGTTGTTGTTGTTGTTGTTGTTGTTGTTGTTGTTGTTGTTTTATCCATTTATTTCCAACTTTTCTTTCAATCGTGGCCTTAAATGGCTAACAACAAGTTAACACATCAGATGCTCCACAAGTCTGAGAGTTGCAGCATGGAAAGGCTGCAGAGACTAAGAGAAAGGAAGTTCTTGGGATTCTCTTCCATTATCCAAGTGGAGGCCAGAAGAGGGCTCTAGGGAGAGAAGGATAGTCCATTTTATGGGGTGGTGGTGGAAGGAGGAAACTATCCCCCCCCATTTTTGCTGGTTATTCCCCCTCCCCTCTTCCCATGCCATTAACTAAGGTTGTTTCTACGATGGGGACATGGGTGAGGGGAATAACAGAAAAACCTGTGTGCATCTGAAGAAAAGTGATATTAAAAGACACACTCCAATAACATGTTTGGGGTTATGTACTATGTGGCAACTTCCTTGCCTAAGCTAACTCCCAAAAATGACAATTCCACCACATCAACATTGAGCTTTAAATCTTATACAGGAGTTAGATTCTCTTTTCTTCATCCTTTCCCATAAGATCATGTTTCTCAGGGTGTAAACCAATATTGCAAAATGTATAAACCATGGAGAGCTTTGGCACTGATTTTTATGCCTATTGTCTACACTGTGAAAGCCATCCACTGCATGGCTATCAGCCTCCTCCCAGTAGACTCAAATCAAGGAAAAGCTTCATGAGAACCCCCACTCCTCTGAACGTTTCCCCAGCAACAGCAAGAGTATCCTTCTGGGCAGCTAAACCAGGAAATCCCAATTGGATCCCCCCCCCCCCCCATGGAGGGTTGTCTCCAGGGGCAAACCAAGAATATGCAACTTGGAAGTCTCTGAACACTCAGGAGTGGAGTGGGCAGATCAAAAGACAACCTGGCAAAATGGCACTACCTAAAAGAATCCTCCACCTTTTGCGACTGTGAAGCAGAACAGACAACTCTGCATCTGAATGCATGTCCTGCCTCATGTACAGATGAATAATTGTTTGAAGCTACATACAATGTGGTCTCTATTGCCCGTTATTCATCAAAAGATATTTAGCCACTTGTGCTCCTTCAATTTTTATCAGTTTTATACTAATTTATGCAATGCTTTTGATACAAAATAAATAATCCACCAAGTGGACAAACAAAAGTCATGAAATATTACAGAGATGTGGAAAACAGAAAAATATGATTTAAGACATATGAAAAGTTAACATAGCCCTCTTTCCTAGAGAGTGTTGCCCAAGAAGAAATGTTGATGGGACATTTTGAAAATTCCTGTTGCCATACATTGTATCCATACATTTCTGTTGTATCACAGTTATAGATTGTCCAGTTGCCACAATGCCCCATCTTTCAAACATTCAGAAAACGTTACCTTGTTGAAATGTTGCTTAATTTGATCCTCCCTTGAGGATTTTATCTACAAAAAGCTTTTATTATTGATGACAAGTTACAAAGATGCTTTAGCTAATAGCTCTGTTTGTAGCCTTAACCTGAGTTTGTGAAGTAAATGTTTAAATATTTTTTAAAACTCTTCTAGAGAGAAAATTTGATCAAGCTAACTGAGCATTCATCAATATGGATTTCTTTCCTACAGTTATGTCTCCAGCTGAAACCACACTTTCAAAACAAAGGCCACATGTGATGAAAAGTATAATTATGTGTATACAATATTTTTATAGCAATATAAACATGACAGCATGATCAGGAGAAGACTTCCAGTACCCTAAAAAATACATGCCCTAAGAAGCAGCACATCCTGTTAAATCTATCTCAGTGCTTCCCTAGGAAATTACTTGGTAATATTTTTTCTAATGAGTTGAGAATTATGGCTTGTGTGTATGTGCGTGCGTGCACATACATATATACACAGGCACACATGCACACATTGATTGTTTACAGTAAAATGCAATATATTCTGGCAAACATTCCAGTGTGTTTAGAAACATCTATAAATTGAAAATATACTCTTTGCAACTGCATACATTGTCTAGACTTTCTTCCTGTGGCTGATCAGATATTAACTGCTGTTTATCCATAAGTCTCTAACTTCCTTTGTTGTGCCTTAATTTTCATGAAATAAATAGATCTTAAATTAAAACATAGTCTGCTTTCTGTACAGGATACTATAGTATTATTTGGAAAACATGAAATAAGCAATATAAATAATTATGTAAGTATGATGCAATAAATACAGTCAGCCCTCTGCATTTGCTGGGGCGAAAGACACAGAACACAATGAAAGTGAAAATTTGCAAATAAAAAATTGCTAGTTTTTTATATGAGAGAATATCTTTTATGAATTTCTAGGAACTCCTCCAGCATAGCTCCATGGTCAACTTCTGGAGGAGTAGCAACAAAGGACAGGCTTTCCTCCTCTCCCACTGCCCCCCAACTCCTCAACACATTAATTGCGTGATTATATTTTATTCTTTTATAAGTTTATTAAAAAATATTCTGGAGCAGTAGAACTGTGGGAGAGTGACACTACACTGATAAACAGAAATACAGTCATGGAAGTATGAACCCACAAAGATTGCAGTTGCATGATGAAAGGAGAGATGCAGTAGTGATGTTCACCATCACAGTAAGCTGCTGCAATAAAGTGCTTGGTGAAAGTGTTTTTATAATGTAAAGATGTAAATACACAGTGGCCAAAGGACATTTGTACTTACCCCCCCCCCCCCCGATATATGCATTGCCAGTCATATACATTTTTCAAAGGTGCACATGCTTTTGTGGGCCTTTTTCTTCAGAGACACACAAAAGGTCTTGGAAATGTCTGAGATGACATTGCCTCACAACCCTATGGACCTCTTTGCATGGCCCAAAACTTGGCTGCAGTGACGGGTGTTTCTCAGTTCCGCCATGGGGCCTGATGGCTCCCATCACATTCCAGAAAAGTACTTCCATGGTGGCTCTGTGGCGGTACTGTCACCAAAATCCTGCCACTGCCAAAATATTGCCAGCAGCAGTCGACAGGAGGCCTCCTGTCTTTCAATGGCAACCAACTAGGACATCTGGCTTCATCACACTCCCCCCGTGATGAGGTGGGGGGATGGTTTGACAATGTGGGGCATGGGCAATAGGTCCCCACATTCCCTGGATGGACACCGCCGGGATCACCCGGATCTGCAGCAATCTGCGGCAATTCCGGCAGTGCGTGTGACAAGATCCAAGATGAGATACAAAATGGGTATTTAGGCAAAGAAAACAAGTGTCTATCTCTAGCTATATTTAAACTGATCCAAGCTCATGGATCACTTTTGCATTTGTGTTGAAAGGACACAATTTGTTAAAGGTACTGAAAATTCAGAGTCTTATCCTCTGGTCCACAGTAGACATCATGGCTGCTCTAATTCATCTTTATAAGCAGACTGATAGACCTGAATGGCTTTCTGTTGCTCTAGAACAGTAGTTTCCAATCTTTGGTCCTACAGGTGTTTTGGACTTCAGATCCCACTATTCCTAACAGCTGGTAAAATGGCTGGGATTTCTGGGAGTTGAAGTTCAAAGGACCAAAGATTGGGAACCATTGCTCTAGGACAATAATATCAAAGTTCTGGTGGAATGAAGAAAAGGCCATGGGGAGTGGGATAACAACTCCCGAGCTTCACCTCCTATGAAGAAGAGTTAAATGCACCCCATACATTTTTGGGGAAATGATAGTTATGAAATATGTGGGTGGTGTCCATGGCAACCTTGACTGAAAATATGGAATTAATCTGGCTGAATAAAGGTCAGAGACATCTCAAAATTGTTTTTGTAGCCATTCCAACAACAAAGACATGATTCTTTCTATTGTCTCTGTATGGAGTTGCCTAATGGAGTTCTGTTTTATTCTTGAAACAAAAATATTGACTACACAACAGTCTGTTATGAACAATTTACACCCACTTTATGTACAAAATGACTAAGCTCTGCTTATATTCCGCTGTTATAAATCAGTGGGTGTAACTTTGTACCTGCTTTTCCAACAGTAATGCATATCCTTAAATTTGTATATTCTAATCCTCCAAGATAATTGGAGGCGTGTCTGATGCACCCCTATCCTTTTTGGCTCTTGAAAGCAGTCAGGAGAAAACTAGGTGAATGGGTAGAGAAAGTGGCAGGCAAAATTATGATTATTTAAGAGAACTTTGGATATCTGGCTGGCTACTGAGAAAGATGCTTTGAATATTGAATGATGCTTCCTTCTTTTTTCTACTCCAACTATGTTTGCAAATTATTTGTAATGTGGTTGTTGTTTCAATATGATAATTTGTTTTGTCATGTTTTAATATCATAGCTTGGTATATAGTTACTTTTTATATAATCATGTTTGGTGTAATCATCTGAGTGTAGCTTAATCATGTTGTGTGTCATCTTGCATCCCAATGCTGGGAGGAAATAAATACATTCTGAATTCGTTAATTATAAAAATGCTATGCAATACCAAGAGATAGCAAGAAAAACTTGATGTTTTGGGATCCCATGTAAAAAGAGGAAGTTTGCCAATAATGATGGAGGGTAATGATGCAACCAAACTCACAGTATTAGAGAAATGCCACATTAAAACAAATTTAATATAACCCATTTGTCAGGTTTTCCATTAAGTTTTTCTACTTCACAAAAAGAATATGTGAGTACACCTCAGATGATTTTTGCTGAAACATCAGTTAAATGTGAGCTAGCCCAATGAAGCTTTATTTATTTATTTACAGTATTTATATTCCGCCAAAGGGGACTCAGGGCGGATCACAATGTACACAAACAGACAAACATTTAATGCCATATGAGCATAGAGACAGAGACACAATTACACCATATATGTATGTGTGTGTGTGTTGGACAGAAAAACAAAGATACAAGAAAAGAGGGAGAAAGAGAGAATTATATTTGTTTGCCTTAACAGACTTATAGTTCTATTTGCTAATTTCTTAGCAATTTTTTCCATGTGGGAACAGATTCCAGTGGCATCAGTGCTTGTTTCATGTAATGCTACAATAGAAGTAAGCTCTATTCATGCCAGTTCAGATCCAACCATGATTGCACAAAAACATTATCATTTAATGCAGAAAAATGCCATTTTTTCTCAGTAGCATATCTATGTGAGGTCCACTCTTGATTTGGACTTTCATGCAATGATTTAAATCCTCCTTAATATTTTTATTTTAAATTTCTCTGCAGTGGGAACTCTAATCCCTCCTCCTCTCAGAAATTGTTCCACAGATTAGTTTGACTCTATGGACTTTATCACATCAACCCACAATTCCATTACAGGTCTGTTAATATTCACAGTGGGTACCTATTGCATTGAGCACCTTCAATATTGCACCTCTCTTTGGAAATACAATGGCAATAGTATGCCATTCCATAGTCTCACAATCAGAGTTCCACACACCTCATAACCATGCCTTCCTTCACTATTGTGGTTCCTCAATTACCTTAATTATTATTTTTAGTGCAATTGCACTACTTCAGATTTTAAAACAACAAAAAAGCAATTATATGTATAAAATACAAGGAAATCTTCCAGCCTAGAAATAGCGAGGGGGAGGCTGGATAGGGAGAGACTCTTGCCTCTTGTGTCATGTTACTGCTGGCATGCTGACATAGATGGGAACATAGCAAGATTAGGTTTAACCATCAATACCTAGGGATGGGAGAATCAAAGAGTGAGGAGAGAAATAAACAAATAGCAAAATGCACATGACCTACGTCTATGACTACATGGAAATTTAAACTCTATTCCTGGACATAGTTCTAGGAATGTATTCATTGCACGAAACAAATTCATCAGTAGTGTCAGTTATACAAAATAAAAGACAACAACAATTCCAGCTCACCAGGTATAGGAAATAGAGCCCACACAGGTATTCTACTCTTATCTCCCTTTTAGCTGATCTCAAGTGCTGCTTCTGTGCTGCCTGTAGTGTAATGTATTTAATACAGAAGGGTCTTTTGTTCCTCATAAATCAGAATGTAGACAATACAGGGACCAGTAGCAGGAACATGTATTTCTCCTGACCCTCTTTGTCATAGCTCACAACGGATATGTGGAGTGGAATGCAACCCATGGTGTTATTTGGAAGCACTCCCATTCCTCACCCCATGATTGTAAATAAATGCAAAGGACAGCAGTTTTTTGCCTCTTACCACCCCATGTTAGTCACAAATTAGCCAAAAATCAAATGGAAAGAAGACATGATATAGTTTTTACTTATGTCAGACATGCTGGCCTAGCCCCTAGGGGATGCACTCTATGCAGTTTTTGTGTTCTGGTGTACATAGAGTTGGAATATGCCTTGTAGTCATCTACTAATCAACAACAGTAGAGAGGGGCAACTGTCTTCCTCTAGATGTTTTTAATTGAAACAACTCTTCGAGGGTCATACTTGTCCATACCCAAACTAAAGTACCTTGAAGAGATGACTGTCCTCTGCTTAATTCCCTCCAACAAACAGATTCCCACTAGATCCTGAGACAATCTGTTCCACTCTTGAACAGTTTGTATTGTTAGGAAGGGAGAGTTGTGATGTCTAGCCAAATCTCCACCCACTGGTTCTAGTCTGTTCTTCTGGAACACCAACCCTGTTCCATACTGTGCTTGGCAGACTTTCAGATGTTGCATCTCCCCTTAGTCTTCTGTTACCAAGTTAAAAGGGTGAAGTTCTTCCATCCATATTTCATTGAATTTTGCTTCCAGGATTCTGCCTCTTGAAGCTCGCTGGATGAAAATCAAGTGCATGCTTCTTTTTCCATGAGAAGATTGTAAGCACATGAATGCTTTTAACCTATACTCTTTCTTGTGGTCTTTGTGCTAATGTTTGTCCTAGGTGAGACTTGGCAAGGTGAATGTAACAGTCCTAAATGACAAATACTTCAATTTTTTTAATTTGATGTTTTGAAAATGCTCTTAGGTCACTATTACACATGGTCAGCTTATGTCAACACAAATTTCTATCAGTTGAGTCAAATGCTGCTGCTAAGTCAGCAAAGGTGTATTAGTCTTCTGGACATTGTAGTAAATATCTGTAATATAAATTGGAGGACTGGGAATCTAATTAAACATATAATTCAGCCTGGGCAGGCTTTAGGACAGATCAACATACTATTGACTATTGATTGTTATTTAAGCCCAACAAGGAATTGCTGGTCCTACTAAACATCTACGTATTGCCTTTTTGACTTAGTTATTACATTCTTAATTACCAACTATCACATGGCTAATTAACCTCTGGGACCACAATGAAGAGCAGAAAAATCATTTACATTCTCACATTAGGAATTTTTAGGGAGTACTTCTTACCTCTGATTGATGGCCAACCCTTATAAAAGCACAGATGGGATCGAAAGCTCCTGTCCCACAAGCCAGCAGGTGTGTTCGGTTGTATCGATGCAAAGCACGGATGTAATTGGCACACTCCTCCTGATGTGATAGATAAGAAATGTCATTAAACGGTATTTTAAAATAAATAATTCCATTTTTGATGTCAGTGACATTATCAACTCTTAATTTTAAACATATTTTCTTTGATCATTGAGGTTTTGGAAAGGAGGACAGCTTGCACAGTTCCATTTTCACAGCAAGGAGGAAATAAAAGCAATGGCAGAAGAAAATTATTTTTGATAGAATATATATCACACTCAATGAAACTATCTCTCTTACAGCTTCTAAGGCTCATCAAAGAAATGTATCTCATCTGCAAAATCTGAACATTTGCCAGGCATATAGGATGTTTCAGAGACAACATGTGAAATGACTATGCATTTTTGAAGAATGCAAACACATGATTTAGTTAATGGGAAAATTGCATACACTAATTATAATGTATAAAATATATTTAAAAGTGTACAAATTTCAGTGCAAGGGAAAAAAAGGAAAGCCATTAAGGAAATGTAATGAAGTGGAGGCTTAGATATGTCCACACCCCATGGATACTCAGTGGGTTTACTATCTCAGAGTTTGCCAAACTGGCAAAAAAAAAAAAAAACCCAAACAAAAGCCCTGGACTGATCCCCAAATCCAGTACTGCATGTGTCCATGACACAAAGAAACTTATACTGAGTAGATCAGGTTCTGAGTTTGACCCAACTTTGTCCCACTTTAGGAAAAGTCAGAGGATATGGCAGATTTTTATGGAAACTACAGAGTATCCTGAACTACATGACAGTCTAGGCAGCTGGATCGGATTCATTTCAGGCCACTTCCATTTGACCCCCTCCTTCTTGCTGATCACATATATGCCCCCATTCTGACATAAGCAGACATGACAACAGAGATCTGTGACAGAAAGTGATGATACTAAGGATGAGACAGTTCAATAGGGCTGATGCATTCCCAGCCCATCTGGACACTTGTATTAGATTCAGCATGGGACAGATTACAGCATGGGACAGATTACCAGTGGAATAACCTGTCCAGTGTAGACGTGACCTCAGAGTGAAGATGGGAGAGTAAAAATGGTGGGCAGGAGACAAGAGTAGTGAAGGGAAGTATCTATAATGGGATAAAATGAGGGTGTAGTTCTCTGAAATAGGAATTCTCTCCCAATGAAATTTCCTTCACTCCCCAGTTTTCCAGGATTGCAATGACTTGAAACACTACAAACATTCACCAGATCACCTGAGAAAAAGACTGGGAAAGAGAAAATACTATTTCGGATCATCCCCAGTTTGAATTATATTGACAGTCCTCTTGATAAAGAAGAGCAAAGTTGTTCCACTATTTATACTTACAGCATATCTTCCCTTGATAGTGCATTCTTCTTCTTGTAGGGATGTACTTGGCCAATGAATCTGCAAAAAAATTAAAAACGTTTTAAAAAGGCAACAACCAATTGATATACTATATGAGGCATTCACCTTAACAGTAATCATGAAGATGATTTTAAATTTCAGATGGGTATTGATCTCAATCTATACTTAATATATTTTCCCCTGTCAGTGATAATTCACATTTTGCTTTTCAATGTATAGACAGGTTACACACAAGACTGAGAGCGGTTCTACACAGGCACATAATATGGTTCGGAACCGGCATTAAAAAAAATGCAAGTTCCAGACTGCATTATAGTCACACAGGGGAACCCTAAGACACATTGGTGGTGGGACACCAATCTGACAGCCCAGCCATGCCATGCCAAAGTTGCTTTGGCACTGTTGAGTATAGGTTCAGTTTCCATCCTCCCTGCAGCCCTGATTTTCCACAAGAGAAGAAAGAAAATCTACTTGCCACATGGTATGCAGACTCTTCTTAGTCCAGTGCCATGTGACTGACAAAGGAACCTGGGAATAGCAAACCACACTGCTCTGTATAGGTTCCTTTGTCAGTCACATGACGCTGAACCAAGTGGTAGGTGGATTTTCTTTCTTCTTCTAGGGAAAATCAGAGGTGCCTTGGTCATGAATGGAGAGCCATCCCACCTATACTTGGGACTGCAGGATGGTTGTGGAGAATTTGTTAACTGAAGATCAGGTCTCTACAAAACATACAGCTTATTAAAAAGAACCTCACCAGAAAGTCTGGAACAAGTGAAATCAAAATCTTTATTACGCTCATAGACCACCATAAGAGGGGTACAATCTCATAGAAGCATGTACATAAAATCTAAAAGGCTAAAAAAACAAAGTTATGTTGAGGGGTAAAACACAAAAGGGATTGGACAAAAAAAAGGGACGGAGAGGGAGGAGGGAGGGAGATTGATGGATGAGTATGAGCATTCAAGGCACAAGTCTGGAGGACTGGGGTGAAAATAACTGATTTACATTTCAGTTAGCTTATAGTTGGATTGTTAGCTGTTGGCTCCAGTCATCAATTGGTGGATTTTAAGTGCTGCTGCACAAAACATGGTGGTATTGTAGGTTATAACTGGGTTGGTATCTGAGAACAGCAGGTTGGTGTAAAATTGCCCTGTACGGTCTGGGTAATTATATAGCAAAGGCAGGATAAGTCTGGATCGAATATCCCAGTAGAACAGGCACTGGAGGAGCACATGCTCGGTTGTTTCTATTTGACCCGAGTTGCAGGGGCAGAGTCTCTCTGGGTAGGGGTCTTCCGGTATCGGCCCTCAAGTACAGCTGATGGAAGAGCATGACATTGAGACAAGGTGAAGGCTTCCCGATGGTTGGGAATCTCTAGATTTGTTAAGTATGCCATAGGGTAGGCGAGATATCTGCTGGCTTCACTGACAATAAAGGTTGGGGCGTGGGCTAGATCCAATTGGCACTCTGTATCTGGAACTGCAGGATGGTTGTGAAGAATTTGTTAACTGAGGATCAGGTCAATACAAAACATTCTTCTTCTTTAATCACACAGTCGTTTCCGACTCCTCGTGACCTCACAAAACATACATCATATTAAAAAGAACCTCACCAGAAACTCTGGAACAAGACAGATAATCCACTGCAGTTAATCAAAAAATATCCCATGCAGGGCTCAAAATTGGGCGATCCCAAACAGATGTGGATGTGTGCATAAGCTCACAATGGATGTTAATTGAAAACCCTATATTTTAAAGCTGTCTAGCCATGGATGCCAAAGTTCCTGGCTTTGGTTCACAATCAGTGGATATTGTCACCATCCCAGGCTTGAACAGGCTCCTGGGGTATTTGAGTAGGTGCTGCACAGCGAAAATTGTTTCTTTTAATTCAACACTAAACCATTGTATAGTGTCTGTGTAGAACTGTCTTGAGGGTGCAACTACACTGTAGAATTAATGCAGCTCAATTCAATCGAATCCTGGAAGTCACAGTTTTTCATGGGCTTTTGCCTTCACTGCCAAGGAGTGCTGGTGTTCTCTAATCTACAACACCAGATTTCAAAGCATTGAGTTATGGCAATTAAAATAGTGTCAAACAGCATTAGTTCTATGATGTAGAGCTAATCATAGGCACACCTGTATGTGCAGAATTACTTCATATGTAAGAGCTTTGCCTTTAGAATGATCACAATTCTAATAAATAAAGCAGCCAAAAATCTACTAACTTTGCAGAAGGGGTGGAAACAGATTATGGAGTTCAAGAACTTGCAATCTCACAGTTTTTTGTCAGCAGATAATACCGACAACATATAACTCTTAACTATGAACAAATCCATCTTGCTCCTGTGGAAAACTATCTGACCAACATTCTTTAGCATATACACATAGACAGCACATATGTGAATTTATTGTCCTTTCAAAATGTATACTGCCTTCTTGATTGCAAATGTCTAATTGCTGCATATTTTCCACATAGATAGTAAGCTGCAATTGTACTGCACTCTAAGCCAGAAATTAATTGATTGTAAATGGTGGCCTTTAGCCTTCCATGTGTGATTTTTTTCCCTTGGTGTTGTATATTGTTTGTGAATTCCTCATGATGACTACATTCTTAACTCCGTATTGGGCACTTGCCAGGATGACAGCCTTTTGGCAAGCCGAGAATCACTATTGCTCAATGATTTCTCGAGAGCATTGGAGCTGGGATGACATTAAACTAGCACATACTTCACTGGCCTTTGTGCAATCTTTCATTTATACAAAATAATTCAATAGCTGTTAGGTCCATGACTCATTGTAGGAACCATTTTGCAAATTTCAGCACTAGCCATTTTTCTGTGTGCGCTATATATTTTTTCACTTTTTAAAACATACCAAGAATGTAAGCCATGTAGGGCTCATGGGTTACGCTAAAATGATAAAAGGAGAGAGAATTAAAATAATTCTGTTTGAATATTATCAAAGATCAATTATCTATATGTGGCAGGATGCCATTCTATTTAATTTCAGCCAAACTTACAACCACCTCATTCTTTTTAGGCAGCAATAATTGACTCTGGCTGAATCATCTCAACCATTTTCCTCCATCTTTGGGTTCTTCTGGAACTAGTGACACAAATTTTAAGTATTATAATGTGTTTCCACCTCATCAGTCAGGCAAAATTGTCCATCCTACGATGCTTGCGCCTCTCTTCAGGCATGCAGCCTCCTGGATCTCATCACATGACATCAATCTACTTTCGGCAGGGGTCTGTGCCTTAAAAGAGGTATAAGCATTGCAGGAGGCAGCACCGGCAACATGGGAGGCTTCCCATATTGCATACAAAACAATGGGAGTGTCAAGGACACTTCATCAGTGGCTCGACAGCATAAACTGTCAGATACAGAAGGAGTTTCTTTTAATCTTTACAGCAGCAGAGAAACTCAAGGCCAGACTGAACTTGAAAATCAGGCAGCTCAGCAATATATCCAGAAACAATCCCAGATCATATACAAACAGCAATCCAAACACAGCAACAAGCAAAACACGTTCAGTCTGAGGTCAAAACACAGCTCAGCAACACATCAGGGAGCATAATGCAAGTCCAAAACTCCAAAGCACTGGCTGAAGACATCTAGATGATTGCTTCCAGCAATCTTTCTGTTCTCAGCGTCCTTTTTCTATGCTGGCTTTCTATGGACTCTGGACCTGATCTTCCTTCTGCTGAGCCAATCTCTTTGATTCTGCATAACTGGATTGAGTCTACTCTCATTTGCTGCTGAGCAAAGTGCATCAAATGCTGCCCTCCCTCCTGGAGATCTTCATCTTATAAAGCCTCAACTGCCCCAACAGAGCCCTGATCCTGCACAACAGTATTGTTCTACAGCAGGTCTAACTGTTCCTCCTCCATAGGCTCTGCTTTGGCTACTGGGAGGCAAACCCTCTCCTCCTCCTCTTGGCCTATGGTCCTGACAGGGGGGAATCTGGGCAGTGATGCTTCCCCTTGTGGGATAAGGCGGGGCAATGGGTTCCCCATGTCCCCCCACTGTATTTTCCACAATTCATGGTTAATACCTCCACTATCACCTGGATCAGGGACCTCAATGTGATGAGGTATATGTATATTCCTTATAGCCCTTCTAGGAAGCATGTCCTCTGAACAAGGGCAAAAAAAGAAACTTTCTACAACATCAAATATTTTTTTTAGTTTGGGAAGGATAGGGAGATAGTTTGGGAATTGCTCTGTATCCTGCAATTTCTGTGTTTGTTTTGTCTGTACGTTTGCATGTTGAATCTCAGGGGAGGGATAGATTCGTAGAGTTGGAGGAAACCCCATTGGCCATCCAGTCCTATCCCCTATCAAGCAGGAAAATATAACCAAAGCATTCCTGAAAGACAACCATCCAACCCCTGCTTAAAAGCCTCTAGATAAGGGGACTCCATCACACTCTAGACAGCATATTCCACTGCTAATCGCTCTTACCATCAGGACATTCTTCCATCCCCTGTTTAGATGGAATCCCTTTTCAGGATGAAGAATGGGCAGTTGCATTTGATTAAGCCTCAACTGGAGGGAACATGGTGCTGCGGATTGGGCTGGCCAGATAAGGACATGTCAGAAAAAATGTCTGAAATCTATGCCATGTTTGAGTCCATCTCCCCACCATTTCTCAAGGTGTCACCTAACCCTCTGCTCTATTGCTGGTGTCACAATCACAATTCAGGTCCTGGTTGTGGATGAACAGGCTGGTCTCGTATTTCTTTATAGCCACCTGGATGGATGAGCTCAGTGGTGTCAGCTTTGCCCACTTCAATGTAGCATCAGCCAAGATTAGGGAGCCAGGGAGAGAGGAAGATTTGCTCTCATCCATAAGGATTCTATTACAAGGAAGCCCATCCATTCCATCATTGTCTCTGAGGGTTTGTATCTTATGTTGGATTAAATAGAAAGGACCAGAATGCTGCTGGTAAACCACCCACCCCACTACTCCTCAGCCTCCCTGCCTGAGCTAGCCATGGAAGCCTCAGGGATAGTGTTGCAGAACTCAGGGATTTCAACAGAATTTGCTCAGGACTGGCAGTAGCAGGGGAATGGCCTTTTCATTTTAACATTCCAGTTATAACCTTATTCTGGTTTTGGTTGAAAAAAGAGCTCCATACAAGGTTTTTTTGGGGGGCCCTGGTGGCACAGTGTGTTAAAGCACTGAGCTGCTGAACTTGCGGACTGAAAGGTCCCAGGTTCAAATCCTGGGAGTGGAATGAGCGCCTGCTGTTAGCCCAGCTCCTGCCAACCTAGCAGTTTGAAAACATACAAATGTGAATAGAGCAATAGGTACTGCTTCGGCGGGAAGGTAACAGCGCTCCATGCAGTCATGCCAGCCACATGACCTTGGAGATGTCTACGGACAACACCAGCACTTCAGCCTAGAAATGAGATGAGCACCAACCCCCAGAGTTGGTCACGACTGGACTTAACGTCAGGGGAAACCTTTACCTTTACAGGGTTGTTTTTTTGGGGGGTGGTGGTGGTGGTAAAGTGGCTTTGAGTATGGATTAGGGGCTAATGGCCACACAGAAACAACCCTTAAGAGGCTGAATGAATCCACTTTGGGTAACTAGAGGAGAATAGGAAATGGAAATGAAGGATTTTGGAGGAAGTCCCATGTCTTAATGCCTAGCTGTGCCCTCTGACTCTCCAAACAAAAAGCTCTCCTTCCTGGTGTGGTAATACTGAGAAAATTATGTTGCTACCAAGTTTGTTACCTGGTTTGCAGAAAAGGACCAAGTGAGAGATACAAAGGCGATATATCCAAATATAGTTCACCATAAAAATGAATTACTCATACAAGTAATATGCATATACAAACTGCTACAGCTCCAATATCCTCTATAAATCTCTACAGGAAGCCTGTGAAGAAAGAAAGGCTTAATGTATTATAATAAACTCCAGCACTTTTAGCCCAGGTTTGGAGGGAACAAAATCTCTTCTTTTCCCATTCTAACTGAAAGAACCCTCTGGATCTGTTTGAACTCCTTGGGGGAAGGGTGGGATATAACTAACAGAAAAAAACTAAATGAAATTTGAATTCCAAACATTGCTGATTGAAGAAGGCTATTTCTACATTTGTGATTGGAAAAAAAAACTTCACATATGTACATCCAAATTGATCTGCTTGGCAGTGTGTAGATTTTAAATACTTTAAATATGTGGAGCAAACATTGAAAAATTGGAGAAATAACCATGAAGTGTAATGTCCAGAGAGAGCAACCACATTCTTTGTCAATTAAGTTATTTTCTATTTGCTACCTCATAAAAACCAAGTGCATTTTATATCCACCCAGTTTCTATTGCTTCATCTTTGGTTATTTCTGATGTGTTCTTCTTCCTGAGATATTACTGAATTGCTTAATGTTAGAAAGCTATATCTCTAAGGAAAATATTTTCTCCTTGCTTAATTGTGTTTGTAAATCAGGTCCATATGTCAGGTGAGGCCAAACTTCGTAAAATAAAACTTACATAATGGTCCATGTTGGAGAAACCTAAACAATACAGTAATCAAATCCAAAAGCCATCTTCTTCTTTATTTTCACACTGAGTTTAAGATAAAAAGCAATTTCTGAAGTTGTTTATCTGTTACTTCTGAAAGTGTCAGTTAAGAGAGGGGGAAACTAGATCAGATAAGAATTATTTTTTTATATTTATTTGTCCTGCTTTCTGTTATTTTTAAAAGAAAGACACTTTAAAAATATCAGTAAAATGACCGTAAAGCCCAAGAATTACCCCTGAAAAAAATGCAATCAATTTCCTAGTTTTGCCACCTGAAAGCGAGATGAAGAAATGCAAGAAAAATTACTTCTGCTCAACTCTATGTTTTTATTGTTTTTTCTCTGTTTTAGTTCTGCCATTCTTAATCAGAATTGAAGATGAAAATTATATAAATAAAAAAATGTATTAATAGGTAAATATAAGATATCTTTCACTTCCTCATACAGTAATGGCTGTTTTACGAAGGCTGCCCTAAATGGATGGTTATATTTAATCAATAAATCAGTGAATGCATTTCTGGACAACATGGCTAAGTTGCCACAGGGTAAGAAATAAATTTGATGGCCTCCACAGGACAGATACAAGGAGGCTTTCTGATGAGTCACTCAGTGCCAAAAACATACAAGTGAGAAACACAGGGTGTACAAGGTATTTAAGACCTGACCATGGCCACATGTGCCTCTTTGATGCTAAACATGACCCTCCTGCCTTTGGTGCAGTATGAGCTTGTTTCAGTGCCAAGTAACATGCAGTTGAGTGGAGGGCTTGGGAAGGTGTATACTTTTAAGGTAAACTTTGGGTAAACTCCTGGCCTCAGGAGACCCACATTAGATTGCTCTCCATCTCTTGATCCTTTCAGCTCCAAACAATAAATACGAGGGCTATCCAGAAAGTAGATTACGTTTTGGAATTTAAAATGAACAAAGTATAGGAGAAAACATTTACCATATGCAGTTGAAAGCCAGACCCAAATACCACTTCTCAACATAGTCCCCATTGAAATCTAGGTACTTCTCATAGCGATAAAAGAGTTTGGAAAGTCCTTCCCCACCAAACTTTGCCACTTGGCTTGCATCCTCAACCAGGAAGGTGTCCCTTCCCACACCTACACATGTGCATGCGCTCAACTTTCCCCCACGCTCGTCCTGGATCGCTCTTCTAAGGTTTTGCAAGAAGCACACTTTTCCTGTCCCAAAAAACAGTCGCCATGACCTTCCTTGAAAGCATTTGCAAAACAGAAGAGCGATCCAAGATGAGTGTGAGGGAAAGTTGAGCACATGCACATGTGCAGCTGCGGGAAGGGAAGCCCGCCTGGTTGAGGATGCAAGCCAAGCAGCAAAGTTTGGTGGGGAAGGACTTTTATCGCTATAAGAAGTTCCTAGATTTCAATGGGGACTATGTTGAGAAGTGATATTTGGTTCTGGTTTTCAACTGCATATAGTAAATGTTTTCTCCTATACTTTGTTCATTTTAAATTCCAAAATATAATCTACTTTCTGGATAGCCCTCTTAGAACATGTTCTAAATAAACTGGCATTTATTCAATCCCAATCTTTGTGTCTAGTTTTGTAATTCCATGGTTAGTCATTAAAATCATGAATAAACCACATATTATTTTACCAATACACACTCCTATGATCTCACCATACTCATCTCAATCAACATTCTATGACGCTTCGACTGTTTTAGAGAAAGAGCCCCACGCCAGCTATCACATGATGTTGTGTGCCTTCCAGCTGAGGCCCCGTCCCCAACTGAGGCGGAAGTGTCATTGGATGCTTCCCCCACAACACAGGAGGCTTCCTGTGTTGTGCTGGCTCCAATGAAGCCAGCATGGATCCATTGCAGCTTGGCAACACTTCCCACATGTGATGGAAAAAGTGTTGCCAAGAGGGAGCTGCATGCATGGTGACAGATTCACCCTGCTGCCCCTCTCTTTTTGCTACGAAGCCAGGTGAAGTGGGATGCTTCACCTGGCCATTGTGATGATAGCCAGGTGCACCTCACAAGAATAGTAATGTGTTGCAGGCCTGAGGCTTATTGTGGAGTCTATATATACCTCTTTCTGTAGTGGGTGATTAACAATAAAAAAAACACAATAGTAAACAGTGGAAGTATGAAAGTCCCAGGAAGGAATTAAATGTCTTTGTTTCTTAATGAGCATTCTGTGGTTCTGCTTTTTAAATAGAAAATGAAGTATGGAGTATCACTTTCCATACTTGAGACCCTTGATTATGTTTGGAATGGGCACAAAATTCATCATATTGTAGTAAGCTCTGGTTCCATTCTGGAAATGATCCTAACCTAAATGCCAGCTGTGATGGAATCTGGTTAACGCCTTGAAAAATATAGGCCTGTAAAATGTATTTTTAAATTTTTTATATGTACCAATGCTGGCAGCATCTATCAGAGTTTCCTTGCGTGGCCACTCATTCAAACTATGGTGTAAGAATTAAGAGGGCTAGGAGTTAGCTGGCATACAATTCACCATCTAAACCGTCTTGAAAGAAGGAACTACGACACAACCTGCTGCTGTCGAACTAATATGATTATCTGGAAAAACGATAAAGTTCCCTTTGCATTAAATACTGCTCAGGCCTTTCTTCCATACAACTCCAGTTACATGACAACAATTAATGCTGCTTTCAAAAAATCAAGACATCTCATATTTTAAGTGCCAATAGTTTCGGGATTCCCTGTGAATGTGTTGGTTTAACAGTTATCCTACATATCTACATTCCCTCGCTCTGGTGCATTTGCCTGTTTATAAATAACTAGTTTTACTACAGACTGTCACTGATATTCTATATGCCATTTCTTATTGAATAGATTAATTATTATTGGCTGAAAAATAAATGATGCTTCATCTTTTATCAGATGTCACTGAAAATAAACTAAAGGGATGCTTTACAGTCAACCCTCTAGATAGTCTTGCCTATGTCTTCTGTGGGAACTCCATGGTTAACTTGCTATAGAAACTGATTTCTTATAGAGATATGTTTTTAGCTACATTCCTACATGTTTCTTGATTCTGAAACTGTATATCAGTGAAATTGGGAAAAAATTAAAATCACCAGCTTTTAAAAAAAGATCTGTGGAATATGTGGCACTCCAAATGTTGTCAGATCACAGTTTTAATCACTACGTACATTGGCTATACTTGCTATAAACTAGGATGGCAACACATTCTTCAGGTTTTCTGTATAAAAAAACCTACACAAGATAATTCACAAAACTCATTTCACTACCAGTACTTTAATATAAGATTTGGCATTTTGCAAACTGAAATTTAAGACACTGGCAAAGAAACACTGAAATCTTCAACAAGAGGAATGGGATTAATTCAAGGCATTCAATATGGACAAGAGCCATTTTATTTACAATTTTAGATCTATAGCCAGCCAATTTAGTACGGTAGGAACTTGCTACTGTCTTTTGTAGGAGGTGCTGTGGACCTAATCTACTTCCACATCCAATACCACTTTTAAAAAAAGCTAGGACTGTATCACTTTTCTGAGGCAAGACATGAAAAACTCTACATACTCAAAATTGCATAAAAGGTAAAAGATAAATTTTAAAAGTATGCATACACCCATATATTTCAATTACTTTGGTTCTGTTTGACATTCACGTTCATCATAAAAGCTAAGGACATAATCTACAAACAAAACTTAAACTGCACAAACTCATTTAAAATTTGAATTTTGAAATGGGCTCTCTTAATTATACTCCCAATTGATTATGACTCTTCTATTCTCTTTCTAACATTTGTAAATGCATTCTTCTGCTGCTCCTGTGGAAAAATTGTTATAAAGAATTTCTTACTATCATTGGAGCATACGGGAATTGTTACTATACCTCTCTGAAATTTTCATTGACTCGGTCTAAGCTGAGGGAATACACCAGGTTCTTTCCTCCCACAAAGAGTCGATCTTGATACTCATCCAGAAGCATTACATGAAGACCAAGGTATCCAGACGGACTATGAAAGACTGATGTTCTGTTCAAATCCCAGAGCTCTGAAATAAAACCAGAGTATACATTATAAATATTGAACAGCCTTATGTTCATGACGCTATATTCATCTTCTCCTGGGAAATCAGGAAAATAGTTGTGGGATATTAAGATCTTTTATGTTTTTGTCTTTGTGGAACATGTGGGGATCATTTTCAAATCTCTTTAGTTTGCAAGAAAAAGATTGGGCGTAGTTCTTTTCAATTCAATCCTTAATAATAATAATAATACTTTATTTTTCTATCCCACCACCATCTCCCCAAAGGGACTTGGGGAAGCAAACATGGGGCCAAGCCCAAAACAGAAATAAAATGTGACAAGGTAAAACCAATATAAATAACTAAAAACAGTATCATCATAACATTTAGGTATAAAAACAAATTAAAACACAAAATACAATATAACACCATAGTGACCAAGTAAAGAGAAAGATTAAAAAAAATGAACATCAGCATCCATGGATGAAATGGGGGCGGTCCAGTCAAAAAGTGCATAGTTTCAAGACCATTAATAAAGTGCCTGGGCAAGTGTCGAAGCATTACCTGAGATATTTTGAGGTAGGATAGGTAGGAGAGAAAATAAAGTGCGAAGAGACAGTATGTCAATGAGAGGGAGTCTATCATGTTATTGTTTGTTCAAATGCACACTTGAAAAACCATGTTTTCATCTGTTTAATAAAGGCAGACAGGGTTGGGGCCAATCTAATCTCCCTAGGGAGGGAATTCCAGAGCCGAGGGCCCACCACAGAGAAGGACCTCTCCCTCATTCCAACAAGCCCTGTGATATGAGGTGGGAATGAGAGGAGAGCCTCCCCAGAAGATTGAAGAGATCGTCCTTCTGCTTAATATGTCATAGGCACACAAAATGGGTGACCTTCTTGTATTTCAAGATGGAGAAAGTTGTATTTATGAAAAGAAGTATAACGGGGGGGGGGGGGAGAATACATGAATGGAAAACTATCTTTAAGTCCTTTATTTTCCAGGACTGCACATATATGTGTATATATGGGTCTGACTCCATTAGGACTAGAAGCATGTTCTTTCAAGGCTACAAATTCTTACAAATTTGATGTGTTGTTGAAGGCTTTCATGGCTGGAATCACTGGGTTGCTGTGCATTTTCTGGGCTGTATGGCCATGTTCCAGAAGCATTCTCTCATGATGTTTCTGCCACATCTATGGCAGGCATCCTTAGAGGTTGTGAGGTATATTGAAAACTAGGCTAGTGAGGTTTATATATCTATGGAAGGTCCAGGGTGAGAGAAAAAACTCTGTCTGCTAGAGTAAAGTGTGACTGTTGCAATGAATCACACTTCACTCCAACATTCACACTTTATACTATAGAGCTACTCTGGAAGACCTAGAGATTGTTAGAAATGTATCCTCCCTAGAAATTTGCTAGGACTATGGTAACTTTTGTGAGAAGCATGTCACAGAATTTCCTGGAGGATCTACAAAATCCTAGAAAGACTATGTTTCCCTGGAAGAGAAACTGTCTTCTACAGTTAGGGCACTTTTACTGAATTTCAGAGCCAATGATATTGAGAGCTGGAGGATCTCCCAAGACCTATCTATTAAATCTCAAGGGGCAGAGACTAGTGCTTAGGAGTAATTTCTAATAAATTAAAGACTGGAGCCTGGAAACCACTGTAATTTCTTAATTGCTTTTAGAAAATGGAGGGGGGGGGTGTCCTCAGGTTTCTCCTCAACAGTGGAAATATTTGATCACATTGAAAATAGTTCAGATGTTGGAATTGTAGTAAGCCGCCCTGAGTCCCCTGTAAGCCGCCCTGAGTCCCTTCGGGGAGAAGGGCGGGGTAGAAATAGAGGAAATAAATATACAGCTTAATAAGAATGTTGACACTAAGTACATTTCCTCTGATCCTTTATGATGGAAAGGTTGCAGATCAGCTCTGTGAAGGCCAAATGCCACACACAGCTGATCTGGGGCAACACTGGACAAAGCCCCTTAACATAGCCTTGCTTGTCATTAATCCAAGTAGGAGGATTCAGACTATTCCCTGACTTTGGGTCTGTGTGAATTTTTGAGCAAGTTCCAGGTGACAACAGCTACAACTGTTCTCACTGTCATCCTGTGATTCCCAGGCGCAGCCAAGCCAGGGACATGGGATGGCACTTATCATCCCTTCCTGTTCTCCATGTCATGGCAGTTTCTGGTTGTGACATGGTTCCTCCTGGTTGACCATTTACTGTAGGAATGTCAGTCAGGTTGACAAGATGATCAGGGAAGGGAGGGAGAAAAATGGGATGATTTCTTCTCTTCTCTTCTCTCCTCATGTCATATTGGCCAACATCATTGAAGGCAATGGCTGACCAGTTAGAACCATGTCATCACTGAAGACTACCACACCATAAAAACTGGAAGCATGGATGTCCTGCAGCACTGAATTGGGTTTGGTACTACTGGGTAGTTGGTACTCTCTCTCACCTCTGCAGTAAGTGGGTGGGAATGGATGTGTGACCCATCTTAGGGATTAGTTGGTGTATACCTCACCAGGTCAGTCCCAGGACGGGGGGCAGTGTAGATTCATTATCAGTGTGCTTGGAAGAAAGCAAATTTCACATTGCAGATAATTTAAAGGAAATCCAAAATAAAATTCACATTATCAGTAACTGTTATCACTTGGGGAATCCACAGACAAGCAAGCGCTCCCCCCCCACCCCCCCCAAAAGGTGCTTTGCAGATCTAGAGTGGAAGTCAAAATTGCAAAAGAGGACTTACATTTCTCTCTCATTTACCATATGTGAACTCAGAATATTTGAATAGGGTTAAGAGTTTTTTCATGTCCCTGATCCAGGAGGGCAGAAAATATCAGAGAGTAACATGTGGCAACAGATGCAAACACATTATAAGCAAGATTTAAATTTGGGATGGTTCATACCAGCAGCTAGCGTCCTTTTCTAGCATAGGTTTCTGAACTGCAAATCATGTTCTAAATTCTCTATTTCTGAGCACAACTGTCCATATAAAGTCTCATCTAATCTATTTGTATTGTGGAATTACATCCTCTTTTTCCATATGCTTTCTAAATGTATTTATCACACTTGCTGGTTGAAAGAAATGTGGTTGAAAAAATACTGATTTTCTTTTTAATTGAAGTTCATTGGAGAATAAATTGGAAAGTGAACTGGGTTTAAATTCCAGAGGAAAAACATAAAATGGAAGATAAAATGAGTGGCTCAGACAAACTGCTGCAGTCTCTTCTAATTAATGTTTTCTTCATCATTAATAACTTTTACTATTTTGATCACAATCTAATGTTACTTGTTTCCCAGTTATCATTTGTGTGATATTGCAGACTACAAATTTGTCTCAGCCTGTGATTGTATACCCTGTTTAGCCAAACAAAGCTAAAATCCCAGAATAAGAACCAAACTTGAAAGTTGACAACCCTGGTTCCATGCAATAGGGTATATTTGTCTAGATAAAAATATGGTAAATCCATAGGAGTAAGGGAAATAATTGAAAGGTCAATTTCAACATCATCTATTGTTCTGATCTTCTGAAAAGCAAAGAGCACCATAAATTGCATAGCAATTACATTCCTGTAAAAGTAAAATAAATTTTAAATGAAAACACTTTGGAAGCAATTTTCTCATATAAATTACAAGAATATTTAAGGAGATAGAAATGGATCTCCATGGGGCTTAGTCTCTAATAAATGTGTAAAAAGACCTTCTAATTTTAATAATAAAAAGATTATAAAATAATATTAAGAAAAATGCTCAACATACACATTTTCACTTAGAACAATTTATTCATGCGATTTTTTTCACAGCCATTTATGTATGAAATATATGGCTAAACCACTGCAAACATAAATAAGACAAAATAAATACATATACTCGGATGGACACACACATGGACACACATAAGAGTTGGTGTATTATAGTGATTTGAGAGTTAAAATAAGATTCTGGAAGATCAAGTTCTGAATTGCTGCTAAATTATGGTACTCCATTTAAGGTGAAATAAACTCTCTCAGCATCAAAAGAAAGCAATGGAAAACTTCCTATGAATAAATGTTGCCAGGAAAGGCCTATGAAATGTTGCCAGGAAAACCCATGAGTTGGAATTAATTTGACACATAACAACAACACACATTATGATTTCAAATGCTACCAAGTTGGGAAGAAATTATCATATTCAAATTGATTGAAAGCTTTTATACAATGCACCTTTGGGATCACATAGACTTACTTCACACCATTTGTGACCTCTCCAAAGTCTTTTTCAATCACAATTATATGAAGAATTATTTCAGTAAAGATGCTTTCCAGATGTAGGGCACTGATGACTGGCATTTTGAACCTGTCAAACATTCAAGACTTTTTTACAGAGCAACTATCCAGGTTACCATCTGTCCCTGGCAATAATAAACTAAATTGTATAATGTAATAATCTACAAAGAAAATGTAATGTGAGCAGACCATCTAAATGACATCTTACGTCTTCAACTATCAATTTAGTAAAGGATTGCCAAATGGATTTCCTGTAGTTCTTAAACCCCAGAATATTTGTCAGGATGTTGGCAGACTACCAAAGAATATAATTTGTCTCGATCTCTTAGTACCTGGAGGAAAAGTGCGTTCAAAAACATCCCCACTTTTTATCATTATTATAATTTGTGAGCAAAGTAGTCAGGTGGAAAGAAAGTGAGGAAAATGACAATCTTTTTTATATGTGGGAAGAGAGATTAATTATTCTAATCTGGTAAAAAAATAATTGCAATGCAATCCCATTGGACTGGTTTAAGTAAAATGCTCAAAGGCTTACATCGCATTGATTTGTGTTCTGTAATTCGTGTCTTTTTAACCTTGTCTAAAATAAAATGAGCCATTTTAGAAAACGACTTATACATTCTTGGATATATTGGATTCTGGTACAGTCAATACATGGTTCAAATATGTAAAACTCTATTGTATTTTTAGAAGTATGCCTTTTTGTCTATACATTGGTATTGATAGTTTTTATACATGCATCTGCAAAAATGGTGACGTGGTATTCATAATGTCTGCATTCTTATTGTACAGATAATATATGATTGTCTTAATTGCTCCTCATACACCATTCAAAATAAAAGTACATCACTTCTCATTCAAAAGAACAGCAAGCCTGAGTCACTGTTACACAAATGCCTCACAACATGGCATTGTGTATACCAATTGACAGCTTCCTTCCATGCCCAGATAAATCCAATTTCAAACCCATTTTTTGTTCTGGACACTTAATTGTAATGTGGGGATCTATATGCAGGCGGAAAATCTCAAATCGTTCTGGCATTCTAAACAGTAACATGATGATTCATATGGATTAGTTATTCTTCCCTCAATGAATAGGAAGTTGTGCATCTGCCAATAGACACTATTTGATCGTCTATTCATATAGACATTGCAAAAGCAATATTAAAGAAACTTTAGTTGGAAGAGGCAATTGTTGGTAAAGTTTCTAATGCAGATTCCATGAAACTAATAAGCTTAAAATACAAGCACAAAGCCTTTGCTTCTAAAGCTAAAACTAGCTTAAAAACCATTCTCTTACACTGTGCTCCTGAGATCATGCTGTGTGTTAGGTGGTTATTTGATGGTGTATATGCAGAGAGGTCAAAATTAAAGCAACTTGGCATGATGTACCAAAGCTTGGCATGTGTAGAGGGAAGAGCCTAGATTATTTAAGGCCAGTCCTTCTTTGCTTCCAAATGAAACCTACCTTCCCACTCTAAGTGCAATATGATCCTAATCGGTTGCTTTGGAACCAAGTAGGAATGGTCTCTCCTTTACAATTTTCCTTACTATATACTGTCCACCTCATCAGACGGGCTACTTTGCCCATCGTACACTGTTTGTTCTCCCCTTTTGAGATGGAGCGTATTACATGGCACACATGTACTTCCAACTGGGCTCTGTCAGGAAAGGGTATATACGCAAGCAGCGTATGTTGCAGCCACGGCAACATGGGAATTTTCCTATGTTGCCTTCAGGACAATGGGGGGGGGGGGCGAGCTAGGAGGTGAAACTTCCCTCATGGGATGGGAGCCAAGGTAAGTTGGGCAATACAGGGTGTGGAGCAGCGGGTTCTCCAAACACCCCACCGGGACCCCATGGATTTGCCACAATGTGTGGCAACGAAGGTCAGCATAGTCAAAGCAATGGTATTCCCCATAGTAATCTATGGATGCGAGAGCTGGACCATAAGGAAGGCTGAGCGAAGGAAGATAGATGCTTTTGAACTCTGGTGCTGGAGGAAAATCCTGAGAGTGCCTTGGACCGCAAGAAGATCCAACCAGTCCATCCTCCAGGAAATAATGCCCGGCTGCTCACTGGAGAAAAGGATAGTAGAGGCAAAGCTGAAGTATTTTGGCCACATCATGAGAAGGCAGGAAAGCTTGGAAAAGATCATGATGCTGGGGAAAATGGAAGAAAAAAGGAAGAGAGGCCGACCAAGGGTGAGATGGATGGATGGTATCCTTGAAGTGACTGGCTTGACCTTGAAGGAACTGGGGATGGTGACGGCCAACAAGGAGCTCTGGCATGGACTGGTCCATGAGGTCATGAAGAGTCAGAGATGACTAAACGACTGAACAGCAACAGTGGTGAATCCCGAAGATAATGTGATGAGGTCCATTATCTTTGAGACTTGGAAAATTAGTTAAGGATGTTGTTTATAAAAAGGCTGCCTCAAAAAGATATCATGGGTAGAATATAAAAAAATGGTGTATGAGGTTGCCCCATGAGGCTAATCTGTGGGTTTCCTCTCTCTTACAAAGTCCCAGGTTGTAATTGTTTGTTAATGCTTAGCCCATAGGCTATTCACATAAACAAAGAAATACAACAAAGAAAAAAAATATATTCAGTATAAAAATGCAACAATATAAAAGTACTAAATAAAACAACTGGCATATAGATCTTGCCTATTAAAACTCAGTATCATTAAATATCATTAAAATACAATAAAACACATCAAATGTAAACAATAATATTAAAATTTAGCATAGATAAAACTTAAAGTAGCTAAGAGCATCATCTGCAATATCAGCAATAAATGTAGCCTGAATTTTCATTGCTGCCAGGGTGAAGAGAGAAACTTTACAAGTTACCATAGACTTGGTATCACACAGGAGACAGAAAATATTTTCTGAAACAGTATTTGAATGTAGATTAGGCTGAATAGATCCCATGAATTTGGATCTTGGTTCTGAATACAAATGTGCAGAAGAGCAAATAATGTAGAAAATCATCGATTTATAGGGCCTCAGAAATACACAAATTTCAAGATTGAGAGGGCCAGAGAGATATGAGGATATCTGCTATTAATTATGACTGTAGGCATGGTATGAAAATGAAGAGCTGCAAAAGCTTGCCCAAGTTTTGGAAATGTAAGCTTTTCTTGGTAACCAGCCTTTCGATGGTCAAATTTATATCGTCTAAAAGGACTATATTTTGAAAAAATTTGAGTTGTTAATAGCCTGTCTGTCTAGTTGTGTACTATAGTTACAATTTAGCTTTTTAGAATGCAAATTTGAAAGAAAGCATTTCTGAAACTGAAAAGATAGTCATCATGCACTATCAGCATTTTCAAGGCTTGCTAAGCAAGGTAGGTTGATTGTCTACATTCATATTAGTTTTGTCTGATATTAATTATATGATATTCAGAATGTTAGTATTATTATACTACTAACGGTCCAAATGGCAGCCAGAACCGTTGAAATTCTGCCAGCAAAGGAGAAAGATGTCTCATACCATCTTGTTAGAAGGAGTAAATAATTGTTTAAATGTGTACCTTGTTTTCAAATTAACCCGTGCCATTAATCAGATACAAATTAAATTGCAATTCATAAAGGCAAGGCAATATCTGAAATTAAATAGACTTGAAGTAGGTTAATTAAATTGTGAATGTTAAAATTGAGTCATTGTATATGTGTATGTATGGACAGTTTTTTTTACTAGAGCCATCCTAAAGGCAAGTCATGTTGGTTTATATTTCTTTTTCTCAGTAGAATCTGGTTGCTATTATTGTTAAAAATCCAAAATGCAGTAAAAACATGAGCTGCATATACACTGCAAAATTGGTTACAGCCCTCTCAATCTTTAAAGGGCTCTGTATGACTCTGTATTATTCTTCTAATTTTCCCTCTGTCATCTCCTATATGTACTTGGTTTATGCTCCATTGTGAACACATATCAAATTCAGCTGGTGTCATTGAAACTGATCTGTTTTTAGATCTTAACAATGGAAATATAAAACATAATAAACCTGCCAAGATCTATGATGGGGATTCTTAGTATAATCCAACTGAAACCGGAGTTCACAATCACAAAGAATTACGATGTTTGCTTCCCTTCCCAGATTTCCACCAAAGAATGGGAGTTTCCATATAAGGTGGGGTGGGGGTTTGGGGATTCATTATAAACATTGAGCAACTTATACACTTGCAGATTTTACAGTTTAGCCAGAGGGATATTCTCTTCTCCAAACAAATAAACAGCTACACATTCAAATCAACTAATTCAATAATATACTGGTAATTATAATCTAATAAAAAGCATAATGTAATATTCAAACCAATAAGTTCTCACATATCCCTTTTCAGTCTTGCTTCAGTTTTGGAAGAAAATTCTACTAAAATGTTAGCCAAATCTACAAATGTAAAAAAGTCATTAAAAAAGAAAAAGAATGGATGTAACGTTCCCCTCCCCACAATATTTCAGAAAACCGTATGCAATAAGCTTGCTGGAATGGTTGAATATTTTTGTGCTAAATTGTAGTGAACCCTAATCTTCTGCCAAATAAGAATTTCCCCTGACAGGAGTATGTGGACAGAAAACCACATTTTCAGCAATATGCCATTGAACCTTTGTCTCTGCAGGACCAATAACACTATCCACAGTTTCATTTATCTATGTTCAATGAAATATATACTCTCTAGGCATTTTCAAAGTCTTCTAGTGCTACTGTATAGTATTTTTGGGGTGCTTCTTCTTTTCAGTATGGTTTGCTATGATGATGGTGATGGTGATGATAATGTTTAATTTATTAATTTATACCCTACTTTTTCTCTTTGCAAAGGAGACTCAAAACGGCATACAGTAAAACCAATGCAATAAAATTTAAAACTTAAACATATACAAACATTAAAATAGAATTAAATATTAACAGTATTAAAATAAGTTAAAACTCTTTAAACTGACAAAAAGCCTATTCATAACTGAAACTATAGCACCCTCTGACTCGTTCTTAAATTATTCACAATTTTGTGCATCCACATTTTTTAAATTATGTCAGCAGAGACTTGAGAATATACTGCAAGTCTCTTCTGGTGTGAGAGAATTGGCCGTCTACAGAGACGTTGCTCAGGGGGCACTGGATGTGTAAGCTGGGAGGCTTCTCTCATGTCTCATGCATCCACATGAAGTTGGAATATATCCTCCACAGATACAGAGGTCATGCTGTATGTGACTATTGCAAAAATGAACTGAGCATGTGTTATGTGACTACACTAAATGAACAAAAATATGTTTTTGGACATTGCTTTATATAGAACAGGCATGGTAATACTCTGGCTATGTAGTGTATGTTGTTGTTTTATGATTGGAAACTGCCCTGTGTCCTCTTGGGGAGATAGAGCAGTATATAAATAAAGTTTTACTTATTTACTTACTTTGGTCCTCCTACCGGCTGTTAGGAATTGTGGGAGTTGAAGTCCAAAACACCTGGAGGGCTGAAGTTTGCCTATGACTGACATAGAATATATAAGACAGGGGTCTTTAATCTAAGGCCTGTGCCTGGATTTGGCCCTCCAAGGTCATTTACCTGGCCTGTGCCCTAACCTTTTCTTCTTGACAAGATTTGGTCTTACCTTTTTTTGAGTCTAAGGGAGAGTGCTCAAGGTCACTGAGCATAACTAACCCTAATTCGAACCCTGATCGTAGGATCTTATTTCATGGGACTTGTAAGATGTGGAAGCTTCCTAGTCTATATATATTATAAAAGTCAGTGTTTGTATGCGGCGTATCTGTGTATCTGTGTATGTGCCAGCTTTCTGATTGGCCACCACTATCACAGGCCACAGTGACCACCAGGAACGACGGACCTGGCCCAAACGTGACACGCTTAACCCCCATGATGCAGTTTACGTCCTGGTGCCGTTTGGGGAAGGATGGACCACGGGTGATGGGATATGTAGTACTTTCAATCACTACGACTCCCACAGGCCACTGTGATGCCCACCAGTGACAGAACTGGACCAAACTTGCCACACACAACCCCCATGAACCCCTTTCCATCCTGGGGCAGATTGGGGGAGGATGGACCAAGTAGCTTCACTCACTTTTTTCTCTGGAAGTTGTAGTTCACCTTTATACAGACAGCACTGAACCCAGCCAACATTGGATCTGGACCAAACGTGGCACACTGCCTCATCATGCCCAACTGAGCATACAGGCAAGTTTTTGGGGTGATTGTCCTTTGGCTCTGGGAGTTGTAGTTCACCCTTATGCAGACAGCACTGAACTCAGCCAAATTCAGATCTGCACCAAACTTGGCACACTGCCTCATCATGCCCAACTCTGCATTACAGGTAGGGTTTCGGGGTGATTGCCCTTTGGCTCTGGGAGTTGTAGTTCACCCTTAAACAGACACCACTGAACCCACCCGACTTCAGATCTGGACCGAACTTGGCACACTGCCTCATCATGCCCAACTGAGCGTACAGGCAGGGTTTCGGGGTGACTGTCCTTTGGCTCTGGGAGTTGTAGTTCACCCTTATACAGACAGTACTGAACCCAGCCAACTTCAGATCTGGACCAAACTTGGCACACAAGTTTCTCAAAATACCCGGGCACCGCCGGGTCCTCAAGCTAGTTGTAAATAAAAAACCTTACCATTACATATTGAATGTTTCCTTTTATAGCAAGGCAATACTGTTTTGAAGAACTTGCCACTTATGCATGGTTTTGCATTGGTAATAAGAGTTTCAAAGACAAAACTACACCACCCCCTTGCAGAATAAGCACAATAGGAAGAGCCTTTTATTGTTTACCTGTGCGGCATTGAATTTTTGTCAGATTTGTAAGCCATCTTGAGTCCCCTCTGGAGTTGAGAAAGGCAGGGTGAAAATGAAGTAAGTAAATAAATAAAATGATTGCAAAATACTTAATTATTTTTAATTAACATTTTAAATGCTCCTAAGGATTATCCTATTGCATAGATCAATATATACCACTTCTGCGGGAAAGTAACGGCACTCCATGCAGTCATGTCAGCTACATGACCTTGGAGGTGTCTATGGACAATGTCGGCTCTTCGGCTTAGAAATGGGGATGAGCAATAACCCCCAGAGTCAGACACAACTAGACCTAATGTCAGGGGAAACTTTTACTTTTACCTTAAGGATTATCCTTTAGTATTATGAAAGAATTGTGCAGCTCTAAATTGCTAAAAGTGAAAGGCTGGGCTTGTGAAATTCTGGACTCACAGAATTCCACAAATGTTTACAGGAAAAATAAACAGACAAACAAAAGGGGGGCATGTACAAAGACAGGGAATTCATGGATTGAGAGGAATTATGCCTCTACAGCTGTAGTAAACTAAACATGCTTCGAGCTTTCTCAATATGCTTCCAATAAGGCCTAGTTAGAAGAAGATCTAGCCAGGCGTACTTCCAGTCTCAAGCAAGACTGGTTTGCAACATCATTAACTGTTTTAGGAGCCTGGAGTGATAACATCCCTAGTCCGATACTCAGACCACATGATATATTCTCACAAGTAATCACCTACGATGGCAAATTAGCTAGTAATAAACACAAATGTATGTATTAACTTGATGTGTACTGTCCTGCTGTCCTAGTATCACAGTTTGTATATTAGGGGAAGCTTTATTTTTGCCAAATAAACCATTGAGATATATATTTACATATTTTTTTCAAATTAAAAACTCAAACAGGCTTTCAAAAAACTGAAAGTAGAACTCAATGACTGTGAGATTTCATTTTGCAAATGACCATGGCTGACTCTAACTACCTTTCAAAATCCAAGTAGGATATATCACCCACAAGACACAATAGGATAACAATAAAACTTCCAGTATGAGTTGGGGATATGGATTACAGTCCATGCATAAATCTGCCACACACAATAAATCCTAGTACTGTGATAGTCCCAAAGTGGAGACTCCCACGCTGCTCATTTGAAAAGTTCTTGAAAATATGATCTTAGTGTTGCATGTAGTATAAGGAAATTTCATATTTTAGTATAAATCGCAGGTATCTCCTCTGTTTTATAAAAATCACATTTCCTGTTAATGTTATTATGTTTGCTATATTGTCAGTTGTTATTAACCTGATGCCCTTCAGGTAGGACTGCAAAATCTTGGAGCTCAGCTTCTTATCTCCAATCTTTAAGGACAAGGGAAAGAAATCTCATGGTGAAAGCACTGTCCTGAAACAAGGGAAGCCTCACCTACTGTTAAATTGCATTCTAAAATTGCATTATTTGGCAGTTGTAGATGGGACCCGAGTATATGTACATATTACTTGTAAGACTTGGTTTTATTATTAATATTATTGTTATTTTGAATGGCATATTCTTACAACTATGGACAATGCTGAAGGTGTCATAATGACATCATTTGACTTTGTCTTTTTTGTATCACCATGGCCTGTCTCCTTTGACACAACAAAGGTCATCCATAGGTCTAAGGTTTAAGGTTCTGGCACTGAAATCTCAGGATGTGCAATAGTTCTGACCTGACAATATTATCTTCAGATGGATTAGTTTACAGCAGGGGTCCTCAAACTTTTCATGGCAGGTGGAACTACAATTTGAAGAAAAAAAAAGAATTTCTATGCACGCTGCACATATCTTACTTGTTGTGCAAAAATACATGAAAGAACAATACAATATTTAAAATGAAGAACAATAAGAACAATTGTAATCAACAAAAAGTTACCAGTATTTCAATGGGAAGTGTGGGCCTGCTCTTGGCATATGAAATAGTCAAGTTAATTAAAATTGCGGTGCAATGGCCTAAATCCTTGTGCTGGCTCAAGTGCTGGCAATGGGTGAAACCCTTGTGCTGGCGGTTTGAATCCTTGAGACGGAGTGAACTCCCGTCTATCATCCCTAGCTTATGGGGACATGAGAGAAGCCTCCCAGCAGGATGGTAACGCATCTGGGCATCCCCTGGGCAACATCTTTGTAGATGCCCAATTCTCTCACACCACAAGCAACTTACAGTATGTTTGCTTTTGGCACATTTAAAAAACTTGCCTTGCTAGCTGAAAATGGTAATGGTTGGAATGCGTGCGTGCACACACACAAACATTTATAAAGCTTGATCAAGACTAGGTCAAAAATTACATTTCAATAGCAAACTTAGCAAAGTCAGGTTTGGGGTGGGATAAGGATGCAATTGTTCATTTTGGAATGGGAGATTTGTTATTGAAAAGTAGGTTTGTCAGCTCCCTGTCAGTGATTCCTTAGAAGTTGTGTGTATAGACCTATTTTAAAAAGTAATTTCCTACATTACCTCAAATATTACTCATCCACCTTTTGTTTTGTTACTTCATTGTTTTCTTAAAAATCTGGGATTGATGAGAGAATGACATAAAACTAGAATAATTCCGTCCAAGCTGATTATAAAAATGACATTAATTTTTTAAGTAACAAGAAAATGTAGTTCATTGACCATCATGAAGGCAACTTTTGAGCACACAATTTATTACTTTTGAAATATAACCATGTTATACACTCATTATATAAAAAAGAGTTAGTTTTTCTAGGTTATTACTTTAATTGTAACTCGTTATGCCAAGGCTCTATTATAGAAACTGTTCCTGTTAAAGATACTGGAAACTGATTTAGGAGAGTGTAGAATGCAACAGGGCTGTTTTTGTTCAGTAATTGTATGGCTAAGAACACTATTCTATGTATATCAAATTAAACCCACACTCAATAGCTGCAAACACCAATTATGCATCTCCCATATGTTTTAGTGTGTACATATGGTTTGAATAAAGCTACACTCTCTTTTGATCAAACACAGACAGACAAGTCCTTGGGGATGCTGGTTTATTAAGGTGCACCAGTCAGTGCATGCTTCTTACCAGTTGAGACAGAATGGAATTCTTCAAACTGTGTTTTGACAGGAAATAATCTGCTTCTTACCTTTCAAATGAAGATGCCAAATAAGATGGAGAGGCAAGGAAGGGATGGTATGACAGTTAAATTGAATTTCCTTTGGAAGAAAAAATGGACAGAAAGGGAAACAATCCTCTAGAGGACTGCAATGGGCAATCTGTCCAAGTTACTATAACCAAAACATCTTAAGAAGTAACAACACAAAAGGTTCACTATAGCGACAGGGGATTTGGGACACTGGCAAGAATACTACAAAGGGAGAAAAAAGCCAGACAGAATTTCATCCTATCTTCCTTGACAAATTGGCATCACAGCAATAAACTTCAAGATTTTTGCCTCCTTCCGCTAACGTGAACGCTTGTGCCACCGTATTAATGCTCATAAACCATGCCATTAAATTTGAGCTCACAGAGTTCAACATGACAAATTGAGGCTCCACAGTGAGTAAGTTGAGAGCAAATAAATATCCTAGGAAAGAGAAAGTTCTCATCACCATTAGGATGGGTTCTTCTAACTGGAAACAGAATACAGGTCACAGTAACAGTGAAAAGGGCAGATCTTCAGCTGGCGTACGAATTGGCAAAGCCCTATACATTCCAATCTGCAGGGATTTCCTGATTTGCATGGGATACGGCCACATGTTTCCTATCTCTAGCAGCTTGCAGAATGTGACAGTTGATGCAAATGACTGATGTGCAATGTCCCAAAGACCACTTTCTTTGCACGTTTTTCCTCTGCAAATAATCAGCAGGAGGTGCTTACTAATGTGCACATATGTCCTATCAGCAAAGATCTCGCTTTCTTCACATGCAGTTACACAAAACAGATAAAGGCATTATATTGCTTATATGTAGTTCAATAGTTTTGTCTTCTTCTTTTTCTTCTTCTTCTTCAGTTATTATAATGTTATTATGTTTTGAGCACATCCATTCACTGTTGAGAATGACCCCAGGAATTTTGACACCCAGAAGAAGGAGTGTGTAAGCTCAGCTGGGTGGAAAAGACCACAAAGATATAACCAAACGGTGGATATGAAAGAGTAGAAGCACGAGGCAAACAGTAGCGTGAAACAGGCCAAGGCAATGGCCTCAGGCAACACATTCTGAACATAATTTAAGGGTGAAAAGCTCAGGTGTAACATTACTGATTTGTTTATTTACATTAGAGGAGGAGTGGGGGTTAATTTCTTGGCCTCGGGTACCAAGGCATGAGTCATGCTGTTACTGAATAGTGAGTATGGGAGTGCCTGATGGAAGAAAGGAAATAAAAATAGAAAAGCTGTAGAGGTGAGAGTAGTATACACAGATGTATGGCTTGGAAACATTACTTTCTGAAGTACATATGTGTGTATCTGTATCTTGATACTTCCACATTCTCTACCAAAACTCTTCAACCACAATGATTTTTTTGTTCCTTTCACAATAATTTTTGCTCCTGTCATAAGAAGGAGAAAGGGAGTGAGAGAAGGAAATGCAATAGCACCTTGAAGACTAATTGGTACGAACTTCAGATGCCATACGGAGTGATATTCAAGCCTCAGATCATACAGCATGTTTAAGTGGGAGTGGGGTGAAATGTAAGAAGATACAAAAAAAGAAGCAAATCATTACTCTTACCCTTAATTTTCAAAGAGGTGCTTAAGGCGAAGAAAGTCTTTCAGTTCTCTAAGGTGGTTAGTTAGTGTTGATATGGAAAAGCCATAAATCTCTTTACCAAAAGTCAGTTTCTGAGGGCTCAAAATCTCTTCTGAGAAAACTTATTTTGCTATATGTACGTGTAGTGTGCTGTGAAGCCATTGTCTTTGTTCATATCTCTGCTAAGGGATTGGAATTTGTGAATATAATTCAATTCATCTGTTTCCTTTTCTAGTCTTCCTTTGTAACTTCCTTTTTAAAATCCTGTACTGTATGTTCAAGAAAGTTGAAATGTTTTTAGTACTTCTAATTTCTGATGTATGACTATTTATCTTCTTGCATAAAGACAAGATAGGAATTACTGGCATAGGCTGGCATATGCCACATTGGAGGAAGAACAACTGAATATACTTCTGGTGTTGGCGGTGACGTTTTTGGTCTCTGTAATATTGCTCCAACTTAGATGTGGGTATGGAGTTATGATCTGAGTTTGTGAGAAGTGTTGTTCCTGTATTATCATATCTTACCGCTCACCCCAGAAGCATTTTGAATTCCCCATCCCTGATTTTGGAATATTTATTTATTTATTTATGTACAGTATTTATATTCTGCCCTTCTCACCCCGAAGGGGACTCAGGGCGGATCACATTACACATATAAGGCAAACATTCAATGCCTTTAACATAGAACAAGGACAAGACAAACATAGGCTCCGAGCTGGCCTTGAACTCATGACCTCTTGGTCAGAGTAATTTGTTACAGCTGGCTGCAGCTTATGATGTGGTTGCATACACATCATACGATATCTTGGAGATAGGACCAAAGTCTACATGCAAAATTCATCTGTGTTTCATAGACACCTTATGCATAGATTCTGAAGGCAATTTTAGGAATGATTTTAAATGATTTTATGCATGAAACAAAGTTTGTGTACACTGAACCATCAGAAAGCAAAAGTATCACTATTTCTGCTGAGCATGTGGATAATTTCACTTTCTAGAGTATTTTGGGATTCTAGATAAGGCATGCTTAACCTGAAATTGTTTAAGATTGATAGGTTTTCTGTAAGACAATAAGTGCTTCTGTGTCATTTTACAGAAGTGATTTTATCTCGTTAATTACGTGTTTGAGTGGTCTCAGGTAGGTGACCATTGGGGTGTTCGGTCATTGCATGTTTTGGTCTGTGATAGAATGTTCATGTTAACTAATTTTTCCTTGTTGATTTGTTTCTTTGCTTCTTTAGAATTATATTATAGTTTGAGAAATACTTGTAAATCCAAGAGTCTTATGGGTAATAGGCTGTATTGGAGGGCTTGGCAGTAAACAAAAGATGTGATAGTGTGTTTTAGGTGGAAACTGAACGCATGTAATTAAGTGTAGTGATTGGTGGGTTTTCATAGAATATGGTTCTGACACGTCCAATCTGTCACTACACAGTGTTGTATAGAAAGTGTTATGGTTGAGCCTTATGGCTCCGATATTGGGAGACGTGGTCGTAAGACTCCTCGGGATTCAGATACTCTCGAGGAGCAAGAAAGGAAGCGGCTGCGGGACTTATTTGCAGAACAGTCTGACGAGGACTCCTTTGAGGGTTTTACTGAGAGAATGGAGGAAGAGATGGTTAGCTCAGAGGAGGATGACATGGAATGGACTCGTGTGAGGGAGGATTTGGGTGCCACTGGCAATGATAGTATGGAAGGCGATTGGGGACCTTCAGGATTAGACCCGTGGACAAGTTGGAGGGATGGAACGGGTTCCACAGCTGGGGATGCTGTGGGGCGTAGTCAAAGGTGTTTCAGTTCTGATGAGGAAAGTGATGAGGAGACGCCCGGAATTAGGGGAACAGCTGATAGCAATGAGGAGCTGTAACTGGCATAAAATGGGGTTTGGAAGCAATGGCTAATTGTGTTGGGCAAGGTAATCTGGACGAACGCTTGGGCTCTGTGTGGGAAGTTCCTGAAGACGGGTGTGATTCGTTTGCTGACTACGTAAGTTACCAAGGACACTGGGCATAGACGGCGGGAGGAATTGTGTGGGCTTTTGTTGTGCAACCTGTGCTTAATCTTAATAGCTTGGACCTCCGTCGTCTTCTTGACGGATGCCATCTGTTTACTCTGGACTGACTGACTGACTGACTGACTACGGCCTCGGACTCTCCTTCCTGTGATTATCGTTGGAACTGGTGAACTACAAACGTCTGTACCTGCCTTACGACCTTCGGACCGGATTGGAACTTCGCTGACCGCTTCTGCCCTTGTCTGCTGCGTTTGTATCTGGAAATTGCTTGCTGTGTGGAGGAGTAACCTCTTAGTTACTCAAACATAGCTTTTGGCAGCAGAGAAGTATCTGCTGCCAGTTATTTGCATTTCTTTGAACCTTTTGTTCACCAGCTTTTGTTTGTTTAAGTCCCAGGCTGAAGTAAGCTTTTTTGGTTTAACCCGGATTAAACTCCGGTTTAATCCGGTTTATCTTTTGAACGTTTTCCTTGTGTCTTTTTACTTTTAAGGCCAATGTTTGCCTAGCCCTTGTCTTTTACGGGCATTTTTGGTTCTGTTACTCCAATAAACTCTGTTATATCTTATCTTGTGGCGTTCTGTCCTTGACAGAAAGTGAATTTATTATGTGGGTTGTTCCAGGCTTAGGTAGGGTCAACGTTGTTGAAATCCTAATGAAACTTTTCAAGTGACTACATTTCATGAAAGTAAATAATAAAGATAGCATTAAGATACTGTGCATAGAGGAGAAATAACTAGGTGCATGTGCTGAAAAGCACTGTTCCAGATCAGCCATGAAGATATTTGCATAAATAAATAAATACTGTCGCACCTCAGAATAGTTCTCCTTGCTATGGACACCAAGTCGCACACAGAAGGAAGTCTTTTGTAGCTTTATTGAGCAAAAGCACATATATATCAAAGCAGGCAGTTATAAGGTTTTCAAAGTTGCAGTAAAAGAGTCAATAGGAATCCAATAGTCCATGAGCCATAAAAATCCAATAGTCCATAAGCCAAAACAGTAGCCAATAGATCCCAAAGAACAAAGGCCCAAAGGTTACCAAGATCCAGGAACAGGAAACTTCTCTTAGGCATGAAGCAGGAACATCCACTCAGATGAAGTGAGAATTTGGGTTTGACAAAAATCTATCTCAAAACACAGTTTTAAAAGCAACCCAAGAATGCATTTCTCTTTCCTTCCGAGGCCTCTCACTTCCCCGCCAATCTTACACTCCTATGAGGCTGAGGTACTCTCTTCCATAACAACCGGTCCGCCCTAGGTAATAATGGCACCCCTTCAAGGTCCTGCACCTGAACCGGGGCTTGAGACACTTGGGCTTGAGACATCTCTTGCTCATTAATTCCCATGGGAATGTCATCCTGGCTGTTATCTATGGCCAGCTGGGTCAACAGTTCATTCTGCTCAAGCTGCATTTCTCGAGCCTCTAAATCAGCCTGTATGATTCCCATCCCCATGCCATCGTTGTGAAATTCATCCTGCATCCCATCATCTGGCTCTTGTATCTCAAACCCAGAATCCCCTTCTTCATCCTCACTTTGTCTATGCTGTTGATGAGTCACAACACATACTGTGGTAGCTGCCCGTAGCATGACTTGGAGGTACATGACATTCTAATGTTCACATAACAAATGTGAACAGTTTATAAAACTTACTTAAAAACTTTCTGCACTTTTCTTTGGGGGGGGGGGGGGAGAAAATGTTTTCTTTTTCCATTTTACCTCTTAAGATAGCAATAAGCAAAACTTAAAGTCTAGATTGACCTCAAAGTGCAGTCACGTATTTAAGCAAGAAACACTCTCATTTTCAGCTATCTAATTTTCAATATTTGAGCTATCTCTTAGCTGGAGCTCAAAAGTATATATGAGAGCTTAATTTTTCAAACATTGATTGTATTTAATGTGTGGGTGATCTTTGTGAGACACAGATGTCCTCTGTCTTTGCTTTAATAATAGAATTGTTAAGCATGACTCATTTTTGATCAACTTGCATACCTGAATGGTATAGTCTGTAAAATTACATTATAATTCAGTTTAAATAAGGACTAGGGGGAACAGACTTTAAAATTATAACTATGAAGGAATGTCTATGACAGTGTGTGAGGCCTTTGTCTTCAAATATACCCATACTAAAAAAAGAATCTTTAATTATATGGCAAACTACAGTAGGAAATGAGCATTTGATAAACTATTTAAATGACCTAAATTTAGGGATGCCACACCCCTGACTTGGGTGGATTTCACCTAGATTTTACTTTGCACCCCACATAACCGCTTTCACCATTCCATGGGAGAATGCATTGCCACCTGGCTTATCTCCGCACTGTCCCATTCTAATGAATAAGAATATGGGAAAACTCCCGTTATCTGGGCAGCGTCCTAGGATGTTACAACTAGACAATGTGATGAGGTCACAAACCATTTTTTGAGATTTCCAGTTCAAAAGATGAAACATCAGGAGAAGGGAAACATTTATTTCCAAGCTATTGGAGCATTCAACCTGGTTTTTCCTGGATACTACAAGCCAGGCCATCCATCAAAGATGATAGGAGTTATTATCCAAAATTATCAGAGGGAATATCTGCTGTGGAATAACTCATTTGCCTTTTCAAATAATTAAGAGTATTTCACAAACCCCTCATAGAGTTTCCCTTCTACTATTAAATGACTAAAGTACCCAAATTGACATACAGTAGAGTCTCACTTATCTGACATAAACGGGCCGGCAGAACGTTGGATAAGTGAATATGTTGGATAATAAGGAGAGATGAAGGAGAAGCCTATTAAACATCAAATTAGGTTATGATTTTACAAATTAAGCACCAAAACATCATGTTATACAACAAATTTGACAGAAAAAGTAGTTCAATATGCAGTAATGCTACGTAGTAATTACTGTATTTATGAATTTAGCACCCAAAAATCACGATATATTGAAAACATTGACTACAAAAATGCGTTGGATAATCCAGACGTTGGATAAGCGAATGTTGGATAAGTGAGACTCTACTGTACTTGAAACCAACAATCTCCAATTATAGCATCACTACATGCCTTTAAGTCTTCCCAAGAAAGTAAACATGAGCCTAAACCACCGGCATTCAAGGCTAACTTCCTTTGTTGTTCCAATGAGAACTGAAACCTATGAACTCCTTCGTGCATCATTCTTCAGCTGCTTCACATGTAATAACATGCCCAAAGTACTGAACTCTTATTGCTGTCTAACTTTTCTGTGAAGTGTATAAATGATGGTATACTCTAGAATTCCCAAAGGGTGCTTACACACTGCCCAAAATGTGGAACAAACTGACATTAAAATGCCCTGCCTCAATTCGAGGCCACATGTGTGTGTAAAACTTCGCCTCTTTAGCAGATGGTCATGCAAATTCACTGTCAGCATGGCTGACAGTGACACCCTTCCCTCCCTTCCCCGGGTTTACCCCCCGCCCCAAACAAAGATGAAGCCTTCTTAACTGTTCCTCAAGGCTGTCCGTTTTCTTCTTCACCCACAGTGATGATGCAATAAAGCTTAGAGAAGGAAGCCTTCCTCCCAAGCCAGAAACAGCACGTTAAAAAAACCCAGAACAATCTGGATAACACTATGTAACAAAATTTGAAAAAATTGTGTTTCTGGTTGGAAAGTGGTATTTCCTGTTTAATTGTATGGTACTTACTTTGAAAGTAGTTTTTATACTCGAGAAACATCATTTTTGTGGCTGCCAATTCAACTATGTTGAATTGGTAGGGATGAGATATTAATTGAAAAACTATAGCAAAATGTGCTGGAAGATGTCCTGTGTTTTTATGATACAACCAATTAGGAAATGGCATTTTTAATGCAGGAACAAAAATTGTTATACTTGGTGTAACACACTGTAGTTAATCCAAATATATGTCATAAGGATACGACATAGCACTAAAGCACTTTAAAAACACGGAAACGCAACTGGATTCAATTCAGCATTCAGTGAATATTGTGGCCACTGTTCAAGCCTTGAACTGGTTCCTGGGGTGTTTGTAAAGGAACTGTGCAGCAAAACCAGTCAGTTTTAATCCACTTTGGAATTAGATTAAAGTGTCAGTGTAGAACTACCCTGAGTGAGCAATTGAGTACTAGGGATAACAAAAGAAGCAAACCAGCATCCCTGTCATACAACACTATGTGCATTCCATTGACAATCTGTGCCCTTCCCATAATAAGGTTTTCTCCTGTTATTGATGGGTAAAACCCATCAATAGCTGTAAATCATGCCATACTCCTGTAAACCAACTGATGAGATTCTTGTCAGCCTATTAACACTGATTTCAGGAGTGAGAATTAATTTTCCGCTTCTTCCTCTCTCCCTTATTATTCCCAAGGCAGTGTTTAGTTTATTTTATCTTGTATTTTATCTTTTAAAATGTACCATACTACAATTGTTAAATTACTGTTTAAAAGATTACAAAAATTGTTGAGCACTAGAAGTGCAGAAGAGAGGAATGATCAAACTAGATAAAAGTGCACAATCACAGATTAATAGATTGGTGCAACTGTACAAATGTAGAGCTGTACATAGTAAGAGTGCCTGCTCATGCCAACTTGTAGCCACTATTGCTGATTGTGTGACTGCTGTGGAATAGTATTTGGACTTCTTCATTTTGTAAGCACTTTTGCAAAACTTGTGCAACCCATTTGTGTTGGATATTTTGTTGATGCAAGAACAACAAAATGTTGCTTGAAAATATTTCATTCATCTTTGTTCCTAGTAAAATACACCCATTATTGCGTAGTCATCAAGAAACTCTGCCTTTGAAAACTATGCTTCAACATTAAAATTCATGTATGTAGATGCTTTGGAATGCCTCCTTGATTCCATATAGGACAAAGGCCAACAAAACAGAAACTGCATCCATAACCACAGAGTAATTACGGGAACAAAAAATGAAAGAGCAAACAGGTGGAATTCTCAGATATGTAAAGTGTTGACTCCAGAGTGCAAAATGATAGGACTCCATCCTTTGAAAACAAAACAATGTAAAATAAGTGATTTTTTTTAAAAAAAAAACAACATTATGCCCTTTTGGTGGGGATAGTTTTAATTAAACTGAAAAAAATGATTGTAGAATCCCTATTGCACTTCTCTTGCCCATATTAACATTGAATTTTCCTTTTATTGCATGTAGTTCTTAGAATACCACTGAAGTGTAGAGATAAAGGAACACCCAGGCTCACATGCTTACTAAAAGTGTTTTTCTTAAAGTAAAGAATTTGCCCACAAGAATCTAGTACACATGCAGATTTTTAAGAAAATATCTGACTTGTCTTTTCTTGTTAGCTGAAATTGGACAGCTGTAAACCTGTAAATGAGAACATTCCTACTGCAATATGTCAAGAACATGTGTTTATTAAAATGAAAATTAAATACATCTTAAACCACATGTATCAGGATTTTCTTTTTTAAAAAAAACCCACAAAAAACCTTGCCTTGTACGAGTTGTGAGGTATATTATGATTCCACCGAGAATACCAGTGTGGTCTTTTTTGCCCCAATATATTTCACTGGTTGTAGTCCTAGTTCTAGCGATGCAGCTACATGGTGAGCAAAATGCCTTTAAATAAAAGTTTACTATCAAATAGTCCCTTCAGTCCCTAATGTCTTTTGCATTGCAGAAAATCCATTCAAAAACATTTATACTCAGACTTTTTATTTTCTGTGTTTTCATTTCCTTAGGAACATCACCTGCCCCTTTTCTTTGGATGCCTAAACACTATTTCTAAATGCTCCAGTGAAGTTTTAAGTTACTGCAATGCTAGAACTTTAGGAACAGAAGGGAGGCAGAACATTTATATGGGGCAGCAGCCCCCTCATTTAGCCCCCCTGTTGCTATACTCCCTATCTAGTTCTGTGTGAATTTGATAACACACAACTCCTTGGGATTAAAATGTCCTGTTCTGGTATGTGAGGATTAACCGAGACAATATACAGTGAATTGTTTACTACAGTATTCTTTACTTCAGTCAGGTTGCTGTATAGATACAATTTTAGCCAGTGAAACTATAAACCATAAAAGCAAAAAAAGGTATTGTAATGATGTGGCAGGGAGGAATCTATTATTTTAAGTTAGTCTGTTAGTGAAGAAAGAACTGATGTTTTAGGAGGTTTGGAACACCTCAACATAGCTTTGCAACCATTATCTAAGTGCCTTTAAAGAAGTTACTGTAACCACTAAGCTCTGTGCCTGAAATAAACTTGTTTTTGTTCTTCAATATCCAAGTCTCTGTCACCTATATTCAAAACTAAGTAACGCTACCATCTAAAGTGAATAAGAATAAGAAAGAATAAGAGAATAAAGGGAAAAAAAGAATTTCCTCTCTGCCTGACATCTCCACAATTTGGTGGCAGCGGTGGGATAAAAAGATTAATCCCTGCCACATCTTTACAGGTATACAAAACTGTTTTCTGTGTTAGAAGAAAATACAGCCAATGGCATTACAATCTATTACAACATTGTGTCAATAAAGAATTTGTTCCATATTCTTAGGCAGGGAATGATTTGCACAAAATGAAAGCAACTTAGACCACAGCTTGGAAGAAACTAGTTACAAGCAATGGAGGACTATTTTTCCTGAAGAACAAATTCATAACACAGTTTGAACTCCAAAACAATGTATCAAAATGGAGCAAAATTACATCATTCATGCTATTAATGTTCTCTAGGTGATTTTAAAAACTTACTGCTTGGGGATTTGGGGTCTTTCCAAGATTTATGCCATTTCCTCATCATTCCTAAGGCGTTTTCATTCCAGAAAGAGAAAGTGTCTCATTTTCCCCACCCAACCTCCTTAGTGATGTGGTGTTCTGGAAATGTTAGGAAAGGGTGCCCTGCAACATGGGGATGGGGGGATGATGGGATGGGATTGCCTGACCTGGGGAGCATGGGATGGCTATCAAGTCAGTTATAGACAGTTCCTTTGGGAAACAACCTAGCTGTCCTGACAACTCCTAACTCAAGGAACAACCCAAATCCTGGCTTGGGATTCAGTTTTTCCCTGAAGTTAGCTTAACCATGTTTAGGCAGCCTTCCCCTGGATTAACCCATATCAGCCCCATGCAGCATTTATGGCTCTGATCCAAGATCATACCACTCTAAGTGTTTAGTGCAAATGTGACCTTAGTGAGCAGTGCACTGGCCTGAAGAATTAGGATCTCATCAGACAGAAGTTCTCAAGCCAGGCAAAAGAGTGGACATCCATGGGGAAGCAGGGCAAATCTGGTGGGCAGTGGAGGAAACTGTCACTCCATGCCCCACATCACCCCTTTTCCCATTCCATGTGGGGAAGCGTCACCACCTGGCTTATCCCTGCATTTTCCCTGGCTTGTCCTATGAGAACACTGGAAACCTCCTATATTTTCATGGCTCTGACATAGGATGCTGCCAAGACACTGGGAGGACGGAGTCCTGCCAAAAGTATCTGATGGAATCTGAAGATTCCAGCCTCCCAGCATCCTGGAAGCATCCTAGAATGCTAAAATTGTCAAATGGGATGAGGTCCTAAGATACATGGGGGGTCACAACTGGTGATAGTCATAAGGGGTAGGGGTCCATATCAGGTGCCTACTAAACTGCACCAAACGCACAGAGTTCTTTATGAGTCCCTTTCAGGCCATCAAGGAATTTCCATCTGGTATCGAGGATGTTAGATCAAGCCCACTTCACTGGTCATTGCAGAACCATCCTTAGATTATTAGCCTTACTCTTATACTTCATTGAGTCAATTCATATTTATTAGTAGACATTTCATCTCATTCAGAATTTCTGCCATCATCTTTCTAGCCTTGTATAGCTATTGATTCCATAGCACTGATCCATGACAGTCAAACTTAGCTAGAAAACTTAGCTCAGTGCTTACCAGACAAAAGAAAGAATATATCAGTTTGGGAATGTGATGGGTGTTAAAAGATTTTGATTTCCATGTTTTCTGCATTTTTATTTAGCTTTCTTATTTTTATATATTACAAAAAAAACCAAAGGGATATGGTGAAGACATCATTTCTGTGGTCAATGACTTGAGGTTCATTCATGTTCTGATGGTATATAATTTGTTTAGCACGCAGAAAGTTCTCCTTAATCTGTTCCAGGAGTGTAGACTATAGCCATTTATCTGCTTCTGAATGCTGGAACACACTTGTCAGCAAAGCTTTCAGATTCCAGACACACAGCAAACTTGCTTTTCTCTGCTGGAATCATGGTGCCATATGTGTGTCGGCTCAAAGGCAGGAGAGGGCCCTGCAGAGGAAACCACATTAATGCCTTGCTTTTATTTAAAAAGGGGTGGCCACTGCATTACATCTCTTGTAACGTGGAATGTCAACTCCCTAGCAGAGAGAAAGACAGATATTAGGACTGATTGTATGTGCAATGCAATAACAATATTTTGGTGCTAGGAAATAACCTGTTGGTTGAAAAGATGAAGGTTCTGGGTGAGTGTACTGCAGAAATGATGACTAATGTGAAGTTTGATACACTCTCCTCTTCTACTATGAGGTAATAAGAAAGTGAAAAGATTAATCAACTTAGGCTGCCTCTCATTAATTACATATATATCTCAGTTTGGTTTTCATTTATATTTTTGTTTGGCCGGAGACGGCTGAGAGGACCCTTCACATTTTTTTTGCCAGGTAGCCAATGTGCCAAAGTTTGAGAAATAGGTTACTAAAACCCAAGAGCTCAAATGTTATTTAGGGAAAAATAGATTAATGTAAGAAGGCTAAGTAAAATAAATTATGCCAAAATTCAGGCATGATTTGGAATCCTGGAAGGAGAAAAAGAGGAGGAGATAAAATTTTGTAACAATAACTTAATGAGTCAATCTCCACAGGCCCAGCACCTGGAATGATCTGGACCTTGCAGCAAAGTCTGGATCTTTCCTGGTGCTTTATTAATCTGGAGTAAATTGGAAAATCCCAATTTACTCCAGATTAATCCAGATTAATCCAGATTAACCTCAGGCATTGTTTGAATGCCACAGATATCACAGGTTTTGGGCCTGTGTAGAAGGCCCTTAGACTTGGAGATGAAGTCCTAACTTTGTTATACAGGATATATTTTTAAAACAACAAAAACAACCTAATAACACTGGCAGCACAGTCCTATGCATGTTTGCTCAAAAGTAAATCCCTTGGGAATGCAGATATAGGATTGGACCCTCGGATTTCTGAATAGACATATGTAGAATTGCTGTGTTTTATGGTATAACCTAAAATACACAAATTTGGAGACTCAGCCCCCTTCTACATTGCCCTTATATCTCAGGATCTGATACAAGATTATCTCAGATTGTATCCAATTTTATCCTAGATTATATGGCACTGGAGACTCATATAATCCAGTTCAATACAGATAACCTTGGATCAGATCCTTTATACAGAGCCCATGTAAAAAGGTAAAGGTTTCCCCTGACGTTAAGTCCAGTCATGTCTGACTCTGGGGGTTGGTGCTCATCTCCATTTCTAAGCCTAAGAGCCAGCGTTGTCCGTAGACACCTCCAAGGTCATGTGGCTGGCATGACTGCATGGACGCCGGTACCTTCCCGCCAGAGCGGTACCTATTGATCTACTCACATTGGCATGCTTTTGAACTGCTAGGTTGGCAGGAGCTGGAGCTAACAGCGGCTGCTCATGCCACTCCCAGGGTTTGAACCTGGGACCTTTCGGTCTGCAAGTTCAGCAGCTCAGCGCTTTAACGCACTTCGCCCCCGGGGCTCCTCGAGCCTATGTATAAAGTTAAATTTACTCAGTTTTTAAAATGTATTTGTTGCAATTTCTTTTATATTTTAAGATGCTGTCTAGAAATATCTAAATGGCATTGCCAAATACTTTATATAGTACATCTTATGTAGGGCTAGGGAAAGTGTGGCTCTCCTGATGTTGTTGGACTCTACTCACCATCAGCTTCAGCAAACAAGAATCAGTAGCTATTCACCAATATATTAAGGGCTGTGTGGTCCCAGCCCTGATATTAAGTCACTACATATGGATGCTGATGAATATTCTGACAATTCCAGTAACTAAAGTAAGTAAATTTTGAAGTTCTTCAGTATATGTTCTTAAAACTATATCAGTGCACACCAAATTACTCATTCTAATAATTGTCCATTGCCACAATCTGCCTCCTACTTTGGCCTTCACTGCATGCAGTATGTGCTTTATACTGTTTGTGCTTAAGTTCAAAAAATACAGTATACTGAAACCTATCATGTCTAATGGTGTGACAAGTATTCTTGGATGGAATATTATTATTCCTGCCCTGGAGACAGTTTATAAACATAAGCAATTCTGTGAGTCAAATGGGAAAAAATGTAGGCACTGCAAAAAGATTTCCCTACAGTACTGTTCCTTGCTAGAGATTCCTCAGAAGCTACAAAAATGCTTCTAAGAGTTAAAAGGCATTAAATATGAAGATAGAAAGAAAAACAAACATAGGATCTAACGCCTCTGCTTAACTACATGTATTTAAACACACCTCATAGCCTAAGTAAATATATGAACAGACTTCCCCACTGTTCGTGCCTAACCATTGTTTGCACGAAAATGTGATATATCAGCATGAGCTCTGCTCTTTTTCTGTTTAGTTATGCTGAAAAGGGCAGGCTCATTCTGCTATGGTTTAGAGACCTGCTGATTGCACATGGTGGATTTTGAAATATGTATTGTCCAGAAAAATATTTTTGTACTGCTACAGAGCAGATCCCATTAAAAAGTCTCTTTGTTCTGCTGCCTACTTCTGCTGCAATTGTATTTTTAGGATGTGGACTTAGAATATGCCAAAACAATGTACAGGCATAGAATGTGGCACTTAGCATTGCAAAGATATGCGTGGGGAAATGTGGGACAGAGTCACCACTGAGCACATGGCCAAAATGCAGGAAACATCATTCCACAAAAGAATGCTGAATTGTATCAAATGTGCGCATTCTAATTTAGATATGCTGATGCAAATATGGAAATATTCACTATGTTTTAAATAGAATTACAAAACCTTTTGCCATAGCTAGGTCGTTTGTGTACTTGCTCACCAGCAGTTGTGGTGTTATCCATTGGTGGAAAATGTGCTATTATATGTTTTTCGGCCTCATCTACATTGCAATTATGATGCTCATTGAAGTGCATTATATGGTCAGTGTAGACTCATATAATCCAGTTCAATGCAGTTAAATTGCATTATAAGCATCTACACTGATCATATATTGCAGTTCAATCAGCATTATACTGGCAGTGTAGATGCCCCCCCCCCCCAGGTCTCTTTGACGCTGTCAACTGAAATATACTTTTCAATAGAGGACTATTCCTTGCAAGGTGGGAACAATGGCCACCCCATTAGGAAACGCTGAATGCAATCTCATTAAGACCTCTGACAAGACCTGAGGCTAGAAAGTTTTAGCTTTACACTAAGGGCTTGTCTACACAGATATTAAAATCTGAACTAACTCTGAGTTGGCACCTTGCTCATGTGCTGTTGCTCCATATCCAATGAGTACTGTGAGTTAATCCATCTTTGCCCCATTTCAGTCAAACACAGTTGGTGCTCTTGAGTTTGTTTGAAACTTTGGAATATCCCAAGGCTTTGAGATAGTCCAGAAAATTGGCTCAGATGATATTTAGATCAGTCCATTGTCCACATAGAATACTACCACCATTCTCTTTTCCTTGCATTGATGAGCACAGGGAAAGGGAAACAGATCATGCCAATGCTGTCTCTGTGAGCTCCTGGCCATCATGGGTGCCCGGTTCTGACATCAACAGAGGTGTTTGTGTGACCTGATCATGTGGTATCTCTGCTGATGTCAGCATGGAGTACCTGCAATAGCCAGGAGCTCACATGCTCTGTGGCCATCTGGGAGCAGTAATGGTAACACAGAAGGTCAGGTTATGGTCCAGCAAGACCATTGTGGTCTTAGCCTAACTGGATCATCCAGACTGAAACCTGCTATTGCAGCAGGTTTTGGAGGGGGTGTGTGGCCACCTTCAGGGCCAGTTTGGTGCATTTATATTCTGGAGTGAATCCCAGATTTACCACCAGTATAGATAGGGGCTACATCTTTGAGAACCCCAAAACAAGTGTAATTACTGCTTATGTGGGCTGAAGGATTCTAGCAGTCATAGTCAAAAAATATTCTTCCAATCCATGAAAGATTTTTTTAAAGTATTTGCACAGAAGTGTGAGATATTTGGGGGTAAACACCTACCTAGCACATCAGGTAATCATAAAAAAGATCTTGCTACCTTCTAGCTTGATACTAGCTTAATAAGCATGAAAAGCAAAGAAACACAGGAGGAAGTTAACTGGAAATGGTTAGCACTTTCATCTGCTAGGGTGACAAAATTAATCTGGGAATATAATTGCTCCTGGAGAATTAAGATTCCATAAATCTAAACTCTTTAGTGCTCCATGCTTCTAATATAATCTGCTGTCATTACGTACTGCTTTTAGATTTTAGAAGGCAGCCAGAGCTAATGTAACATTCCACATTAATCTAATACTAATGCTGTATTATAGGCATGGATTGCTTCCTGACACCCAAAACCCGTAGCAGACGTCTGAATATATAGGTCTCCCCAGATCATCATTCATAGCACTTCAAGCACCATCTCTGACACCATGCTGTTAAACAGCCCAGCTAAGTTAAGTCAACTCATTACAGCACATCTAAAACCTTTGCTTTAAGTCCAGGAGGCCATGCCTTCTGCAGTTATTTGAAATGAGACTTGAGTCATGTGTATGAGGGACTCACATATGTCAAAGGGCAGTTCGGTGAATTGCTAGCCTCCCAGAATATTAAAGCATACCTTCTTCTATCTATGGAAGGGTTTACTTTTTTATTATTTTTTATTATTCATTTGTTTGCAAGGCTGACATGATTTAGACAGTTCTCATTTATTTTTTGTCTTAGTTTCTTTACATGACTCCCCCCCCCCCCCCACACACACACAAAGAAAAGCAGAGGAACTTTACATAATGGAAAAGGCAAAATTGTGCATATACAGACTGTTTCAGTTCTCAGTTGTTTGCACTAAGGTCGCATCTACACTGATCACAATGCGGAAGGGCCCTAAATCAGCTCTGTAGTGGCCAAATGTTGCATGGAGCTGATACAGGGTAATTCTGGACAAGGCCTCCATAATGTGGTCTTGATCCACGTCAACCAAAGTCAGGAGATACTCTGAATTGTGGCCCAAATTCTGAGAAACTCCTCACTTTGGGCCCATATAAACATTTAGCCTGATTCTGAGAAGAAAATATTTGCACTGCCATTCCATGTTTCCCGGGCTCAGAAAACCTCCCATTCTCCATGTGGTAGTCATCTCTGACCACAACATGGGTCCTATCAGTCAGCCATCACCTAAAGTGATGTTGGCAGGGATTAGGGGGCAATTGGAGAAGAGAGAGGGAAAAGAGGGGGCAATTCCTCCTTCCCCTGTCCCCCCTTCTCTCATCACAGTCAGTGTCATTGCAAGTGACAGCCAACTGTTAGGATCCATAACATGAGCAGATTCCATCACCACTCAGAGAATGGGAGGAACAGTAACAGCCAATATTCGCTTTCAGTTGAGCTGGGGTTCAGCACCACTGGGCAGATGGGACCCCTTCCCATCTCTTTAGCAGCTGGGGAAGTGTCTGTCTAACCCATGCCAGGGCCAATCTGACATATGCCAGGCCAGATTGGCCACAGGATCACCGGGTCAGTGTAGATTCACCCTAAATGTGCTTGTACCTTCAAGTTGTATATCAACTTAACGTGACTCTATGAATTTAATGGGGTTTTCCTAGGAAAGGAATACACAGAAGTGGTTTTGCCAGATCTTTCTCTGCCATATAGCCTGTAGAATCTGATATTCATTGATATTAAAGTACTTATCAGGGCGTATCCTGCTTAGCTTCCAAAATGATATCTGGTGCCTTTAGCTCCTAAATCACATTTCTAATGTGGTGAATTTCTTCCTTTCAGATTTCTTCACTATCTAGCTATCACAACCATGCATAGAAATTGGAAGTACTATGGCATGGAAGATTTTGACTTTGATATTCAATTATAAAATAACAGATAATGTTCCCAGTAATTTTTTAAAAATATATTTTTAACAGTAGTGCATTATTTTCAAAGCACTGTAACTAACTACAGGAAAGAATTGACTTTTTATAAGTAGTTTCCCAAGTGCTGGATATTTAACTATACTGACTCTACCCATACAGAGGGTCTAAATTCAATCTATGGATATAGAATCCAAGGATATGGAGGGCTGAATGTATGCAATTGCAGTACTATGATTCTGCTTCCAAGTGTCATGGCTACATCCTTGTGTTTATAGCTTGATGGGTCCTCAGTGAGCTCTCTGGCTCAGAATTCCTAAATTGCAAATCCCAGGAGCCCATAGGATGGCACCATGGAAATTAATTGTGTAGCATAAATGGGTTTGCGTTAAGTGAAGTGAAGTGAAAAAGGACACCTCTGCTATAATACAGTCCTTATATTTTGACCCTATAATATCCTCATATCTTGAAATAATCTGATGTGCAAAACCTATGTGGTTTATCTCCATCTGAGATAATAAATGCCACAATTATTACTTGAAGATGATTTGGACAAACCACATTAGGCTATAATTGTTCTTCTGCCTACTCTGCTTCCCATACAAAAGATATCAAGTTGCCAAAGGAATACTGCTCTAAAAATAAAGTTTAGAAATTATTTCTTAAAGGGAAAAATAATTATTTCCTCATGTTTTTGCGTACCTCTTGCGCCTGTGTTTCCTTTCTGTCAACCCATACTTAAAAATAATAAAGTCAATAATATGGATTGAAATGAATCCCAGATGGGTTATTGATGGCTGGTTACTTCAGTGGCCTCAAGCACTCTATTTAAAAGCACTTTTTTAAAAACAGAATTTCATTTTTAGTAAAATAGCTATCTATTAGTAAAACAGTTAATTAACACAGACTTATAACTGAAGTAGCTTCCACAATCAACCAAAGAAGTATAAAGTAGAAAGAGATGAGGACCATCCAGTCCAATATTTCACAATGCAGGAAAAAAACAATCAAAGCACTCCTGAACAATGGCCAACCAAGCTCTTCTTAAAAAACTCCAGAGGCAGGATATCTCACTGCCAAACATTACCATCAGGAAGTTCTTCCTGATGCTTATGTAGAGGCCCTTTTCCTGCAATTTGAATCAATTGCTAGGTATCCTAGGACCTTATGAGATGGCAGTATTGAGAGGCATCATTAAGTTAAGTAAAGAGCAGAATCATGAGTTGATCGCACCTTCCAGTCCTTCCTCATTTATTTTCATTCATTCTCTTCTCATCATTAGCGCTTCCTCGTAAGCACCCAATATCTTCCTCATCACACATAGACATTAAGTCTCCGCCCCAGCACTTTCTGTTCATGCAAATCTGCTAGAATCCCTTTCCATAGCATGTAACAGTTCTGCATCAAAACCCATTGGACCCTTGAGACAGGGATTCTGTTTTAAACCATTGCTTTCCATGGGATACAATTGCATACTTGTAAAGGAGAATTTATTTACAGTATTTATATTCCGCCCTTCTCACCCCGAAGGGGACTCAGGGCGGATCACATTATAACACACATAGGGCAAACATTCAATGCCCATAAACACATCAAACAGAGACTGAGAGACACACGCAGAGGCAAGTTAACCTTCTTCTGAGGGGATGTTCGATTCTGGCCACAGGGGGAGCAGCTGCTTCATCATCCACACTGACGGCACTTCCTCATTCCAGGTCGTAAATTAGTTAATTTTGCCTCCCCACTTTATAAGTGGTACCTTATCTCCTACTTGATAGATGCAACTATCTTTCGGGTTGCTAGGTCAGCAACGAGCAGGAGCTATTTTTTATTTTTAATTGACGGGTGCTCACCCCGCCACGGGCTGGCCTCGAACTCATGACCTCATGGTCAGAGTGATTTAAGGCAGCTGCTCAACAGCTGCGCCACAGCCCGGCAAGAATGACAACTTGCTGCTAAGGATTGCCCACTGGAACACCCCTTTCCAACATGGCAAGCTCCAAAACAGAATGGAGACTGTCATGGACCCATCACATGTTGTTTTGAGCCAAAATAACAGATCCTTAGCACTATTTTGCCTAAATTCACAAAATGTTCACCTGATGATCTTTCATTTTCCTTAATGAGGTTGATACTGCTTTGAAAACCATTTGCTACCCAGTACAAAAAGAAATATTTGAGTCAGAATCCTGTAGTGTCTCAATATTTATGTACTTGCATGGTGAAACATCCAAATTATCACTCCAAAAGCAGAAGAGCAGTGACAGATGACATCAACCACTTGCTGTATACATGACATTGCCACAGCAGTAGGTGCTCACATAATGTGTATGTATCGCCTATAAGACATTGACACTGTATTGTGGGGATATTTTTCAATCCCAGGTGTTGACAAACCTCAGGAGCCAGAACACCTGTAGGTGCTGTGGCAAGCTTTAAAAGAACACATGACTCAATATAGCAGGGTGCTGCAGTAGAACTATGCAGGTGGCTTTTATTTCTCTACCAGAGTTGGATAGAATACAAATTTGGACCTTACCATTAAAGTGAAAAGTTATTGCGATTTTCTAATATATACATCCAAACTGAATGAGAATTTGTCTCACCATGCATAAACATATGCATCAGAAAAACGATAATGGCAGGAGAATGAATGCTGACTTTGTCACTCTTGTGTCATTTCCCTTAAGAAACCTAAATGCATAGACCATTTAACCTTAGACTTCAATTAGCTTTAAACTTTACACAGGAATCTCTTAAAAGGTGCGATGGAGATTACCGTATATACTTGAGTATAAGCCAACCCGAATAAAAGCCGAGGCACCTAATTTTACCACAAAAAACTGGGAAAACTTATTGACTCGAGTATAAGCCAAGGGTGGGAAATGCAGTAGCTACTGGCAAATTTCAAAAATAAAAATAGATACCAATAAATTTACATTAATTGAGGCATCAGTAGGCTAAATGTTTTTAAATATTTACCATATTTTAAAGAAAAACAGAAAATTAGCTCTTTAAGTGGAAAAGGAGGGTCAACAAAAACAGTATGGTATCAACAATAAATAATAATAATAATAATAATAATAATAATAATAATAATAATAATAATAATAATTTATTTATACTCCACCCTATCTCCACATGGGAACTCAGGGAACTGCGAGGAGGCATGGGAGGAAGTCGCCGCCACTGCCACCACCGCGCTCATGGCTGCCTCTTCCTCTGCCACTGCCCCAGGAAGATGCAAAGGAGGAGGCAGCGGCGGAGGGGGAGGCAGACACAGTGGCAGAGGCAGTGGCTTCCTCCCATGCCTCCTCGCAGCTCTGGGCCCTCTTCCGCCGCTTGCCGCCTCAGAGCAGCTGGTGGGAGCATCCGAGCTCCTCAAAGGTGAGCAAATAAGGATAAGAAAACTTGCATTAAAACGGTGTTGTCGAAGGCTTTCATGGCCGGGATCACAGGGTTCCTTTCAAAACAACCCTTCCATTAAAACTTCCTTCGGAGCCTGCTTCCCTCCCTTGAGGCAGCCTGTTTCAAAAGTTCCTCAAAGGGCTCCTCTCCAGTTTGGCCATCCCCTCTGTACCCCCTGGAGGGGCTCCTCCTCCTCCATGCATGGGGTGCCAAAGTGCTTCCCTCCTTGCCAAGCCCCCCGGCAGAGCCACTGATAATATGGAGTGTTGGATAAATGGAAGGCGGATAACCGGAACTCTACTGCACTAATAATAATAATAATAATAATAATAATAATAATAATAATAATAATTGTAAGGGACTTCTTGGGCCATCTAGACCAACCCCCTTCTTCCCTGGGGGGGGGGGGAGAGGAGTGGGAAGAGGTACAAGCCTTTCCCTTCTTCCTTTCCCAAACACACCTACCTTGGCAGCAGTGGCGGTGCAGGGAGCCGCAGCAGCAAGGTTTGTTCCTGCCGTCATGGTGTGCATGAGGTGAGGGAAGATCAGGGACAGGAACATGCTATTCCTTCCTCCTCCCTTGCCTCGCATGTGCATTCCTCAGAAGTGGCAAGGGAAAGGCACTCGCCTTTCCCTCCTCCCTTGCCCTGCGTGCTCCTTCCTCGGCAGAGAAGGGAGCCTCAGTGGTGGGGTTTTGCCCTGCCACCATGGCTGCCTTCTCCATTACCAAGGAAGGCGTGCACACACGGGGCAAGGAAAGAGCAGGGACATGCGTGAGCAGAACAAGGGAGGAGGGAAAGGCATGCACCTCATTCCTCACCTCATGTGCGCATTCCTTGGTAGCAGTGGGGAAAAGGTACATGTGGGGTGAGGAAGGAGGGAAAAGCACTCGCCTTTCCCTTCTCCCTTGTCCTGCACACACACTCCTTCCTCGGCAGAGAAGGGAACTGTCATGGCGGGGTTTTTCCTCACCACCATAGCTCCCTCCTTCACCATTGAGGAAGGCACACACAGGGCGAGGGAAGAGGCAGGACAGGCACATGTGGGGAGAGGGAAGAGTGGTAGAGGTGGGGTTTGTCAGTGACCTTGCTCCTCTCCGGTCTTGGAGGAGAGAAAGGCGCATTGGGGTGTGAGGGAGGAGAGGTGAGGATCCTAGCAGGAAAACATGGGGAAAGGGCTCTTCTTCCAGTCCCACGCCTTCCTGCCAGGACGCTCACCTGAGTATAACCTGAAGGGAGATTTTTCAGCCTGAAAACTCAGCTTATACTCGAGTATATACAGTACTTCCTTAGCTGGTCTACTGGAAATTAGGATTTATTTTTTTAATAAAATGATCTTTTTCTTTTCCAGTTATTATTCCCAGTTAAATGGGAATTCTTCCATCTGGTAAATTAAGCTATAGAATTGCAGAGAGAGGGCACATGCTTTCTGATCAGCAGGAGAAAAGGCTTTTAAACATCATTATAGGTAAAAGGAACTGAAAATGAAAAGAAAAAGATATTTGGCAATGTATAATACAAGAAAGCACAAAAAGCCCTTATTCCTTTTCTTAACTTAAGAAAGCATTTAAAATGAAGCAGTGATAAAGTGTCTTACAAAATAATTTATTAGCTCCTGATTCAACTTCTTACAGTTTGGATTTGATCCAGAGAACAGTAACATGCCCTTAAGGACACTGAAATCGAGTTGATACAGGTGGTTTTAGGCTGTGCCAAGACATGACTATCTTCCATTTGGAGACTCTATTTTCTTACCAGTTGCCAGTATGCACCAAATGTGTGTCTCTCATTGGAGCACACCACCTCATAGATTTATGACAGAATGCATTTGAACTGCATTAATCAGATATGAGATTTTCCAGATTTTTTCTTTCTTAAAAAAAAAAAAAAAACAGGCCCTGGAGATATAGAGCAACCAGCTTTAGCAAACAACTGTCCTCCAGATGTGTTGATCTGCATCATATGCACCCAAAATGTCCTTTGGCTATTATCCTTGAAAATAATGGGAATTGTAGAACACAACATCAGATTAGGCAACATTAGCAAAGAGAAATATGCATTCTGGCAGCAGTCTTCCTAGCGGTGAGTCATGTGGCCTGTTTATGTATCGGAAGCTCAAAAATTCCACCATAGGGGAAATGACAATTAAAGAATTAAATGATGGAGCTGTGGATCTCTCATGTTGCTTCTTCTAGCATCTCACAGATTATATCATATACTTGACTGACCCTGTTTTCAATATGAAATGCCCTTATTGTTAATTTTAATTCCCACATTTAAGAATAAACTTTATTTCAATGTTCTTATACAAACAATGAAATTATGAGACACACAAAAGCATCCATACTTCATATACGAATTGAGTTAAACTTTCATTGTTATAGACTCAGATAAAAAATCAACTATTCAATTTATGGAATTTTTAATAGTTGGCTATGCGAAGTCCAGAACCTTTCCCATAATCAAAACACTATGACTACATCTACACCGGTCACTTAATCCTAGCCCAGTCTGGAGAATTATGCTCTGGACTGACCCTGGGTTGATCATAATGGTAGCCAAACACTGTGGTCCGAGCTCTCCATGGTGCCATGTTGATGTTCAGATGATCCAAACAGGCCATGACAGCATCCCGTTGTCTTCAGTGTTGCTGTCACGGAGCTCCCGATGAACACTAACTATTGCAGTGTCATCCATTGAGATCATAATAGGGTGTCTATGCAACCAGCAAGGAAGGGTAGAGTGACCCCCTCATTCCTGCTGATGACATGGACTTGCCGTTATGATTTCAGTAGACATGCCTGTGATGAGAAAGTGCTTGCAGGGAGTTCCATGTCCACAAGTAGTGATGGCAACAACATTTGGATGATCCATTCATTTCCATGCAAGGGGAAATGTAACGGCAGGAGCATACATGTGGATAATGGATCAGGCTGAATGGGATCCAGTCTAGCTATCCAGATGGCCACAAATCCAAAGATGTCAAGATGGTAACAAACTCTGCAGTATTTTCAAACTTTGTTCAGTGTGGAGCAAAGTTGGATTAAGAGATGAACATTCTGGATCCTTACCAGAAGTTGCTGTGCATTGTGAAGACTTCAAAGTAGACAAGTCCAATAATTTCACTTTAACTTGCACATCTGTATTCTATTCAGCCTCAAAGTTTATAATTTGGTAAACTCTCTGGCTAAGAATTCTAGATATCACTGTCTAAACAGTTTAGCCAACTTGATTTTGCAGGGAAGCTTACAAACAGAGCAAAAACAACCTATGAGTATTGCCTTAAGTTATCAGTGACTCTCCAGGATTTCAGCAAAGGACCTCTTCATCTTTTGCTACCCAGTCTTCTTGCCCAGAGTTTCCAGAAATTAACCCAAAAATACCTTTTAAAGAAAGAATGAAACCTACTACTGAACTGGAAATATCCTGTCTATTCCTTTCCAGCACTAGAATCTGTTAAAAATGTGAGGAACACAACTCCTGAATTTTGAAACTTCATTTAGCTACCTTGACTTTTTATCTTCATACTGGGATTATTTTAATGCGTGGAGTATATGGATCAAGTCTCTGACAGATCTCCCCTCCTATGTGGGGTACCCCAAGGTGCAATTTTCTCCCCTCTTCTCTTCAACATCTACGTTAGACCCCTTGGTAGTTTGGTTCGGAGTTTCGGCCTAGACTGCTATCAATATGCGGACGACACCCAACTCCTTCTGTGCCTGGAGCCTGGAGCCTGGAAATTGTCAATACCAGACAATTTCACCTTATGTCTGGAGGCTCTGTCGAACTGGCTACGTGCTAGCAGACTGAAGGTGAACCCAGCGAAGACCGAGATTCTCTGGCATGGCCGCTCGACCGGTCTGACCCATTTGCTACCCACCTTCGATGGTGCTGCCCTATCTCCTTCGCCTACCGTTAAGAGCCTGGGTGTCGTTTTAGATTCGCAGCTGACAATGGAAGCTCAGGTCACTGCTGCCAGCAAACAGGCCTTTTTCCATCTACGACAAGCGAGGCAACTGGCACCCTATCTATCTGATGAGGCGCTGGCAACAGTCATCCATGCCACGGTCACATCTAGGCTGGACTATTGCAACGCCCTGTATGTTGGCCTTCCGATGTCCACGACCCGAAAGCTCCGTATTGTCCAGAATGCGGCAGCCAGGCTACTCACAAGAACACCCATGAAATGCCACATAACACCAGTGCTGCAGCATCTGCACTGGCTCCCAACTGATTACCGTGGTCTATATAAGATGCTAGTTTTGACCTTCAAAACTCTTTACAGCCAGGGCCCATCGTTCCTCAGGGACCGTCTCTCCTTCTCCCATCATCGGAGGTCGCAACGACCATCCCAACGAGACTTACTTTATGTACCGGGTCCTAGAGAAGTGCACTTGGAAAGGACCAGACGCAGAGATTTTTCTATTTCTGCCCCTGCCTTATGGAATGCCTTGCCGCCCTATATGAAAGCCATGCATGAGTTAGGGCCTTTTACCCTCACACTCAAGACCTGGCTCTTTACTAGAGCTTTTAATCTATGTTAATTTTATTAATATTTTTATGTATGTATTTTTATCCTTTACAATTTTATCTTGTAAATCGCCTAGAGCATCGTGGATGGAGGGCGATTAATAAGTAATTAAATGATGATGATGATGATGATGATGATGATGATTTTACATGGAGGGGAAACATTCTGATTCATTTTCTGCCAGTCCTGTATGAATCAGTGTCTTGAAATGGTTGAAAGCTCTATAAGAATGAAAGTCAAACAATTATTTTTGTTATAAAGTCATCTATGATGCAATTTTTACTATATTTCAGAATGTAAAGTTTTATTTTGGAGTACAAATAACTTCAGAATATTTGGATCTACAAGTTAGCAATTCTTTGAGTGACTCTGAAAGCAGATGTCTGGAAAAAGATGGAGGAGGCATGGGAGAAGAGAGGGAGAAAGGGAGGGGAGACGGGAGTAAAAAAAGAAAAGAAAAAAATAACAATAAAAATAAAATGAAAGGTGAAACCAAGCTATATAATTGTCTGGAAATGTGCCACTAGCAAATAAAACTAGGATCTATACATACTTCTTACTTATGGCACATGATGCCATACAGTTTTACAATCTCAGTATTAATTCTGTCAGCACTTCATTTTCTTATGTAACCTGAAACAAAATGTTTTTTTTTTTCAAGGGGACCTTGCTGAACATTCTCACTTGCTTCAGATTTCTTCCATTCTGGTGATGCACAAAGAGAATCAATACTCAAGAGCCACCACCCCCTTTAGTATTTGTATTATTTGTCTTTTTGGTTACTGTATGACCTCTACCTGACCTATTTTGCACATTCCTGGATCAGTTCTGCTATGAGTAACACCTGACAAAACTAAACGCAATGCAATACAATGCAAAATTCACTGTTGGGGATGACTGCTGAATTGCCTCTTACATCACTGGTGACAGAGTTTTGTAGTATTTTCCTTTGATGTTTTCATGTGCCTGTAAATCAGTTACAACTTATGGTTCCCCTAAGGCAGGCATGTCCACAGTCCAGCCCGGGGGCCAATTGTGATCCCTTTTCAAATTTCCATCGGCCCTCTCTTTCCAGGCCTCTCTTCCTTCCTCTCTCCCTAGTTTCTTTCCTTCCTCCCTTCCTTAGCATATGCCAACAACAACAACAGCAACAATCCTAATTAACTTGACTTTCTCATCAGCCAAAAGCAGGTCCACGCTTCCCATTGAAAGACTGGTACATTTACCTTGGTTAAAATTGGGGGTTTTTTACACTACAAATATGATATATGCAGTGTGCCTAGGAATGCGCTCATGTTTTTTTTTTTTCAAACTAGTCTGGCCCCCAACAGACTGAGGGACCATGAACTGGCCCTTGGCTTAAAAAGTTTGGACACCCCTGTGCAAAGGCAAACCTATAATATAAACCTATAAACCTATAAACGTCTGATCGGGGTATTGGGTGGCAACCTGTGCTTGACGGGGTCGCACTCCCCCTGAAGGCGCAGGTCCGCAGCTTGGGGGTCCTCGTGGATTCGGGGCTGACGCTTGAGGCTCACGTGTCGGCCGTGGCGGGAGGGCCTTTGCACAATTAAAACTTTTGCGCCAGCTGCGACCATACCTCGAGAAGTCTGATCTGACCATGGTGGTCCATGCCTTAGTTACCTCTAGATTGGACTATTGCAATGTGCTCTACGTGGGGCTGCCTTTGAAGACGGCCCGGAAAGTACAACTATTACAGAGTTCGGCAGCCAGGCTTCTAACTGGAGCGAATTACAGGGCGCGTTCTACGCCTCTGTTTAAGGAGCTCCACTGGCTGCCGTTTATTTTCCGGGCCCAATTCAAGGTGCAGGTTATCACCTACAAAGCTCTAAACGGTTTGGGACCCACCTACCTTAGAGACCGCATCTCCCCCTATGAACCCACACGTACTCTTCGCTCGTCGGGGGAGGCCCTCCTCTCGCTCCCACCACCCTCGCAGTCGCGGTTGGTGGGGACGAGAGAGAGGGCCTTCTCCGTCGTGGCCCCCCGGCTTTGGAACTCGCTCCCTAGAGAGATCAGGCAGGCCCCTACCCTCCTCTCCTTCCGTAGGAGCTTAAAAACCTGGCTTTTTCAAAAGGCTTTTGACACTTAATTTGTTGTCGGACTGATCTATCTGCCCATTTTATAATAGCCCCATTCTCAAGGTGTTGCCAATGTTATATTGCATTTTGTCCATTTCTACTGTGAAATTACCTTCCCCATTTCGGCCCATTTCAGCACATTCTGCACTTTGCCTGGGTTCAATGAATTAGTCTCCTGTGTTACTATTGTATGTTTTATGTCGATTTTAACGATTGTTTTTACTGTAATTGATGTTTTTATTGGATAATTGTTTTATTGCTCTGTTTTGATATTTGATTGTTTTATCGGGCAAGGCCCCATGTAAGCCGCCCCGAGTCCCTTCGGGGAGATGGGGCGGGGTATAAAAATAAAATTATTATTATTATTATTATTATTATTATTATTATTATTATTACTATTATTATTATTATTATTATTATTATTATTATTATTATTATTATTATTATTATGAGGCTTTCTTGGAGAGATTTGTAGAGAGAGAGTTTTGTTTTTGCCTTCCTCTGGATGTGAGAGTACATGATTTGCCCAAAGTCACCCAGTGCGTTTCCACAGTTTGTATCCCTACACTCAAATTACCATATGCATATACTATACAAATAGCTGGCTTCTTTCTTTCTTTCAAGCATACATAAGCAGAAATCTTACTTAAAGCGGATGGGTGAAATATTTCAAATTTGCAGAACAGTACAAACATTGATCTAGGCTTAAATGTGGAATATTAAAATGTCTGACTGAGACAGGATAATGATTTTAAATTGCAAGAGGTAACTGTCTTAATCTAAAGCCTGTTTATTGTCACTATTTAGGAGAAAAGAATATACAGTACTTACAACCTGTTTTTCTCCTCCAAGATTAAAAGTAGGATGAAGTTAACTACAGGACTAAACATGACAAACTTATGATTACGATGCAAACTAAGCACCATTCAATGTATCATCTGTAAATGTATTTCAAAGAGAGGAATGAATGAGGAGGAAATGGATTCAGCTTTACAACTTCATTAATACTTCGTACCTGTCATAAGGAACCATTGCACTGAGATAATATAAATTTCCTTCTTCTTAGATGCCTGGAAGCCAATTTTTACTTTCCGACAGTCATGTCAGATTTTAAATTCCAGCTTTAAACTCAGACTGCAGTATCATTCACGCCCCCCATCTCTCATGGATTGTTAATGTTATGAAAAGATACCATCAGGTTATTTAATTATTTAAGTAACAAGCCAATAAAAACATGCACTCAACCATAAAATATACTGGTGGATATATAACCCACAGTTCACATTTCGTCAGCTGATTTTTTTTTACACACTCAAACTTTCTTTCATTTTTATTAGCAGGGATGTCTTCTAATCTTTACCAAGTGAATTTTTAGCTATCAAAACACATGCAAGTACTGGCGAAGGTAGGCACTACAATTAAAAGCAGATTTCAGGGTAGGAATAGAACTGACATCTTTATTTAAACATTGGCATCACAACAGAGTTGTTAACCTACTCAGTTTGGTGTCTCAATGTATTGAACAAGCATGGGCAAATTGGCATGTAAAATATGTGGTGGTTCGTATTGACTTTAGTTTTAATTTGATAAGAAGAATGGTAAGAGCATGCATTAATATAGAACACAATTAGAAATGTTCTTGTATTCACTGTATTATAGAGCATTGATGCATCAAAGACAATCCATCAAAACCCATGAGAATTTTTCATTTTATACCACTCATCTATTATTCTATTTTCACCTGCAAAAGTTAAAAAAAATGCAAGAATCACAATTACTGCAGTGAATTACTAATTTCTGTTGCCGAAGTGTTTGTAAAACCAAATTCCCTTGGGGGACCAGTGCTTCTTAGGAGTAGTTTTCTATATTCTGACCTATCTGTATAATATAATGAGAAAAATAGTCTGAGTCTGAAGATGAAAAAAGAAAAAAGAGAGTTATATCAGTTGAGAATAACCATTGTGTTTGAGACAATTATTTGTATTGCTTTGGGGCAATGGAGCGTCTAAGGAGATTGCTAATAATCAACTTCCAAATTGTGTTAAGTCACAAGTGTGAAAATGGAATTGGAAACAAATTGCCAAAGATGTCTGCAGGCATTGTTTAATTCATTGCCCTTGAAAAAACAAAACAAAACCCAATATAATTAAATAGCTAAATGAATAGAACCCATTTTCTACACCTTCAAAACCAGTCTTTCTCTCTCACTGGGTTTCTTGGGTACTTCTAGTTTCTGTTCCTTATTATTTATCACTATTGAACTCATTCTGTTATAATAGGGTGGATAGGGAGGTAGACTGTGAAACAACTCTTAACAGTTAAGGCTTTTGAAACCATTGCCAAAAATGTTTTAGGGGTTCAGGAAACATTCCTTTATTTCAAAAAGTTTCACTATTTATTCACACACACACACACACACACACACACACGTATATACAAGAGAGAACCTGTTTTTTTCTTTTGGAGCTCATTGGAACTCTGGGAGGAACTTGCCTTTGAAGAACCTGTCATAAAGTTGTGAATGATGACAAGCGCTAAACATTTTATGCTGTTTCACCAAAGTAGACATTGACTAGTCTGCTTTCCATCAGGCCATTATCCAAAAAAATTAGTCATTAATTGCTGTTGAAAATCAATTCACTGGAATAATGGCTTAAATGTATTGCTTAGTGGTTTGTCACAAAAGATATATAGTGAAAGAGCCGAGAACGTTTGAATATCAGGCCACAGTTCAGAAGTTGTGTCTGGACTGCCAATCATGTTTTAACAATCAGGGTACTTTCTCCTCTTTCCCAGAAGTAGGAAATTCTGTCAACATGTTCATAAGAGGAAAATAATTGAATTAACAACAAACTTCCAACTTTGTCCCTTTTCAGGCTCACTGAAAAGAAACAGAATTACACTTCTGAGAAATGCCAAAATGCTTTAAGACAGGATCAATTAGGCGTCATAAAAGCAGACTGACCCTCTTAGCAGATTTCCAGTACATTAGAGCTCAGTTTTGTAATATCTGAAGCAGCTACAATCGTAAATGTTACTTACTAGAAGAAGAAAGACGAGATCAACCAAAGCCACGAAAGCCAAGAAGAGGAGATTTCCCATTGATTTTAGCAGATCAATATTCTGTCCCTTTGAGAGATTTCCAGAGACTTCTACTGCAGATTTTATGCAGAAGGTTGCAATATTTGTCTTTGATGGAAGGTAAAATTGAGTTTTTGGAGGCTTGGAAATGGGAGATTTCCCTGGAAGGGATCAGACATCTAAATAACTGCCATATTCAATATTTAGATTTCTAATTTTGAACAATAGCCAAGTAACAATTTAATTCAGTTGTGGAAGAGATATCCTTAATTGCCAGAAGGAAAGTATGACAAGTATGTTGAAGCAAAAACAGTAGAATCTTGTGGAAATATAGATAGAGATCCAGTTGGTGACACCAAGGGTGTGCTCATGAGTAGAGTGAGTTTTCTGAGACAATGTGGAATCAGGGGCAGTTCACCCACCAGGAAAACTAGGCATTTGCCTGTTGTGCCATCTTGTTGGGGGCGCCACAGGCAAATCCTGGCTCCGCCAGGAAGGTGTTCTGCGCTTTGAAGACCAGAGAAGCAGTGCCCGCTTCTCTGGTCTGCAAAGCGCCAAGGAAGGCTTCCTTCTCACCAGGAAGGCGTTTCTCAGCGCTCTGAAGACAAGAGAAGCGGGTGCCGCTTCTCTGGTCTGCAAAGCACCGAGAAGCGGCTTCCTGGTAAGGAGGAAGCCCTTTCTCGGAGCTTTGCAGACCAGAGAAGCGGGCGCCCGCTTCTCTGGGCTGGAAAGCTCCGAGAAATTACTTCCGGGCGAAAAGGAAGCCCTTTCTCGGAGCTTTGCATCCCAGAGAAGTGGGTGCCTGCTTCTCTGGGCTGGAAAACTCCAAAAAAATGGCTTCCTGATGAAAAGGAAGCCCTTTCTCGGAGCTTTGCAGCCCAAAGAAGTGGGTGCCTGCTGTTCTGGGCTGCAAAGCTCTGAGAAACGGCTTCCTGGCAACGAGGAAGCCCTTTCTCGGAGATTTGCAGCTCAGAGAAGCAGGCGCCTGCTTCTCTGGGCTGCAAAGCTCTGAGAAACAGCTTCCTGGCGTTATGGGGGCAGAGCTGAGGGACCATTGCTTATGTGCTGTACTGCACTTTGAGTTGTGTGTCAATGCACATACTGCCTCTGTGCACTATGCATTGTATAATGAGGTGACAACTATGCACATTCATCATTTCACATATATTGCACCATGTGGTATTGAGTTTGCATAGCGTTAGTGCATAGTAACTCCACTGGCAGGTGTTTGTGATATGGCGATATAATGTAGAATCAGAGACTCATAAAATTGAAGAGTCCACTCGGGCTATACAGTCCATATCCTCACCCAAACAAAGGACTAGTAACATATAGCCATCAATTCTCCATCACACTAAGAGACAATTTTACAGGTAGAATCTCTTTTGAATATATTACTCTGTGTCATAGTCTCTAGAGCAGGGGTTCTCAAACCTTTACAGCTGCTGAGCCTTTTTTGAAGCAAAGGTTTCCCATGGAGCTTTAATAAATGTTTATATATTATATTACCAAGGACGGCTATTGACTGAACAAAGGATCCCCCCAGGCAAGAGACAAAAACCTTTCCAATGCTAATTAGGGTGATTAACTGAAACATTAATGCTGGCTTCCCAGTGACACGCTGGACTCTCCACAGATATATATTTTTTCCTTTCCTAGTTTATCCATACCTCACAACCTCTGAGGATGCCTGCCATAGATGTGGGCGAAACGTCAGGAGAGAGTACTTCTGGAACATGGTCACACAGCCCGAAAGACATACAACAACCCTATATTTATTTAGTTTGAGAGGAAAGATCTTATAATTTTTTTCTGTCCCCAACTCCTTCTAAGTTAAATATTATTGTTATGTGCCTTCAAGTCATTTCCAATTTATGGCAACTTTAAGGCGAACCTATGACAGAGTTTACTTGGCAAGATTTCTTCAGTGGTTTTTCCTGCCTTTCTTTGAGGCTGAGAGTGTGCCTTACCCAAGGTCACCCAGTGGGATTCAATAGCTGTGGAGATTTGAATGTTGATCCCAGAGTCATAGTTCAATGCTCAAACCCCTCTACACTACTAGTTTTCAAAGTTAAATGGCCTGCTAAATAATCTGATAAGAATATTACATTCACTGCTGTAAAAATGATGGGGAAAAATATTTCTGTCAGATTGTCTATAAAAAAAGAAAACACTGAAAATAGAAATGTTCAAAATGTGGGCTCAGATACCCAGTTCTAAACATGTTTGCCATAATCTTGTTTTAGTAAAAAAAAAAGTGATTGTGGAAGCTAGCCATACATGTATCCTTATATGAATGACTAGCTGTGCCCTGCCACGCGTTGCTGTGGCCATTTGGAATTCTACTGAATCGCCTCGCTGCTTCCAAGCCTGGGTGCTTTCTATATATTGGCCTCCTTGCTTTGGCTGGTTGAATGGGACGGAGTGGTGTGATGGCTTCCAAATATGAGGGTTTTTTATGTAGGGGAAATATTGGTTTGAGAGGTTGAAGAGGAGTGAATAGTGTTGGTGCTTTGAAGCCTGGCCGCTTTCTACCTTGTGGAATTGTTGGTTGGGCAGGTCGAATAGCAATGAATAGTCTGAGTGCAGGAAGTATGAATGTTGCAATTAGTTACGTTTTGAATATATTGAATGGCCTTGGAGGTTCGAGGCCTGGCTGTTTCCTGGTTGAGGGAATCCTTTGTTGGGAGGTGTTAGCTGGGCCTGATTGTTTCCTGTATGGAATTCCCTTGTTTGGAATGTCCCTGTCTTTTGAGTGTTGTTTTGTATTTTGTGTCCTGATTTTAGAGATTCTATTGTTCTGTAAGCAATGTTATGTATTAATTACTGTTTTTACGAATGTAGCACGCAAACATTGCAACATTTAATTTGAAAACATTGACTACTAAATGGCAGACTGGCTTGGATAAGTGAAGCTTGGCTAAGTGAGACTCTACTGTATTGTCTGTTTGGAGGCCAAGTGTGAATGTTGCCATTGGCGAGCTTGATTAGCACTGAATGGCCTTGCAGCTTCAGTGCCTGGGTGGGTCTTGCCTGTGAAGCTGTTGATGATTGTTGTTGTGGTTGTGATTGTTTTTACAGTAGAGTCTCACTTATCCAACATAAACGGGCCTGCAGAATGTTGGATAAGCGAATATGTTGGAGAATAAGGAGGGATTAAGGAAAAGCCTATTAAACATTAAATGAGGTTATGATTTTACAAATTAAGCACCAAAACATCATGTTATACAACAAATTTGACAGGAAAAGTAGTTCAATAGGCAGTAATGCGATGTAGTAATAACTGTATTTACAAATGTAGCACCAAAATATCACGATATATTGAAAACATTGACTCCTCAAATGTGTTGGATAATCCAGAATGTTGGATAAGTGAGACTTTACTGTATTATAATTGAGGTGTAGAGGAGGAGAAACTGAAAGTAATGGAGGGAGAACTCTTCCTGCTTCCCCCTCCTCCTCCTTCTGGCCCCCGCCCCTCCGTGGCCTCGGTGTGCCTGTTTGAGGGGGCGACGTGGGCAAGGCCCCTCCCTCCCTCTCACCTTGCTCTGTTTCCCTGATGACCATGAGGAGGAGGTCGTCCCGGAGGAGGGTGGCTGGGGAGGAGGCCTGGCCTCCCGGCCCTCTCCTGGCCGCATCCCCCGGCCCCAGTCCCGGCCAGGCCTCGCCGGGGGGAGGGCGGCGGTGGGGGGCTCTGTGTAGGCCTTGCTGGTCCCTCCTCCCTGGTGCCATGTCGAGGGCTGCTGGGTGAGGTTTTCTTGGTCGGCGGTGCCTCGGAGCAGGAAGAGGGGAGCGCGCGGGAGCGCCTGTTGAGGGGAGGGGTGGGGGTGATTCTCTCCATGCCTGGGGTTCGTTTTGGCGGAGGCGCACATGGAGCGTTTTTGTTTTTAGGCCCCGTGGTGGTTCCTGTTGTTTATTTTTGTTGTATGAACCCAGAGGCATGGATGAGGGGTTGTGCTGGCAAATTTTGAGGTTGTGGGATATGTAGTTTTGTTGTTTTGCTCGGTGCCGGGATTCCATTACCATTTTATATATATAGATATGTGCATACTAACACAGGCTACATGAGTAATGTTATTCTTATTTAATTTGTTGTTTGTTGTTATGTGTGTTCAACTTGGCTTTCATTTATGGCAACTCTTACTTGGCAAGATGTATTTAGACCTGCCATTACCTTTCTCATAAGCCCCATCTACATTGCGCTGTAATGTAGTGTAGGGGCTGCATTATCATAAGGTGTACAAATGACGCCTCATGATAACACATATTAATCTGGGTTAAAAAACACCTGCAAAGATCCAGATCTTTCAATAAAGTCTGTATCTTTGCAGGTTGTGGGGTTTGTGTAGAGACTGATCCTAGAATCAGCATCTGCAAGCCCAGGAGGTGTCAACACAGTGATCTCGCCTTCACCAATTAGCATGGGTAAGAATGTGACCACAACCTTGGTAAAAAGACAAAATTTGAGCTCTTTGTGTGGGCACCAAATTTCTCTGAAATCAATATTTCAAGTACCAATTTCATATTATTCTGTGAAACAGTTGGAATTGTCAAACATTTCTTTGATATAGAAAACCACTCAAAGTCTTCTTTAAGCTGCTTCCCCTCTCAATTAAACCATGTACCAAAATCCCCATATTCAGACATATAGTTCAATGGCAGCCAATATTTAGGAGCAAAATCCACTAGCATGAACATAACTTTGTGCATACAATATAGCACAAAGAATTTATTAACTTAGCTTCTATGTAAATGCATATGTTCTTAGAGTATAGGGATTTTTAAAAATAATACTGGAATGTACTTTTGTAAAGCTTTTTGATCAACTGTACACCACAGTGTTTCATCAAAGGTAATTTAAAGCCAAGAAAATTAATAGACAGCTGGAAAATAAGAAATGTCTCCCCTTATATAAAAAGAATCAGTAGCACAGATTGGGTCTTGTATTTCTCAAGAAAGAATATAGCTATAAATTATTATTCTGTTAATCTTCACCTGTACTTTAAATCCTATGTATTTTAAATTCTTGGAACCCCACAATGCAGCCGACAACTGGGAATTCCCTTCTGAAGATCTCTTTAAAGTCAGTATAGGCCTTCCTTGCAAATCACATTGACAGCCTCCATTGACAGCCTCCAGAAACTGTTTGTTAAGCAAATGTGAACAGGAATAACACTTTCTCACTCAAACTCTTACATTGCAGCTGTGATCCATTACATGACGGTCTAATAGTGTATCACATATTTGCTTATCTCCAACATGTCAGTTTATCTGACAAATATGAAACACATACATATAGATAATTAAAAATTCTACAATAAATGAACAATTGAACAAGGAAATGTACTAGTTTTTTAAAATAAATTGCTAGTTTATATTTGTCAAATTTCACCTTACAAGGCACTTTCACATTATACAATTATAATATTTTGGTATTTCTTGGTTTCATTTTATAGAATCCTGAAACCGGTAGTACAGTAGAGTCTCACTTATCCAATGTTCTGGATTATCCAACGCATTTTTGTAGTCAGTGTTTTCAATATATCGTGATATTTTGGTGCTAAATTTGTAAATACAGTAATTACTACATAGCATTAATGTGTAATGAACTACTTTTTCTGTCAAATTTGTTGTATAACATGATGTTTTGGTGCTTAATTTGTAAAATCATAACCTATTTTGATGTTTAATAGGCTTTTTCTTAATCTCTCCTTATTATTCAACATATTCACTTATCCAACATTCTGCCGGCCCATTTATGTTGGATATTGGGAGGTGTCCAAAATTTCTTAGTACAGAATTCTAAATACAGCATAAAATTATAGTTCCTAGGACTCCATGGGTTGCAGCCATTACAATTATAGTGGTATCACAGGCTGCATCTATACTGACATTTAATGTAGTGTAGCATTTGTATTAGCTTGGTCCATCCCCATGCTATACCCAGGCTAATGCACTTTTATCTGGGGTAAAACATTTAATCCAGCTCAACCTTTGGATTAAAAAAAAAACTGGCAAAGGTCCGGATCTACTAGGAAGATCTGGATCTTTGCTAGTGTTTTGACAGTGGAGACTGCCATCTCAGATCATCATGAGTGATCCCAGATTGCCTCTCTATAGCCATCTGGTGTTCCCTGGGCTCAGGAAGCCTGGGGAAGTAGGATGGCAATACCTTCCTACCCTCCCTGAACTCTGATTTTCCCTTCCCAAACAATGGAAAATCATCCTTACTTTCACTGCAGAAAGGTCTACTTTGGAGGAGGGGAGGGGATTACTGCTTCAAAGCTCTGATGCATTCTGAGTGATGCAGATTCAGGAAGTACAGATCTCCTGCAGTGATAATAAGGTGGATTTTCTGTAGTTTTGGAGGTAGGGGGGATCAGGAAGGGTAGAAATGCATTCCTCATCCCCAGCTCTGCAGAATTGTTTTCGGCACATCTGGGCTGTGTAGCTGGTCTCCTGCTGCAGCAATGGCTTACAATAGCCTAGTGTAGACAAAAAGGTGTACATTTTGTGGCTGTGTGGAAAGGCCTAAAGTTTTTGTAGTGTGAAATGTCACCATGAAAAGATGCTTTAAGTTTCTTTTCATCTTAAACAATCCTCGTTGCTCAAGAAGTTTAAGCAGCTGCTCAAGACATATGACTATTTGCAAGGACCACTAAGTTACAGCCAATCCAATCTGATCCACCTATTCTGTGTGGCTTCCGCCATCTCTACTCCAAACTGCCTCCAAGGTTGTATTACTAACTTTATCTTGTTGCATTATGAAAAATATTGTGACTTAAACTTCCTAACTTTTTCCTACCTAAAAAGGTAAAGGTTTCCCCTGATGTTAAGTCCAGTCATGTCTGACTCTGGGGGTTGGTGCTCATCTTCATTTCTAAGCCGAAGAGCTGGCGTTGTCCGTAGATACCTCCAAGGTCATGTGGCCGGCATGACTGCATGGAACGCCATTACCTTCCTCTTCACATTGGCATATTTTCGAACTGCTAGGTTAGCAGAAGCTGGAGCTAACAGCGGACGCTCACTCCACACCCGGGATTTGAACCTGGGACCTTTTGGTCTGCAAGTTCAGCAGCTCAATGCTTTAACACGCTTTGCCACCTACCACTCCCCTTTTTAGAACTGAATATTTTAGGATATACACCATTAGTTTAAATTGCAAACTGCCTTTGGCATATACAATATGACCCTCATACCCACAGGTATTGGACTTCGTGTGGATAAAACCATGGATAATAGTAAGTCCTATTGAACTGAAGGATGTCTGGCCCAAAAATACCACAGAGTTCTGCTGGAGGATAAGAAATAATAGTGAACCTTATTAAAATGAATGATCTCTGGCTGAAGAGTACCATACAGTCTTGCTGGAGGATCTAGAAAATGCCTAGAGAAGGCACATGTTCTCAGATGCCCAGTAGATATGGGAATTGTACTGTATAGTTTAAATTAAAAAAATTAATCCCGCATTCACCATCAAGTCTTAGTTCATCTTGAAGACTGTCCTATGTTGCATTAGGCATTATAGAATATACACAGAAATGTCTACTGACACAGAGCCTATTAGCTCATCATAAGTGCATCAGAATGGACACTATGAGTTTTCCTGGGTAAAACAGCTAAAACATGAGAGTGCTGCAAGAAGTCACATCAAGCTTATCCTTTCCAATAAAGTAATTAAGGAGGCTGCATGCCAGATTAATCTGCCAAATATTTTAATACTTATATGAAGGACTCACTGAAGTTCAGGTTGAGTTTTAAACTTCCAGCTTAATCCCTTGCTCTGCAACACAAGGAAAAGGAGATTTGGGGCAGGAATGAGTTGTCATGCAAAAATGTTAAGATGATTATAAAGTCCAAGTCAATCATGGCATACACCTGTGTATATATATTCTGAGATTGAAACATAGTGCTGTATTTCAGCTGCAGATCTTGAAGCTTATGTGCTGGTAATTTCTGACATTAAACCTGCTTGTCAGTATTTATCCCCTGCTTTCATAAAGATACATTTGCTATTTATACCTCTGCTTTCCATACTTGGTTTCCTTGCAATGAGCAGCCGAGAGACATCAGAGCTCACTATACTTCGCACATGTGTCAGAATAGTTTTTATTCCTGCATTGTGGGATGAATGCTAAAGAAAGTCAAAGAAGAACCCATCACCTAGTTTTCTGAGGCCAAGAGTGTATGACATCCCCAAAGTAATTCTGTGGGCTCCCATAGCTGAGTGCGAAGTTCAATCCTGGTCTCCAGAGTCATAATTTAATACTCAAACAATGTCTGGCTCTCAGACTCTGTTCTTGCTACATGTCTTTGATTCATTTCTGATTTAAGGCAACCTGCTTTGAGTCTCCTTGTGGAAAGAAAAGGGGGGGGGGGATAACATAACTGTAACAATAATGACAACCCTAATGCAACCCTATTATGGGGTTTTCTGAGGGTAAATTGTTTTAAATAGTCAAAAACTGAAATTACAATTACTCTCTGTTAATAGGTCACTAAGATTAAGACATTTTTGGGAAAAATTAGTAGGTAGATAGGTCAATCACCACTTTCAGTTTATTAGAAGTGTTTCAGTCATCATAGATATCATGAGCACATTAGCCACCTTCACATCTAAAAGGAAGATTGTATCATTTCATACAAAAAGTTGGCAGATGAATTGGCATTTATGGTTTCCATTTATTAAGTAGATCAGTCATTCCATGGACGACTCCTCATTAATAAGGCTTGCTGGTTGGTAAAGCAATGTTCTGAGATTTTAAAAAGACAGTTTTACAAATATAATTTATTTTATTAAACGTAACTTAGACCATTATAGAGAGGAACATCTGCATTCCTTTTTTTAGTAGGTACAGGTTTTTTTATTTATTTTGTTGTGTAAATGAAAAAAATAAAAAGAAAAAGAAAAAACACAAAAAAGAAAAACATACATAAAAAGAAAAGAAAATATTTACAAGATGTTATACAGCTATCGAATGCAAATCATATTCAAAATATTAATGAATGTACACTTATTACATCTTATCAAACTCGTACCCTTCCTACCCCACATCCATGAACCCATCACCCAAGATCTCCGACACCACTCAATCTGGATCTCATAACTAACAAGCATCTACCCTCACCCTTATTCCTTATCTTAATACATTTCCTTTGTGGCTACTTTCAAATCTACCTTTGCCTTCCTTTCCAGGTAGCCAAATGCCAGCCTCCATTTATTTACAAATTCTTCCTTATTTCCTCCTCTAATATGATTTGTAAGCTTGGCCATTTGGATATACTCTAGTACTTACTCTCTCCAATCTTTAATAGTTAACTCTATTTCCCCCTTCCAAGATTTTGCTATTGTTATTCTTGCAACAACAAGGCTGTTTTGGCACATTTCTTCATCTCCTATACCAATATTCTTTCTGAAAAATCCTAAAAGGTACATTTCCAGGTTTTTTTTTAAATCTTTTTGGTGAAAACCCCACACTTAGGCAGCAGGGGAAGCTGGAGTAAGCACCCCACATTTCTTGCATCACCCCCTTCCCCATCGCATGGGGGAAACCATTGCTGCTTGGCTTGCCCTCACACTGTCCCTGATTTAGGTAATGAGATCACGGGGAACCATTCTTGTTCTAAGGTTTCTGTCCTACGATGCTGCCAGGATGGAACCAGGCTGAAGCCCTGCCAGAAGTAGCTTTGCATTGATGGGCTCTGGTGGGCTCCATCCTGGCAGCATCTTAGGATGGGGCAAAGGCCCCATGCGATGAGGTCGACAGTCTAATAATGTATGTATATTTCTGGCTTTAAAAACTACAGTGAAAATAGTATTCTATGTAAGCTAAGAAGTTAATGCTCAGGTGATCTCAAATTGGGAGGAATAGCTAACACTCCAGAAGACAGGAGCAGAATTCAAAATGATCTTGACAGACTAGAGAGATGGGCCGAAAATAACAAAATGAAGTTCAACAGGCACAATTGCAAGATACTTCACTTCGGCAGAAAAAATGGAATGCAAAGGTACAGAATGGGGGACGCCTGGCTCGACAGCAGTACGCATGAAAAAGACCTTGGAATCCTCATGGAAACAAGTTAAACATGAGCCTACAATGTGATGCGGCTGCTAAAAAAGCCAATGGGATTCTGGCCTGCATCAATAGGGGTATAGCGTCTAGATCCAGGGAAGTCATGCTCCCCCTCTATTCTGCCTTGGTCAGACCACACCTGGAATACTGCATCCAATTCTGGGCACCTCAATTGAAGGGAGATGTTGACAAGCTGGAAAGCGTCCAGAGGAGGGCAACTAAAATGATCAAGGGTCTGGAGAACAAGCCCTATGAGAAGCGGCTTAAAGAACTGGGCATGTTTAGCCTGCAGAAGAGAAGGCTGAGAGGAGACATGATAGCCATGTACAAATATGTGAGGGGAAGTCATAGGGAGGAGGGAACAAGCTTGTTTTCTGCTGCCCTGGAGACTAGGACACGGAACAATGGCTTCAAACTACAGGAAAGGAGATTCCACCTGAACATCAGGAAGAACTTCTTCACTGTGAGAGCTGTTCGACAGTGGAACTCTCTCCCCTGGACTGTGGTGGAGGCTCCTTCTTTGGAGGCTTTTAAGCAGAGGCTGGATGGCCATATGTCGGGGGTGCTTTAAACGCGATTTCCTGCTTCTTGCAGGGGGTTGGACTGGATGGCCCATGAGGTCTCTTCCAACTCTACTATTCTATGATTCTATGATCATTAATGTTCTTGTTCCATATTTCTTCATGATGTATTCTTTTTAACCCCAGCCCCACCACAAATGTAAAAGGAAAACCCTAAAAACTACAGGTCATGAGACAGCATCATCCATCCTACTGGAGAGTAGCAGAAAAATACCTGAAAAATTACCCCCGCCGCTCCTTCTAATGCCAGCATCTGAGGCAGCTGCTTCACATAGTTTAATGCTAGGGTTGGCAACTGCCTCAGCTACGACTGTCCCTCTATGAGGACACAGACAGACACAACACCGCTCCATGTACTCTGCTTGCTCTCTACAGTAATTTCATCATCCTTCCCCTGGCTCCCTCATGCTGAGTACAGAAACTTTTGAGTTTTCAAAATTCTGAAGTAATAGAGACAATGAAAACCCTAATGCACTCTTAAGGGGTGGGACATGCTGGTGCAAACTACTTTTCAATGTCACTGAATTATCTCAATGTTTTCTAAGATAAAAGAAAGTTACCATAAATACGGTAAAATGTGATTATAGTGTTTTAAAAATGTTTACAAATATTCTGCAAAATTCTGCACAATTTGAAATCAAATACTAGTCTCTGCTAATCAAGAAAAAAGGAGTAAAGAAGTGTGATAACTCTATAAAAAGAGGTTTGTACTAAAATATTTTGTGTACTTTTTCATTTTTAGCAGCTCAGCCACTTACTTTGCACACACCTTGGGGCTAGTCCTGCGGGTAAAATAAGATAGATAGACTCACATAGTGTTGTCCTTGAGACAAAAAAGCCCCCTCAGGCAAAGGGAAAGTTAGTTTAAATAAAGGAAACCCTGTTCACGAGAAATCCCTCATTAGTATGAGCAACACACCAAATCTATTAACAGAGTGAGAAAGTTGTTATCACAAAACCTCAGGGGACATTGAGGACTGCAGAACAAAAATCTCTTTTCAGAAACATCTAAATGCATTTGGATGCTGCTGTTTCCAGTTATCCTTGCTTGAATAATGAAAAAAGACAGGATAATTTTTTAAAAAATGGAAATTTAAAAACATTGTGCTGAGTTCAACTCTTTTCTCTTCCAATATAGAAAAAGTTAGATTCCACTGTGTACAAAAAATTATTTTAAGGAACTGTTTCAATGTTCCAAGGAGTAAGATTATGCCTTTGACATTTGTGAAGGACAGAAAGAAAGAAAAACCTTTGGTGGAGCAACTTGTTCATTTCTGCCTTCTAAATACACTTTTGTTGGTCCCAGTCATATGGCAACTATGATTTTGCTAATCTTTTAGAAGAGGATGACAGAAGATAGTCCAGGAATTACTGGTGCATTTCTGGGTAAATAGATCAATTGAAATAATACATTGGGTAAACAGAAACAAATTCCTGGGATCACAACACTCACCTTTTCTTTAATTCTGCTCTAGTTCTACTAGGAATGCATTTTGTAATGAGAGCGGCATAACTCCCATTGTGCAAGTGATTCCACTTTGTCTCTACAAAAGATTGGTATCTCAAACAAAACCATATTATCCAGTCTATAACTTCTGCAATGTCTTAGAATTCATTCATGTATTTATCTAGTTACTTATATATGTTTTAACTTGTTATATTTTGGTTTTTTGCTGGGCTTGGCGCCATGTTAGCCGCCCCGAGTCCCTTCGGGGAGATGGAGGCGGGATAGAAAAATAAAGTATTATTATTATTATTATTATTATTATTATCATCATCATCATCATTAAAAAGAGCCCTGTGGCTGAAAACGTTTGAGAAGCCAAGGTCTTGTCTTATTATTACAGCATTTCTACCCCGCTGTTCTCACCCACTAAGAGGACTCAAGGCAGCTTAACTGATCTTTTTAACTGCAGTTTTATAAAATACACTCGCTTGTTGGAAATTTTGGTTTGATTACACTGAATGTCATGTATTTGTTTGCTTTATCTTTCTTTAGTATTTCATTATCATATAATATAATGACGGTTTTGCTTTTAAAAAATGGTAAGTAATTTTTGAAAGAAGTAAACTTGAATATATGGTTGAGGCAGAAGCAAACAGAAGGTTTTCTATGCTAATGTCATTTACCCACCAACTCTACAGAGAAAGAAAGAGATAGAATGAGAGATTTTCTACATCATGCTCCATAAAGCTGCTTTTAGTAGAAAGGAGACTGGCAGGTCTGAATTGCATTTCTAAAATTGTGTGCTCTATTTAATTTGGCTTCTAGGCTTTACTATTGTTGGGGATGAGAGTTAGAAGATAAGGTTAAACTAAACTGTTCATGCCTTGTGAAACAGGATTGAAGGTGACTGTAAATTTTCTGGGGATAAGGAAGGATTAAAGACTTTGTTATTACAAAATATTTTGTATGATATGTCTGAAATGTGGATGGTTTTCTTTCTTTACTTTTTTTTCACAGTACAAAACCAATGTTGTCTTTGAAGTCTGACATTGTCTTGTCATTGTGAATCTCCACACATGTAAGTAAAATTATTTGAAGAACATCATCATCAAAATGAGAACAGACTTCGTACTAAGGGTTCCAGGATATCCTTTTGGGACCACTTTTCTGTACTTTGAATAATTAAGTACATCTGGGTAAAATCTGGCAGACTCAGACAACCAAATGAAATGCTAGTTGACTATGCCAAACAATCAAAGGGAACCTTCCTACAACCCCTTAACATTTTCCTGGCTTTTGTTCAATTTTCTTCCATTTAAGAAACAATGCTATTTTTGTCTTGAAGAAAATCTAAGGGTTAATTCTACTCTGCAGTCTATTATACACCATACTGTTTCCAACTGCAAAGGCTGAATTGCATGTTTGAATGTTACCCACAAAAACACTATTGTTGTGTCAAGATGGCCAAGCAGCAAGAATAGCTGGTACATTAGCTTTCTATGTGCAACAGGGTTTGTTTGCTATTAGGACCATTTGATGTAAGGAATATGACCATTTTGGCATTACCTTTCTATATTCACAGAACTGAAAGATCTCATAAATCTATGTTGATGATAGCACTGCTGTTGGTATGGTGTCCCATATAAAACTGAGTAACCTATGTGCCAAACAACTACTGGACAACAGCACTAGCAGAGAGTGTCAATAGTAGAGGATCTCTTAGAGACAGTGTCATCAGCATCTTATCTAAGTCTTGTAAATACTGCATAAGTCACTAGTAACTGCTTCTGAGTATCTTTTAGCAATAAATTATATCAAAAGGACATTAAAGAAACTGTTTGAACAGAAAGTTGGAGTAGATGGATTTTGACTCTGATCCTGTATGCAATTTGCCACCTTATCACATTGGGGCTTTTTGCCCCTTTGAAGAAATTTGGGGACAGGGCCTGCCAAGCGCCATCACATGATGCTTGGCAGGCCCTGTCCCATTTATCCTGCAAGTGCCAAAGAAGCATTGCAAGATGTTTCCTCTGCAACTACGGAAAGGTAAGTGTGTTTTGGGTAGCTTCGATGGAGCTATCCACATTTTTACCCCTTTTCTCCATTTGATGGGGAAAAGGGCAACGTGGCAACATGTGTTTCCACCTTCTCCTCCATCTGATGGGGACAGGGACAGGATGCCCATGCGCCTTGTCCCATCCCCACCATGTAATGGGGGAAGGAGGGAGGGTGCATGGCATGCCATGAGGCACCCCGCGTGACTGCCACCAAAATGGAGCAGGGCCAGGGATCTGATTTCAGTATAGTAATTCCAAAATGATCCTAATTTGACCCAAATTAATAGACCTAAATACCCTAAAGAATCCAAATCATATATGATCTTGGAAACTAAGTCATCTCAGCTCTAGTTGGTACATAGATAAGAGACCATAACAAATATTTTAAGGAAACAAACCATATAACCATAAGCCAAGTTTATGCTGAAAATTTCTTCAGGGACATCTAGGAAAAAAATAGATTGCATAACCAAACAGGACATGTTGTTAATTGTAAAAGGTATAGAGAATGAGGGAGCATAAAATCATTGGTTAAAATGGAGCTTCACTACCAGAGGGTTTGTTAGCTAACGTATGACAAAACTCATAGAAAATAGCTAAAAGGTGGAATTGCTATCAATGAAATGAAAAAAAAGAAAACGCCAAAATAGACTTACAATTCAATATTTTAAAAAAGCAGTTACTACAGGCAATTTACAGTGGATGATGAAGACATCAAAATAAAGTTTTTCTATACTTTGGCTCAATCACAAAGCAAAATGGAGACTGTCATCAGAAACTGGGAAGATGAATAAGATTCACAAAATTAACTATGAATGAACTAGATAAGTTTCACAAATGGAAAATTATATTATTGAGTACCAAAGCCAAAACCACCCATGACGTAGTACTTTTGATTTCAATGTATGTTAGGGAAAATTGTATAGTGAAGAAATTTAACTGGAAGAAATTTCCTAGAATCACTGAATCATAGAGTTGGAAGAGACCTCATGGGCTATCCAGTCCAACCTCCTGCCAAGAAGCAGGAAAATCGCATTCAAAGCACCCCCAACCTATGACCATCCAGCCTCTGTTTAAGAGCCTCCAAAGAAGGAGCCACCACCACACTCTGGGGCAGAGAGTTCAACTGCTGAACAGCTCTCACAGTTAGGAAATTCTTCCTAATGTTCAAGTGGAATTTCCTTTCCCGTAGTTTGATGCCGTTGTTCTGTGTCCTGGTCTGCAGGGCAGCAGAAAACAAGTTTGCTCCCTCCTCCCTGTGACTTCCCCTCACATATGGATATCATGCCTCCTCTCGTCCTTCTCTTCTGCAGGCTAAACATGCCCAGCCCTTTAAGTCGCTCCTCATACGGCTTGTTCTCCAGACCCTTGATCATTTTAGTCACCCTCTTCTGGACACATTCCAGCTTGTCAACATCTCCCTTCAATTGCGGTGCCCAGAATTTGACACAGTATTCCAGGTTTGGTCTGACCAAGGCAGAATTGAGGGGTAGCATGACTTCCCTGGATCTAGACACTATACTTCTATTTATGCAGGCCAAAATGCTGCGTGACATTGTTGACTCATGTTTAACTTGTCCACGAAGACTCGAAGATCTTTTTCACATGTACTGCTGTCGAGCCAGGGATCCCTCATTCTGTATCTGTACAGTTCATTTTTTCTGCCTCATTTGAAATGTGGTGCAGAACCTAAATACCCGAAATGCACTAGATGCCAACTGTTCTTGGAAGTTAAGCAGACTCAGTCTTGGTACTTACATGAATGGGAAACAGCCATGAAATATCAGATTTCTTTCAGAGGAACAAATTGGCAAAATCACCTATTATTAGTATTAGTACAGTAGAGTCTCACTTATCCAACACTCGCTTATCCAACATTCTGGATTATCCAACACGTTTTTGTAGTCAATGTTTTCAATACATTGTGATATTTTGGTGCTAAATTTGTAAATACAGTAATTACTACATAGCATTACTGCATATTGAACTACTTTTTCTGTCAAATTTGTTGTATAACATGATGTTTTGGTGCTTAATTTGTAAAATCATAACCTAATTTAATGTGTAATAGGCTGTTCCTTAATCCCTCCTTATTATCCAACATATTCGCTTATCCAACGTTCTGCCGGCCCGTTTATGTTGGATAAGTGAGACTCTACTGTATTATCAACTTTTCTCTCAGAGTTGAGACTTCAGAATATTAATTCCCCAAGAAATACTTATGAAACGCATGGGGTCATCATGGACCTTTTCACATAGGGCATTTTTGTTCCATTTTGCTGCTTTTATGTGCCACAAGGATGGAACAGAGCCCACCCACATTTCTCCAAAAAAAGCTTCCTCCTCCACTATGGGGAGGAAAGTGTAATTTGGGTAGCTCCAATGGATCTACCTGCACTTTCCCTTCAATTTCCCCATGTGATGGCAGAAAGGGCGGCATTGCCACATGTTACAGCCCTTTCTGCCATCTGATGGAGGGAGGGTAAGGGTGGCATGAGCCATCCATGCACCTTCCCTTTCACCCATGATTGTTTGTGCAATGACCTGGCCTGAAAGGGCTGTGTGAAGAGGTCTCATAAGTTGACAGGTGATTTGAAGGCACATATGTCCACACACTTGGAGCAGAGTTCTACAAATACTATAGACTACCAGAAAAAGAACAAATGAGCTTAGGGGAAATCAAGACTGAACTCTCCCTGGAAGCCAAAATGACTAGGCTATCATAATTTAGACAGACCATGAGATAGAATGACCTATAATAAAAGGCAATGATGAAAAACCATATTATAGGTAGATTAATACAGTAATTGGAGACAGCTCCTAAAACTTGCAAGTCATGAAAAGATCTGGTAGCGACAAGAGCTGTTGGAGACCTATCATTCATAGTGTCATTGTATAAAAACTAATCAAAGAGATTTGTATAGGATTGGAGATAAGAACAAATATCTTTGTTAGTATGCTTGTAGATTGGAATACAGCTCCAGTGTATTTTGATATTCTAAACATGCTGTCCAAGCGCTAACCTCAGGCTAAACATATGTGTGTAGTGCTGTTTCTTCAAAAAAGACTGTACTGCTTATTTACACTATGACAACTTCTCATTCTAAAAAGACTTTCTTCTATTAATATTTATCCCTTATCAACTATGCACAGATACGTAGCACATCTATTAGATGCCTTACATACATAATAGGCAGCCTGAAATGGAAGGATTTGTTGACAGCTTAATTTTCTTTCAGACATTTCATTTCATGTTGGGGGACAGCGTGAAGGCTCATTTCCTTTTCCCACTGCCCCTTTTGAAGGTCAGAACATTTGATGGTTACACAGAAATGTACGCATGCAAGATTCATTCTATGTATGCAAGAAACTGGTTTCTTAAGGTTCTGAAGAAGAAAGGGTTACAATGTCCCCTCACTTATTGCGGGGTTACGTTCCAGGACCAACCGCAATAAGTGAAAGTCCGTGAAGTAGGGACACTATATTTATTTTAATATTATTTATACCTTATATTTAGTAGTTAGGTGGCCTGTCTCTCCTTCGCAAGCCCATTTTGCACTGTAGTTGTTTTAGTTTGGTGAGTCAGGCAGCAGTTTGGCAGAGAAGGCTGTAAACCTTCAACTCCCAGGCCAGTGAAGCCTTCCCAGAAGAGGGGGCAGGGTGAGAGCGCATGTGAAAGTTGTTTTATGTTGTTTAATTGTTTAGTTTGCTAGATAGATACCACTTTTGACTGGATAGCATTAAGGTCCAAGGCATTCTAAGTCTGCCTTGGACCACAAAAACAAACAAAGCAAAACTACGAAACAGCGAGGGAGCAAAAAGTGAATTGTGAAGTAGTGAGGGAACATTGTATACTCATAGATCTGTATGCATGTAGGTGCCAAAATAATCTTCAAGTGATTTGAGTTGGGCAGGGCTTGCAACTACTGTTATCCTGTTCTGCCTTCCATCCTTTCAGTGTTATTCGGCTGACTATGTGAAAAGGGCTGTTAAAATTCTATGCAGCTGCTGTTTGTATTGGGAGTCCAGAACATACAGTACACACGGTACCTGTTTATTCTCACAGGCAAAATAGCAGCAGGAGTGATTAGAATTGAGAGAATGACACTAAGAAAAACAGTTAACTTCCTCCTTCAAAACTACATTCTCAATCTGCTCTACTCTTCTAAGACTGTGGTTGCTAGTGAGTTTTTGAAGTACTCTTGTGATTGCGTGACCCTGCAGATGTGAAATGTGGAAACCATTCTCAATTGAAATGAATAAGAGCCAGTTCATTCTTAAGATTCCGAAAGCTAAAAAAGAGCACTCACAAGTCCAACAACACTTTTATAATTCTTCATTTTGTACAGGGGCATAAGAGCTGAAATCTCATAAGATCCGACATCAAATCTGTCTAAAAGCACTTGCTTGAACTCATTGGCATGAAAACAGCTTAAGTTCAAGCAATTCAGACTAAGAGCATTATTATGGGAAGACTGTAAAGAAATGGCTGCAAAGCAAAAAAAAGATAAGATTCTGTTGATTTAATAAGCTATTAAATATATTTTAGTATTGTAAAATAAGCTATCTTTTCATTAATATAGAAAAACGGATGCAAACTCTCTAAAATTAGAAAATACATCTAAATGATTTTAAAATCATAGTCATTAACTACTAATTAGCTAAATGTTATACCCAAAGTAGTGTCCTGCTCCCACGTTCTCTCTCCTTTCCGTTAGTTCTTTTTTCAGTCTAGTTTAATATGAAGCATTATTTTCTTGTCTTGAATGCAAGGGTGCCTTGTACTCAAACTACAATCGGATCTCACTTAAATGAGGACATGGGTCTTTGTCTACTAAGTCATGTTCATGATGTATAATCAGAACTTACAATAGGCCCTCCACTTTTGCTGGGGTTAGGAGTGCAAGACCACCATGAAAATGGCAAAAAATGAACTAAAAACACAATCTTTCATCTCTTTAAACATCTTTAAACACCAAGAGATTCATAGAGAGACCATATCAATCAAATCCACGAATAATTAAATCCACAAAAATCAAACCCACAAAAATAAAGGGGTGTCTGTAGTACCATTGGGGGATGGCTGCCATGTTAGTTAGGTGAAAAAATGGCACTGAGTTTCAGTCCTAACTTTAAAAGAACCATTGAAGTTGCTGATCCTATCTCCATAATGGTTTCTGCACTTTGGTTAGCTCTTAAAGTATGGACTAAAGTCAAAACCAGATTTATGGTTCTACTGACAAGGAAGCAGTTACTGTTTAACCATTGTGTACTTATAATAAATAAAATCAAAGATCTTTGAACTAATCATTTTGTCCTCAGACCACCAAATGTGTTCCTCCTGAATATTGGGAGCAGCTGGCCCAATCTTCCTTTGACATAATGACTGAGAAGAGAAATCTGTGTGAGCCACTCAGAACATTCTACCTAGTATTTTGGAACTAGGGACTCAAATCTTTGACTATTTCATTTCTCTCATTATGGGAAAAAAACCCAAATATTCCTCTGCAGATTTTCCCAGCATGCACACATTACAGTGTTTAAAGAAATTATTCTGCACAAAAATGCATGTGGAATTATGCTTGACAGAAATAGCAAACACATATTTTCATGTCATCCCAAACCCTCACTGCATTACTTGTTTTCTATAGTCTTCAAAAGTTAAGTTCTTTGCTGCGGAAGACATGAGGGTTCTCTGCATGTGGAAAATATGGTTATTGTGCATAAACACCAATTTGCAAAAACACTACAGAAATTAAAACTTCATGGCTAAACTCCTGTTTGCTCATTCCAATTATAGTAGATGCATTTAATACACTATTGAGTGGTTATATCAACTCACAAGTAATTCCTATTAATCAAATGGTTCTATTTTAGTTAGGAACTATAGGATGTTTTCTGTATTTTTTCACACACAAAAGGCTCATGTGGGTTTCTAGACACATCCTTCTCATGTGGGCAGAAAACTCATTTTCCCTTATGCTCCCAACAGCTTATGCTTCTGTTCTCCCATCAATCCTAGTCTATCATTGGTGATAGAGATATTTCATGTTTCTTCTAGGATCAGTATCCTATGGCCACCACAGACCAGCATTTTCTTCACTGAACTATACTATTGTATTTATATAGAAAGAATGTAAAGGTTTCAAAGGAGGAAGTAGTGATTGTTATTGAAAAGTAAGAAAGCAAGTTCTAGAATTATTTAAATATATCCATAGCTACAGTATACCACTCGAGAATTCCTTGTCTAGAAATCTGAAATTAAAGATGCTCCAAAATCCATCCTCAAGTACATACGAGATTAATATCATAGTAATAATTTATTAAACATCTGAAGACACACAAACTGTAGACTACTATTAATAGAAATATATTTCTTTTAGCATTAACATGTGCAATATTTATTTATCAAGAAAAAGGGTCAGCAAAAATTCAAGTGATTTTTGTAAAATATAAGAAATTATAAATAAAAAATACTTTCTGAAGAGGAGAATGGCCAAAGGGCCTATTTTTGTTCTCAGCACTTCCTGTTAAGTGCTGAGAGTGACATCCTGTTAAATGTCACAAGAGTGACATTTTAGCTACCCAATCATCTTATAAGGTAGAATAGTCAAAGAAGAGAATAACTTTGCTGAAGGCCATGTGGAAAACTCCATGGCTGAATAGGAACCAGAACAGATATGTTTTTTCTTCCACTTCACCAAAGACCAACATTTTCTTCACTGAACCATAGTAGTATGTATATACAGACAGAATGTAAAAGTTTTAAAGTGGGAAGTGCTGACTGTTATCCAAAAATAAGAAAGCAAGCTCTAGAATTATTTAAAAATATCCACAGCTACAAAATTCAGCTCAGGAAGCTCTTCTTTGGAAATCTGAGACTGAAGATGCTCCAAAATTCCAAATTGTTCACATGAGTGGCTGAGATAGCTATAGAATATAGAGAAATAAAACAGTTTCCAATCAGCAATTGCCTTCAAGCTATATGTATCAAGTGTCTGCAAAATATAAATGAATTTCATGTTTGGACTTGGGCCTCATCTTCGAGATATCTCATTATGCATGTATGGGCAAATGTAGTGAACTCAAAACACTTTTGGTCTTAAGTATTTCAGATAAGGGATACTCAAGCTGCAATCAGTGACTGCAATGGAAAAGCAGGCTTTTTGACTGTATGATTGCTTGCTTTTGTATATGATGTACCAGATATAAGTTATGCATTTTTTCATTATGAAAACATTTGCAATACATTGCATGTTGTGTACAGGCCTTTAAGTTCCCTGTTGCTTCATGGTGACTCCATTAATTTCATAGAGTGTTCTTTGATAAGAAATATTCAGAGGTGGTTTTGCCAGTTACTTGCTCTTAAGTGTAGTCTACAGACCCTGCTAAGGTTCAAGGTTAAATGAGATCTCGGTACCTTTAGGGCATTTAGGACAGGTTGAACAAAAGGAAAACTGGAGCCAAACTAATGCTTGTGATTTCTTATAATGGATCACTACTATGTGTTTCTGCAAGACAATGGTTAGTGGGGCAAAGTTAGAAAGCTGAGCTCATCTACATTAAGGGTGGTGTGAAAGTTGAATATATCTACAGATAGGTCACTGAATATGTTTTGACTTCCAATTTATCAACAATTGTAAGGTAAAGGTAAAGGTTTTCCCCTGACGTTAAGTCCAGTCGTGTCCGACTCTGGGGATTGCTGTTCATCTCCATTTCTAAGCCGAAGAGCCGGTGTTGTCCGTAGACACCTCCAAGGTCATGTGGCCAGAATGACTGCATGGAGCGCTGTTACCTTCCCACCAGAGCAGTACCTATTGATCTACTCACATTTGCATGTTTTCGAATGGCTAGGTTGGCAGGAGCTGGGGCTAACAGCGGGCGCTCATTTCGCTTCCGGGATTTGAACCTAGGACCTTTCGGTCTTCAAGTTCAGCAGCTCAGCACTTTAACACACTGCGCCACCACCAGGGGCCCCATCAACAATTGTAAACTGCATGAAAAAATAACTCTGCCTTCCTGCTACCCTAAATTATGCAAGTGAAATAAAGACAGATTGGAATAACCAAGGAATACTGTGAGGCCCTCTGAGTTCTGATACTCATAAACAAACAAATAAACTAGGCACTGAATTCTTTCATTTTTATTTTTCAGCTGCTTCTACATTGTGGATTTCAAGTTTAGTAAAAGCAAAGTATTTTTCTCCTAAGTTAGAAACCCAGAGAATTCAAATAAAGGATACCAGTTACAAACATATTATTTGGAAACAAGCTTCCTGGTAAACAGTGTGTCTTGCTTTCAGGTAAGTGTATATAGGAATGAGGAGGATACATATTTTTACTGGTATTTCCATGGGTCTACTAAAATAACCTCTATGTTAACTCCATAGAACAGTGGTTCTCAACCTGTGGGTCCCCAGGTGTTTTGGCCTACAACTCAGAAATCCCAGCCAGTTTACCAGCTGTTAGGATTTATGGGAGTTGAAAGCCAAAACATTTGTGGGCCCACAGGTTCAGAACCACTGCCATAGAACAATCTCCAGGATGATGTTTCAAGACTTACTCTCCCCTTAATATTGTTCAACATCACTAGTGCTCCCACATAAAACAATATTTTAAAGAAGAGTTACTGAAGTTCATACTCATTTTTATCATTGAAAAATATTTATCACATATTATGTAAGGACTCAGTTCCAGGACTTTTTTGCGTAATATGGTCTATTTTTCTTACCTGAAATAAATGGTAAGGACTTCACTGTGGAGGACCTAGGAAGCACCAATGGTCAATTTGACCAAAGAATCACATTGAAGGCCAAGGAAGAACACTTCTAAAGACATTTTCAAAGAACTACATAGTAATTCTATGATAGCCAAATCTCTTTGTTAATTAATAAAATATTTTAAAAGCATAGAAGTAGAAGAAAAACGGAAGAATCCCGCTAAAAGATTTTATTTTCTGTAAATGCAAAATAAGGTACTTTAGCAGGATTATTTGTTCTTTTCCAATGATCAAAACCAGTTGCTTTATACATTTGCAAAGAAACACGCAATGAGGTAGATTCTCAAGATATGAGCAGTCTACCATATAAGTGCTCAAACCAGATCAGGGAGATGAGAAGATCTGCAATGAATCTTTAGTGGAATGAAGAAAACAGTTCCCAATTTAATTAATTTAAAAAAAGAGGAAGAGTGTGCTTGTACTTCCTGGAAAACAGAATCATTACAGGCATATCAATCTCAACTACCCATGGTGAACACCAATTGCGACTTCTGCACCAGTCTTTAACACCCTGCAGGATGCTCGCTGTTAAAACTGATGAGAAAATTTGAAGTGTGAAGTCTGCTGCTCACTGAAAATATCTTGGGAAGGTTGGGGGGGGGGGATCTCATTATCAAGTGGGGGAAGGCAGGGTTGATAAGTGCCATAATGGTATTTAGAGAGAACCCCTTGGATAAATTATAATCTACATCTCTTCTCTGCCCTCCCACATTGGATAATGAGCCACTCAGTAACCTGACATGCTGCTATAACAGCACTTCAGAGAAACCTTTGGATTAATAGGTTGTGTAGTCCACCACGATAAGAAAACATTTTTTCAACTTGCTGAGTGACTCCCTCAGCATTATTGAAACAGGATATGGGAAATCTCAATTTCTTAAAATAGCAGATCATGCCTCTTTCAACCCAGAGGAAGAATTACTGCAAAATGATCACAGTCTGTCATATTGAGACTATTGGCCCAAAATCCATGGAGCTTTAAGAGAAATCTCCCAATCTAAATAAATCCTCAGTAGCTCAGCTCATATTTGTGGAAGTTCACACAAGTGCACTCAGAGTGAGAACCACAAACGTCAATTCACGTTGTGTTGAGTGTTGCATCAGTAAAACCATAAACCAATTAAAAATAACAAAGGAAGTGGACCTGATGCGATGATGATGATGTTGATGATGATGATAAATTTTATTTATACCTTGCCCCCTCTCCCGGAAGGGATTCGGGCAGCTTACAGCAATCAAAAACATACAGAAAATAATATAAGCAATAAGCAGTAGACAACAATAAACAATTATCACTTAGTAAAATTAAAATTACATAATAATACCATTATTAATAAATAACGCTTTAAAAGCTATTTTCCCTCTAAAAACAATCTAAATATAATCACTGTTTAAACCAGCCATTCCTGTTTTCAAGCTATCCAGCAGTTATGATTAATGTTCTCATGTCATTTAAATCTTGTCCAATAGTTAAATAATACTCTCTAGCCATTATCAAAGGCTTGCTCAAATAGCCAGGTTTTTAGCTTTTTCCTGAATATTAACAGAGTGGGTGCTTGTCTTATTTCCTTTGGAAGAGCATTCCAGAGTTGTGAAGGCACTATCGAGAAGGCCCTCTCCCTCGTCCACACCAACTTCAGTGGGACTGAGAGGAGGACCTCCCCATCTGGTTTTAAAGTGCAGACAGGTTCATAGGGAGAGATGCAGTCATGTAAATAGGATCCCTATTGAAATCTTTTTAAAAGATGGGCCAATCTGACACAACAACTCCACAAGCTTATTGTAAAAGTGTAGATGACCGAGAAGATCCGAATGGACTTCAAGGATTCCATTATCATCACTCTTTTCAAAAACATAAGAAAGAGCACACTGAGGAAAGTATTGAGATATCCTCCTTTTAACCTTGCCAGAAAAATTCTTGCAAGAATTCTCACAAACTGCCTTCTACCTATTTCAAAAGACATTCTCCCTGAATCTCAAAATGGCTTCTGCCCCTCCAGAGGAATAGTGGATATGATTTTCATTGCACGACAGATCCAAGAAAAATGCAGGGAACAAAATCAACCTCACAACCTCACTGTGAGAAGGGCTGTTCGACAGTGGAACTCTCTCCCCGGGGCCGTGGTGGAGGCTCCTTCCTTGGAGGCTTTTAAGCAGAGGCTGGATGGCCATCTGTCGGGGGTGCTTTGAATGCGATTTCCTGCTTCTTAGCAGGGGGTTGGACTAGATGGCCCATGTGGTCTCTTCCAACTCTACTATTCTATGATTCTATGATTCTATGATTCTTTGAACATGTCATTCATTGGCCATGAATCTTAATGCTCTCTGGACCATGATCTTGAAAATCGGATGCCCTAATAAATTTGTGAACATTTTGCAGCTCCTCTAACGGCTCCCAAAGTGACCCATTTAAAGTGATACCAAGTGTCAAATAGGAATGCATTATTGGTTTTCTATCTACAATGCTATGGTTCTACATCTTGTTGACAGGAAGCTTCTCACTGGTATGGAAATCACATTTCGTCAGATGGCAAGCTCTTTTACTTCAACAGACTGAAAGCCAAAAGTAAGGTCACAACAACTTCTGTTACAGAACTCCAGTATACTGATAATAACATAATATTTGCTCATTCAGACACTTTAAACACCTTTGCAGAAGCATATGAAAAGCTTGGCCTCTCACTTAACAATGAAAAAACAAAACAAAGTGCTCTAACAGCAGGCACAACCAAATTCCTCTGCAATACCAGCAATACAGCTTAATGGTGAAATGCTAGAAAACATTGACCATTTCTGCTGCCTAGGCTGCCACCTCTCCACAAAAGTCTACATCAACACCAACATACAACACTGTCTAAGCTCTGTTCAAGAATCAGGACATTTGTAGGGATACCAAGATAGCTGTTTATAAAGCTATTTCCCTTCCAATTCTGCTATATGCCTATGAAACATGGACCATCTACAAATGTCACTCTTGATGTCTCAAAATATTCCATCATTATTTATTATTTATTTACAGTATTTATATTCCGCCCTTCTCACCCCAAAGGGGACTCAGGGCGGATCACACATATAAGGCAAACATTCAATGCCTTAACATAGAACAAAGACAGAGACAAATGCAGCTCCGAGCTGGCCTCGGACTCATGACCTCTTGGTCAGAGTGATTTGTTGCAGCTGTCTGCTTTATCAGCCTGCGCCACAGCCCGGGCTTTGCCTTTGAAAAATCCTACAAATCTGTTGGGAAGACAGGCAGATAAACATCAGTGTTCTGTAAGAAGCCAAGACCACCAGCATTGTAGCGACTATTCTCCACCATCAACTTCATTGGATAGGTCACACTGTCCAAATGCCCAATCACCATCTCCCAAAGTAGTTATTTCACTCTCACTTAAATAATGGAAAACGAAATGTTGGGGGGAAATAAAAGAGATTTAAAGATGGGCGTAAAGTTTACCTTAAAAATGTGGTATAAACACTGAGAACTAGGAATCCCTGTCAATCGAGCCTTGAAACTTGAGGTCAGTTGTTACCAATGCTGCTATGGATTTAGAAGAGCATGAATATAGGGCAAAAACAAGAGACGTGCCTACTGAAAGGCACGTCAATCAAACCCTTGTTGTGACTACCTTCCATCTGGAAATCTATGTCCTCATTGTGAAAGACCATGTGGATCCAGAATAGGTCTTCACATTCACCTGTGAACCCACCACCAAGATTTTGCCCTTGGAAGACAATCACACTTAGCCTATGATGAGCTGTACTGTACTGCATTGCAGGTATCACGTGGCCAACTATTTCTTTCAGCCCTCATCATGCATCATGATTATGAGAATCAGCACTTAAGAAACTTAAACTGGCATATTATTCAGGGAAATGCTGATGCTCATTATTAATAGCTGTGTGTTAGTGTTGTCCAGGAATGAGTGTTGTCCAGGAATAGTCCCTTTATATTGTTTTTTGAGATGGCTAGAGATTGAGATTGCGTTTTTATATTTAAAAAAAGCAAACATTCCTCCAAATTGCTGACACAATAGAGATAACATGAACATTTTAAAATTGAGTTTGGGTGAAGGGAAACCTGACAGATTTGTCCATCTGGGCTTTACAGATTGCAGGCCTCATCACATGTGCTACATGTTTGTGGCACCAAATAACTGTTTTTTTGTTGTAATCAGATCCAATCCTGCTTTCCATACAATGGTACAGGTTTGCTCCAGAATTTCAGTCAAACTCCAGTTCATCCTCTGACTTTTCTTTATAGGAGACTAAACTGGACTTGAAGACACACAAAACAACAAAAATGAATAATAAACCACTTGTGTTACTTTTGATCTCTGAATGGGTGCTTCTGTGATTGAATAAAAATATAGAATGATTCATACAGGTCTTCTTAGATAACTTTCCACTGTCTGATAATGGAAGATGTGAATTTGTAAGGAGAGAACACGGCAAGAATGAATAAAATAAATTGACATTTGGTTCATAATGTAGTTCATAGAGAGGTCACTAATCAGTGATCACAATGACTTAAAGATATGGGAAATTACTGTCATGCTTGTATAAAGGGTATGGGACTGATAGAGATAAGACAATACCAAAATAAAATTATAGTGTTCATTCAAATCACAAGGCATTTGAAACAGCACACTGTAGACACTGAAAACAAAATTCAGGCAACCTGCTGCCTTAATCTAGAACAGTGGTTCTCAACCTGTGGGTCCCCAGGTGTTTTGGCCGACAACCCCCAGAAATCCCAGCCATTTTACAAGCTGTTAGGATTTCTGGGAGTTGAAGGCCAAAACATTTGTGGGCCCACAGGTTGATCCAGAGTGTTAATACGGTGTGGATCCTTTGCTGATGTGAGGCCTGTTGTGGTCTGAAGTGTGTTTTCAGAGAATTATGCGTGCAATTCCCTTAAGCAGATACATTCTCTTTTTCTAATGTGTGATCACTTGTGCAACATATGTGACCTGATGCTTCTAGGACTGGTATACTAGAAAAGGAAGTTTTTGGTTAAGAATCTTTGGTATCTGGAAATATGTTTCTTTAGAGTTTCTTGCACTCTTCACTCACAGATGCTTCTACACGAGAATTTGCTTCAGAGGCTGTTTTTCTAGTTGGATCAATTTGTGATGCTCCAGAGTTCATATTCTGAGTCATATGTATATCCAACTCTTGGTTTACCATCTTTGTCACAGCAAGGATGAGAAAACAGAATTACATTCTTCCACTGAAGAACACAGTTGTCAAATGGCATAAAATATTTTTGCGTGTAAAGATATAAATCTCTGGCCGACTACAGCATAATTGTCCTAGCGCAGCCTAGATATTACCTGTAACTATGACAACTTCTTCCTAAAACATCTTCCAGTGATCCCTGTAGAACAACTCTAGACATGTCTGTTTATCTAAAAGTACAAAAGTGTGTCCCATATTATACCTATCCTCCTACGCAAGAAATTGTCATATGACTGAGGTAGAGGTCTGGGACCAAGCTGTTAGTAAAGACTAGAAGAAAACTATCCCAAACTAACAGCAATTGAGGAAGCAACTCAGACTTTAACCCTGAGTAGCCAAGACACTTTTCACCTACGGCTGATATGAGAAGTGCAAAAGATCTCCCCTCCTGTTATCAAAAAACAGAAGAGACAAAATTTGTAGCTCTCTCATCTATTAAGTGGCATAGAAAATAGCACACTTTTGCAAGTGCTACTCCTAATTGCAAATAAGAGATATTGGAAAGTTGGAGAGAAGCAACCTGATTTTTGCATAGTGCAATATACACTAGTGTATTGATGCTGTATCCTACAATTCCTTCATAGGAGTCAAATCTACATAAATGTATTTGGGCCCGGGAGGTTATAGAGATGGTGAGAAGAATGTAGAGAAACAGCCCTTTGGGCCCCTCTCTCATTCTATGTTCCTACCATGTTTCATGACCAGAAGAAAGACCTGGGTATCATGAATAAAGGAGAAACATATAGATGACAGTGTGATCAGGTCGGCAAGGGAAGGATACACAAGTTAAGAGAAGTTTACAGCAGTTAGCTTCTGGCTAAGTCTACAGGGAAAGACAAGATTCTGTCCATTTTTTCACCTACCTCCTGCTGAGATAAATAACTACAAATTACCGTATATACTCGAGTATAAGCCGACCCGAATATAAGCCGAGGCACCTAATTTTACCACAAAAAAACCTGGGAAAACATTGACTCCAGTATAAGCCGAGGGTGGGAAATTTCAGAAATAAAAATAGATACCAATAAAATTACATTAATTGAGGCATCAGTAGGTTAAATGTTTTTGAATATTTACATAAAGCTCAAATTTAAGATAAGACTGTCCAACTTTGATCAAATCATTATTCTCATCTTCTTCAATGTAAATGTGCTTTTTTTTCATGCCAGGAGCAACTTGAGTTGCTTCTGGTGTGAGAGAATTGGTCGTCTGCAAGGACGTTGCCCAGGGGACGCCCGGATGTTTTTGATGGTTTTACTATCCTTGTGGGAGGCTTCTCTCATGTCCCTGCATGGAGCTGGAGCTGATAGAGGGAGGTCATCCGCATTCTCCCCGGTGGGATTTGAACCTGGTAGCCTTCAGGTCAGCAACCCAACCTTCAAGTCACAAGGCTTTAAACCACTTTAAATGTGCTTATGTATCCTTTTAATAATAATAGAGTAAAATAACACATGTAATAATAATAATGATAATAAATACAGGAAAATAATACAAATAATAATAAATAGAGTAAAATAATAAATGCAATAATAATAATAATAATAATATCAGAGTGAAATAAATGTATTGTTAATAATAATAAAAATAGAGTAAAATATATGTAATAGTAGCAACAATAACAGAGAAAAATAATAAATGTACCATATATTCTCGAGTATAAGCTGACCCAAATATAAGCCAACCAGGACCCTCACCCGAGTATAAGCCGAGGGGGGCTTTTTCAGTCTTAAAAAGAGGGCTGAAAAAGTAGGCTTATACTCGAGTATATATAGTAGTTTGTTTCTTTGGACTCAGTTTGCAGCAACTAAAGAAAAATGAAGACAGAAAGTGAAAGGGGGAGAAAGCATCTAAGGATGTCTTCACACATCCCTCCCCCTGTACCATTTCGCTGACAATGTGGAGCCCCGCCTGCCCTCCCCTTCTACCATCGGAAAGGTGGAGCAGAACAAGGTGCATTGGCATGCTGTCCCTACCGTGTTTCCCCGAAAATAAGACAGTGTCTTATATTAATTTTTGCTCTCAAAGATGCGCTAGGTCTTATTTTCAGGGGATGTCTTATTTTTCCATGAAGAAGAATTCACATTTATTGTTGAACAAAAAAATGAACATTTATTATATACTGTACAGTAGTTGTCATCACAAACCAGCATAACCAGACAAACTGTGAATCCTATCAAGAATTTCTTGTTACTACCAATATTTCCATGTACAACACTCTATTGTACGTACATTTACCAATCCTGCATGCTCTGGTGTTCTGTTCGGCAGGCATGCTTCCAAACAAAAACTTGGCTAGGTCTTACTTTCAGGGGAGGCCTTATATTTAGCAATTCAGCAAAACCTCTACTAGGTCTTATTTTCTGGGGATGTCTTGTTTTAGGGGAAACAGGGTATCCCCATCAGATGGGGGAAAGTGCGGCAATGCACACTGTCGTGTTGCTCTTTCCCTCATCACAAAAAGAGACTTACCTCTCCATAGTGCAATGCTTCTGGGATCAATGGGGTGGAGCCTGCCAAAATGCCCCAGTGTGATAAGGTGGAAGGGCATTTTAAAAGCAGCTCAAAAATAGAATGCCAGAGGATTTAAGCAGGATTGTCAAGATGGGGTAGTTATATATTTTGCCTTTCGAGCAAAATCTGGAACATGCAGAAAAAAAGAAATATTTTCTTTTGCGAATAATCAGATAGGTCTAGGTATCCTATCCTATTACCTATTACTCATCAGACCTTGCACATAGGTAAAGCCATTTGTCTTCAGTCAAAATGTGTTTTGGTTTTGTGTTTCAGTGATCAATTTATTCAAGTCATCCAGATATTTTATCATTATTATTTGCATATTTTAAATTGTTTTAATACAGTAGAGTCTCACTTATCCAACATAAACGGGCTGACAGAATGTTGGATAAGTGAATATGTTGGATAATAAGGAGGGATTAAGGAAAAGCCTATTAAACATCAAATTAGGTTATGATTTTACAAATTAAGCACAAAAACATCATGTTTAACAACAAATTTGATAGAAAAAGTAGTTCAATACACAGTAACGCTACGTAGTAATTACTGTATTTACGAATTTAGTACCAAAACATCACAATGTATTGAAAACATTGACTACAAAAACATTGGCTACTAAAAGGCAGACTGTGTTGGATAATCCAGAATGTTGGATAAGTGAGACTCTACTGTACTGTGAACAGTTTAGTTCCACAATCAGTGTTGAGCTGTTGTATGTTTTTAACTGAGTTCTAATCACTGCAATTTGCAAGTGGCCTTTGGTTTTGGGAGAAAGGTATAAATGTTGTTATTCACCCTTAACATACCCCTTCCATTTCATCAATTTTTTTGTTCACTCTTAACATTCTTCTTTCCTCTGTACACCTGTATATGTTACTGCCAATTAAAGCTTACATTATGTGGGCATGATTCACTGGAGTCATTCTGCAGATGAAAATAGTTCTGTTTGTAGAATAAGGAAGGGATCTTGATAGTCCCCCGCACATCTTCTCTCTGCCCACTCCACACACACACAAGAAAAAACTGCTCCATGCTCGGGGATACTCTCTTTTTGCCATAATGGCTTTAGGCAAAGATGGACTCTTAAGCTAGAAAGCTCATCCGTTTCTCCTCTGGGGAAAAAAAAAACTGTCAATTTTCCAAAATGCAACAAGCTGAAGACTTTTTTAAAAAAAGAGAGAGAGAGGCACTGGCAACAAATAGAGTGACAATGATAATTCTAATATTATAAATACAGGAAATGTATATTTTGACCATTAAGTGAAGGAGTGCAACAGCACCCAATTTAAGCTTGATGAAATGTATGAAAAAAAAACCAAAACAATTAACACTCCTGCAACAGAAGAAAGTGGCTGAAAGCTGTACAGTAATGTTGACAGCCAGGTATTCCTTGGAAGCTTATCTTCTCTTATTTCCTTCGAGGGCAAACCTAATTCAGTACAGCTAGCAAATAACATTCGGTTTTGGCAAAATTCTCATTTCTTAGTTTGGAAGCCTTTTAGAGATACAATTCTGCTTATCTCTGTATTAGTGAGATTTCTCTCTCTCTCCCTCCCCAACCAAAGACCATCGGATTGGCCTGCTGATTTTTAGCTTTCTAAACAATATAACTGGAGAAAATGAGAGCAGCTCCCTGTCATCTATCTCTTTTCACTACCAGAATAGCTGGAGGGGGAAAGAGGGAGGGCACTTGTCACAAAGAAATTGGGAAAGGCTCTTTTTTAATACTTGAGTGCTGTCACTTGGAAGGAATTGATGGTGACAGAGGCACAGAGAATGTTTGGACTGGAAGAAAGCTTCACAGAAGCGTGGTTTGGGATAGTTAAAAGAATATAGGCAATGATGGAGTGAATCATGGAAATAGATGCAATTTAAATATACTTGAATCATGACCTCTGGCTGGATCTCCTCCAGCTGACCTATCTTTCTCCTTTACCTCTGAAGGATTATCTATGCTCATGGAACTAAAAAAAGATAATAGTTAAAACCATAACCATTAAAAAAGCAACAAGCAAACAGTAAGTTTGACTCTCTACATTTGAGAGTTTGACTTTTGCAGATTTGATTATTGGTGGTTTTGATTAAAATGTTTTATTTGGGACTCCCTAGGCCTTCCAATGTGTATCTATGGTGAACTACCATCAGAAGTTGATCATAAAATTGTGTTTTAGGACCTAAAGATGCCTAGAGAGGCGTTCTCTTAGGTTTCATAAATATTTTTATTTGTGTTTTCTTCTACATTTACAAGGGGCCTGTGCCCATAACCCTAGTGAATAGGGAGAGCTTACTGTATAGCATATTCTAGAAGTTCACTTTATCCTGATCAATCAGCTCTCAAAGAGGTGTTCATCTGCTTATAGCAAGGACAACAGTTTAACCTCTCTAGGAAGGGGGTTCTAAAAGCTGGGATCAGACACCAAGAAGGTCCTCTCTTCTTTTCGCACCTGGTGTACTATTGAGGATGATGGGCCAAAGAGGAGGGCCTCCCAATGAGATCTCAAAACAAAAATAGGTTCATACAGGACTCATTTACAATGATCACTTAGTTCGGTATCCATGTGAATCAGCCTTGCAGAGGCTAAATGGCACATGGGGCTGATCTGGCTTAACCTGGGGCAAGATAACTTGTTCTGTGTTCCATGGCTGGGCACTGAGGGCTCCCTACCACCTCTGAGGTCACTAAGGGAATTATTTTAGGACAGCATACAGAGCTAATTTACAATCCCAGGGAGCTTCCAGACAGTGCCAAAATCTGTGTTTTAGAACTGAGTCAAAAAATCCCAGGACCTGTCAATCCTGGGTTATTGTCCCCTGCTGTCCTCACAACCTTCTTTAGAAGTGGATCGAGATGGAAAGTGGACCGGGGACATCTGGCAGAAGGTTTTTTTAAAAAAAAAAATCCCTCCATTATGCACTGGACCTTATTTGAGTACATGTGAAAATCTTAATATAAACAGTAACACAGCAGATTTGGATGTGCACATATGAGGTCCAGCGCATAACGGAGGGATTTTTTAATTAAACCTTCAGCGGGATCTCTCTCTTCCCAAAATTGTTAATTCAACCTCTGTTTAATATTATAAAGTGTAAAATAAAGGATTTCAGAGAGTTCTTATTGCTTCCATTTGTGCTTCCCTTGAACCGCCAGATCAGCTGATCAGTTGTTTTGTGTTTTTAAAAAGCGCATGTGCACTGAAGTAATTTGCACAAGGGGAGGAAAGGAAAGTACATGTTTCACAAAACTGCAGGGAAATACAGTCACAAAAAGGTGCACTTTTTCAGACTGAACTGGTGTTAAAGGGAACCTTTTTAACACGTGCTTTTTAACTCTTTACTTGATTCCTCTTGTACTTTAGCTAAACGTTGCTTTGCAACACACCTCTTTTAACACAGTTACTTTCAAGTCATATCAGACTTTCTAAGTCTTTGACAGTACTTTGATTTCCCTTTAACTGTACTTTTGAACAGTTTTTTAAAACTCAAAACCAACTTCAACCAAGTTTTAAAAGACTGAATTATTTTTAATGAGAAAGATTTCAGTGGTAAAGATGAATGTACTACCACAAAATTATTTTTATTCCACACTATATCAATAATGATAAATGAGAAACCATTTAAACAATAGCAAAAAAGACATTTCCAGATTTATTTGGCAAGGTAAGAAGCCAAGAGTAAAATTCAAGATATTGTGTGATGCCAAGCAATGAGGAGGTCTGGGATTACCAGACCTCAAACTATGTTTTGTTGTTTGTGGTTTGGTTTGGATGAAAGATTGGATTTATCTTTTTTTTAAAAGAAATGTTCTAAGGCTTTATCTGCCATGATTTATTGTGGTTATAAGCATAAAGTAAACACTGACATTAATACTCATTGCATCAGATGTATCTTGTTAAGAATACGGCACACATAAAAATGAAGTCACATTTTAGATTGCCTTTATGGATTTTACCACATGAAGCATAATTTAAAAGAGTAAACCTTAAGACAGATAATGTATAATGACATGTTTGTGATAGAAAAAAAGTAATATAGGATGCAAAATGGAGGAATGTGAATGAATATTCAATGGTATTCATACAGAGAATTGATGGAAAGGTTTAAAATGGATAAATAAATCAATGGTTTGGAGTTAAGACAGTATATAATGAAGGTGGCAAGAATTCTATATGCACAATAGTGGAAAGTCAAGGAGATTCCATCACGGAAGATGGGTTGCTGGCAATGTATGATTTAGCTGAAATGGACAAATTAACAAATTTAATTCAGAACATATAATTTGCAAGATTGGCCACTGGTTGTGACATTATTGAGAGAAGTGTGGAGCTCAGCATCATTTATAGTGCTTGAAGAATGGTAGAAATCATGTTAGAAGTCTACATGTGTTATTAAGCTTGAAGAATAAAAATAATTATAATGAAAAATATAGTTTGCATGAGAAGTAGGTTTAAGTGGCAAATACGTAAAACTATTGTTTTTTTTAAAAACCTTAAAAAATTATCAGAATTCTTGAGTAGGGAAAAGGTTTGAGGGAAGAGGTGCCTATAGATGCTACTTACCATCTTGGGACTAGAAGAGGTACCTGTCTTTAAAAAACTTGGCTTAATATTAATTGATTTAAAGAAACAGAATGGACAAAAAAAAACATACATCAGTTTTAAATATATTGTTTTTGCTGTAAAATGTTCTATTTAACAAAAAGAGACCAATTAGCATGTGATGGGATGGATGCAGAAGACTGTTCACTGGTTTAAAGAAGGATTTCTTTACTTGAATATTAACACTTTCCTTTAAAATGATGAAAATGTTGAGTGTGCATCTGGAACGGAGTTAAAGTACTGTTTGCTATTAAATTATGAAATTTCCCTTGCTTACCTTGATAGTCTCCAGTAATATTCAGGTCGGGCTTATACAAATAATGAATATGGCCTTGTAAAGCAATGGGGGGAAAAAGCCCTGGATATAAATCCTAGGGTAGAGAATAAAGGCATAATAGTGTACTTGTCAAAGTAGAGAAATAAGATATTGAGTGAGAATAGTATTGCAAGAAATCAAAGAAGCAACAAGAAGTAATAAACTCAGAATAGTGGGTGGCTAGCTTTTTGAATATAAATTTAACACACACATATATAGCATGATGGAATTTTGAGAAACATGATCTTAACACCAGCATAACAACTATTTCCCAAGGAGACCCAACAGAGAACTCATAAGAGGAAGTTTTATGTGTGATGTGTGTTTTAACTTTTCAGAAATTTATCCAGGAATCAATTAGAAAACCTGGGACTTTGGAGTAGTCCAAACAGTTGGATTGGGTCCAACAGCAAGAAATACCAAAGTGAGCTGACTTAATTTAAAAAAAATTACAAGAATATGTAGAAATTGACAGTATAGAAAAAATAAAAAAGGTATAGATATGTTTAAAGTAGAATAGAATTTTGTGATGGGTTTTGTGAGGGTTAAATGGGAGGAAATTCAACTCTAGTTTGTAGCTAAAAGTAGTGTAAATTTAAAGTAAAAGTAATACTTTTAATGGATAATAAAGAAGGGTAGTATTAGTTACAATCTGAAAGTGGCAAGTAGGAGGAAAATTTCCCTGTGATTTGTGTTAGTTTTCATCTTCAAGAGAAAGGAGGGGGTAGTTAGTAATTAATAGGGGGAATATAAAGTGGGTATGAGTATTGTGTTTCTTCTTTTTTTTTTTTTTGTATTTCCTATGTGCTACTTTGTGTACCTTAAAATGTAATTTTAAATAACCTTTTTCAAGCCATAGCTAGGAGTGTGTGTGTTGGAATGGGGGACTGAGATCACTCTGTGAAGCCTGAATATATGCCACATGTACAACATACATACATTTTTGGAGCAATGAGAACTCACAGCATTTACCAGCATTTATCAAATTCAGAAAGGTTTTTGCTGGTTTGAAAAGGATGTTAGATGTGAACAAGGCTGAATGATTGATATTTCTAGATGTTACACACACACACAAATCCCCCGCCAATCATTGGAATAGTTTTGAGTGCATTTGAACAGTTTTAAACAAGATATTATTGTGGTGAAAGATGAATGAGCCTACCGTGTTTCCCCGAAAATAAGACAGTGTCTTATATTAATTTTTGCTCCCAAATATGTGCTAGGTCTTATTTTCAGGGGATGTCTTATTTTTCCATGAAGAAGAATTCACATTTATTGTTGAACAAAAAAATGAACATTTATTATATACTGTACAGTAGTTGTCATCACAAACCAGCATAACCAGACAAACTGTGAATCCTATCAAGAATTTCTTGTTACTACCATTATTTCCATGCACAACACTCTATTGTACATACATTTACCGATCCTGCATGCTCTGATGTTCTGTTCGGCGAGCATGCTTCCAAACAAAACTTTGCTAGGTCTTACTTTCAGGGGAGGCCTTATATTTAGCAATTCAGCAAAAGCTCTACTAGGTCTTATTTTCTGGGGATGTCTTATTTTAGGGGAAACAGGGTATATAGTTATAGGTGTACATACAGATATGTGTATGTGTGTGTGTCTACATGCCCCAGGTCAATTTTTGGTGACCTCATGTATTTTCATAGGGTTTTCTTAGGCAAGAAATGCATACTAAAAAGTTGTTTTTGACAGTTCCTTCCTCAAAAATACAGCTTTCAACACCTGGTATTTGTAGGTGGTCTCCAATACAAGTATTAACTAGACTGAACATGCTTAGCTTTCAAGATCACACAGGATCTGGTGTCTGCAAAGTGTTTAGGTAGAATGAAACAATCTGAGCATCAGTGAATTTTCTGCACAGTATAAATTTGTATTTATGTCATTTCTACACAAAGATCCTGGAACCAGAACTTGGAAATGTGTATATGTGTATGGATATGTATATATGTATAAACATACACACACAGAAATACGAGGGCTATCCAGAAAGTAGGTTACATTTTGGAATTAAAAATGAACAAATTATAGGAGAAAACATTTACCATATGCAGTTGAAGTAAAGGTAAAGGTTTCCCCTGATGTTAAGTCCAGTCATGTCTGACTCTGGGGTTTGGTGCTCATCTCCATTTCTAAGCCGAAGAGCCGGCGTTGTCCATAGACACCTCCAAGGTCATGTGGCTGGCATGACTGCATTGAGCACCATTACCTTCCCGCCGGAGCGGTACCTATTGATCTACTCACATTGGCATGTTTTTGAACTGCTAGGTTGGCAGAAGCTGGAGCTAACAGCGGGCGCTCACTCCGCTCCCGGGATTTGAACCTGGGACCTTTCTGTCTGCAAATTCAGCAACTCAGTGCTTTAACACATTTCGCCATGGAGCTCCTTATGCAGTTGAAAGCCACACCCAAATACCACATCTCACATAGTCGCCATTCAAATTTAGGCACTTACCATAGCAATGAATGAGCTTTGCAACTCCTTCCCCACTAAATTCTGCCGCTTGTCTTCAACCAGCCGGTCACCCCTTCCCACAGCTGCGCAGCGTCGCCAAAACTCTGTATTGCCAGCCACGCCCCCATTGTTGGAAACAAGTGATTGAGGAAGCAAGTGGCAGAATTTAGTGGGGAAGGAGTTGCTAAGCTTATTTATCGCTATGGTAAGTGCCTAGATTTGAATGGCGACTACGTGAGATGTGGTATTTGGGTGTGACTTTCAACTACATATGGTAAATTTTTTCTCCAATACTTTGTTCATTTTAAATTCCAAAACGTAACCTACTTTCTGGATAACCCTTGTATATATACATATACTGAACTGGTGGTTTCTGAAAGTTGTAGTCAAGAAGATAACTTTTCCAAGTTGTCACTGAAATTGCACATGGAATATTACCATATGCTAATTTTCCCAGAAGGAAAGAATATTACTCTAGAATATGGGAAATCATGCCTCTCACTTCTTCTATGGGTAGGATCTGTAGGCTCCTAGAAAACTTCAGAACTAGCCCTGTCCAAAGCCAACATTGCAATACAGTGTTCCCTCACTTATCGCTGGGGTTAGGTTCCAGGACCACCCGCAATAAGTGAAAATCCACGAAGTAGGGACACTATATTTATTTTAATATTTATACATTATTTTAGTAGTTATATACTATTTTAAGTCTTTATCAACCAATCGTGTGTTGATAAATCGCCTCCTTCTCCTCCTGTTGCCACTTGGGCTCCTTTTCTCTTCCTTTTGCTTGTCCTCGCTCTCTCCCTTAGACTGTAAATTATAATTTTTTATGATTTAAAATAGTCTTTTAGAGTTTGTTGAAAAACAGTGAAACAGAGAATCTGCGAAAAGTGAACCGCGAAGTAGTGAGGGAACACTGTATACAGAATAGAGACTTACAACCCCATCACATGGGGCTTTCAGGACACAGGCAGCAGAGAACTTGCCAGAGCTCATCATATGACATAGAACTACTTCTGGCAAGGCTCCACCCTGGCAGTGTCTTGTCAGCACATGGAGATGCTGCCCTGAGAACACGGGTGACTACCTGTATTCTCATTGACTAAGCCAGGGACAGTGCGGAATGAAACCAGGACCAGATGGGAAACACCATTTGATTGTAAGGAGGTGATGTGGGGTGCTGCCTGACAGTTTCTCCCACTGCCACACAGATTTGCCTCACTGTCCCATGGATGCCCCCACTGTCCCCTGGCTTAGGGACCTCCATCTGATGCGGTCCCTTTTTAAATCTTATTTGAGCTTTCTACACAGCTGCACTAAGACAAATTATTGCATTCAGTTTTCCATCAAGTATAAAAACATAACATTAGCATCACACATGCCTCCTTGTGCTTTGAAACAGAGTGTCTTATGTTCATGGTTAATCCCACACCATGGTAAACATCAGCAAATCTGAATCATCCAACATGACCCAGACAAGACATCCTTCCAGAGATTCTGTTCCATGGGATTATCAGGACTTGTTTGCAGAGGATGTTTGCCACATGGCAGATATTTCAAGGACACTGCTTTGAAGTTCTTCTATTCCTATTGACATTTGTCTATTGGACATGACTTTATTTGCAACTTGAGGCAAAAATTATGGCAAGGCAA